>NC_134461.1:128704511-129055344 GCF_047948215.1 Lycorma delicatula | reverse complement strand
AATTCATTTTTATTGGAAGAAATCCCAACAAAAAAATTCTGAAAAATTTTGCATTAGGAATGATAAAAAATTCTTTGCTCTCGTGTTTGCTTGCGTGCGTGTATGTGTATGCGTGACTCTATTAGTTTAATTTCTGAAGAGGTTGATGTAAGATTTAAAATTTTATAGGATTATGTAAGACATAAATCACTGAACAACGTTAGTAGTTATATACTTACACAATTTCACATGAAAAATTTAAAAAAGAAGAAATAGACACCAAATCTGTATCTCCAATATTTCTGGAGAAAATTATTGTAAAATCCAAAAAACTGGAATCGAAAAACTTGTTTTTTTTTAGGTTTTGCCTAAATTTACTAAAAACCAAATAAAATATATAGACAAAATTTGTAGAAAATTTAATTCTAAAAATATGGTAAAATTAAAGCCAGTAATTAAAAAGGAATAAAATTTACAAAAATCCATTTTATTGAAATATAATTAAAAGATCCAGAAATGCATGTACAACAAACTATACTGCAATTAATTTTTTAATGGATTTCCAAAGAGTTGCTACTACACTCGGTCGTGTTTATATACATACGTATGTATGTTTAAGATTTTTTTCGTCCGCTTTACACGATGTAAATCTTAGCCGAATTTGATGAAACTCGGTGGGTTGATGTAATGTTGGGAATAGAGTCTTATTGATTTTCAAGCGAATCGATTCACAGGAACCGAAGTTACAGCCAAAAAATACCGACATTATGTTTTTTTTATTGGAATCTCCGTTAACTGTCCTCATTGAATTAAATAATACACTTAAAGTAATGATTTCATGAAAACTACAGCTCCATTTAGGTGCGTATTATAAGTATACTTAACCCACCGGGTTAGTCTACCGGTTAACACGTCGTCGCAATTGAATTCGGAGGTTCTGAAATTCAACTCCTATTAAAAGTTAGTTGATTTTATACGGATTTGAATACTAGACGATGGATACCGGTGTACTTTAGCGATTGGGGTTCAGTTAACCACACGTCACAGGAATGGTCAGCCTGAGTCTGTACAAGACTACTCCTCATTTATATATTGTACATATCATCATCCTCTCATTGAGCACATCATCATCTCATTGGGGGGTTGCTTATTATTTACAGTTGAACAGACGTATATACGTTGCAGACAGCTCTAACGTATACTCGTACATTAGGAAAAGAAAATAAAAATTAAAAATTAAGTATACATCAAATATTAACCTAATTATTTTAAAATGTATTGTAAAATAACTTTATTTTTACAATTATAACAACAATAATTGAAACAAAAAAAAATAGCAAAATAATTAACTTAATATTTTTTTTAAAAAAAACGTAGTATAAAATATTTCAGAAAAAACTTTGATAAAATGTACTTTCAAAAAAATTGTAAAAAATTAATTTTCATCCCCCACTCGCACCATGGGGCAGAAAGTAATATCGTAGTTTCTTCGAAAATTGGTAAAAATTATGCAATACATAAAAAAACTAGTTTTGCTATAATTCTTTAGTTTCGCAATAATCAAAAATGTTTGTGATATGAAGGAAAGGGGTCGCTGTTCAAAAGATCGGTTTTGTAGTTTTAATCGTTGTGAAGACATGATACCAACATAACACGAAATATAAAACAACACCGAAAGCTAGTTAAAACGCAGGAAACAATATTATTTAAAAAAATCATTACAGCAGTGCAACGTCTTTTCTTTCTTAACTGTAACCGGCAACCCACTCTTCTGAGACACTTACTGCGACATTTTTATTTGTCTTTTAGTATATTGTTTAGTCGCTAGAAGAGTTAATTTACTTAATATTAGCGGTTCCATTTCAAAATGCAGTTAACATTTTAAGTATTGCTTCGATAAAAATTTTGTATGAATTAGATTAATAAAAATAATATTAATAATAAATAATTTTACACTTGCACAAGGAGAAAACAACTAACAATTCTAGAACTTTATAAAAATTAAATCACTATTAACCCACCGGATTAGTCTAGTGGTAAACTTGACGTCGTAAATCAACTGATTTCGAAGTCGAAGTTCTCAGATTCAAATCCTAATAAAGGTAGTTAGTTGCTTTTATTTGGATTTGAATAGTAAATCGTGGATACCAGTGTTCATCGGGTTTGGATTTTAGTTAACCAAACGTTTCAGGAATTTCGGCCTGAGTTTGTTCAAGGCTACCCGTTTACCAGTACAGTTACAATACGGTGATAATTATCGACAATTATCTTCGCTAAAGGTAATAGAACTATAAATAAATAAAAAAATATATATATATTTTTTTTTATTTAGAAAAATAGAATTTCATAAATTATTTGTACATATTTAAAGATTTTTTTAAATATCATAAGTTGACAATCGTCAGTAAAAAAAAGTTGTCTTTAAACAAATTGAAACAGCTTTTTTTTCAACCATAAGAAATAAACTATTAAAACCTTCCTGGCCATATTTTATTAAATAAAAATAATATTCCAAAAACTAGCTTTTTCCCCTATTTGTATGTACAGAATATTTCATTATACACTAAATATTGAAAAAATTAAATTAAATCCATCTAATCTGAGTGATGCTTATATTAGCTTGTACATAATTAATCAGTATGTTACATACATACATACATACATACATACACACACACACACACACACACGCACACACACACACACACACCCACACACACGCACGCGCGCACGCACACACGCACACAAGCGCACACACACGCGCGCGCACACACGCACACACACACACACACACACACTGGTAATTATGCTTTTTAACACCAAACAGCCCAGTATTTAGCTTTAAAAAACTAACATTGAATTTATTTACGAATGTTAAAATCAAAAGATAAATTACGTAAGCTGTAGAATGGAAGTCCAAACGGGTGTAATTGATACCACGTTAAGTTAGCGCAGTGACATTGAATTGGGCGTATAGTAGCGAGGGTCGCACCTATGATTGATGATCGTGTCAAATTATTTTAATGTATTTATTTTTTAATAATGCTTAAAGTTTATCCTTAAAAAAGTATAAAAAGATATTTATCTGGGCTTTACAAAGATCATATGATACTATTAAGTTTATTTTTTAAAATTTAATCATTAAATAAAGAATTTTATGAATATACAAGGTCATTAGGAATGGTTTTTTTCCTTTGTTTGTAGACGAAAAACGCCTAGGCGTTATCACCGCTCGTAATTTCAATTATAAAAGGATAAAACAACTCCAAAATAACAAAATTTATAAGATGTAAAATTAATATTAAACATATAATAAAAATTTATTAAAACAAGAGTCAAGAAGGTAAATAAAACTCAAAGCCAATACCGCAGATGAAATCTGTAAAATATCAAACTTAAAATAATCGAATAAAAAAACTATATAAAACTTACCTAATTCCGATGGGTTGTGCAAAAGGCTCCCTTCTCGGATAATAAAATTAAAGACATAGAACCAAAAAAATCAAAATTGAAAGTAAAGGTTAAAAATTATCAACAACTCTTCTAGCATACAAATATATATGATAATATTAAAATTTTGCAGTAACCTGGTACTACGCGAAAACAGAAACATCCGGTCCAAAATTTCGTTATTAGTGTACAAGACATCACGGATGTTTCTAGGTAGATTAAACTCACGACGCAACGCCGCATTACGAATGTGTTACCACGTTAAAGATTATATCAACCTCAGTTTAATACCATTAGTGTAGTACAATACTATTAAATTAGGTTCTCAACACCAGTCCGACATCCTATTTTATTATCCTGAGGATTCATTTTTATTTTTTATGGAGCCCAAAAGATGATATACGGGAGCCATTTACAAATTACTCGTTTAACGAAGTTATTGTACATCAAACAAAAAAAAAAACAAGGTTTTTACCCCGGTTTATTGGTTTTATCACAGATTTCTTTAAAACTACTGCTGGTTCGGTTCTGGAACCTTTTTAACCTCGATTTTTCAGGCCAAAAACCATAAGAAATCTTTTATGGGTTTTTAAATAATTCTGTGCCTTAATTAACGTCCTAAAAATTTCAGTAAGACTTCATTTCACCGCGGTAGCTGAAATCCGAGCGAAATTTTTCCCTAGCCGTAACTCGCAAACGAAACATTTGTTTAGCTAGACTTTTTTTCATTATATTCACGGATATAATAGAATATGAAAGTCCCAGTAGAACTTCGTGACACATTTTGTATATGAGAAGCACAAATACAGAAGTATTTTATTTTTGATAAATATTTTACCTCGAATCGATAGAATTCCTATTAATTACAACGATAATATTATTTATATTTCGGTTACAGCGATTCAAAATCCGTGAATATTTCCTGTTTCCTGGTTCAGTATCATCTGTAGCGTGGGTTTCTTGTAGTAACGGTATATATCCATATTCGTCTCGCTTGATATAGCAGTCAATACCTTAGCTTTCCTGTAGATATACCCACGACGTACAGAGATTCTTGTCGATACACCTCGTCTCGCAACCCTGAAAAGTCTATTTTGGGTATTCGATGGCTTGTTGCAGTTATTATCATTCGTACTTGCTGATATCTTAAGCGGTGCAATTCACAACAGTAAACTGTCGTTTCCAGGAGCACCCGCGTTATGCGTCTTGCTTTGCTATCTACTATTAAATATTAAATTTCAGATGTTTTACTTTGTTTCTATTCTATCTTTAATTAGCGCTTCGACGAACTCTACACCGTGCCCCCATATTATGTTATAAAAGTGTATCCAAAAATCTACTTAAAAAAGCCTGGCTCCTAGGGCTTCGACCAGTATACCGGTAAAGAATTATATTCTTTGAATAAAATTTAACATACGGATCCATATCCCTATCTCTTAAGCAACAGTAACCAAAATAAACACATATTCAGAAAATATTTACAATAAAGTCATAAAAACTGGTTAAGTCTGAAGATATAAAAATAATATATAACCGACAAAAAAATAGGTCTATTATTCTCCATTCCTGAATAAAATACATAACCAAGATGACATACTAATGTAATGGAATTATCTTATTAGTAGAAATCAATGGGTTTGAATAGAGAAACGGTAAAAAAAAAGTTTTTTGCCAGCACTCCCTTACAGAGGTTTTATTAAAACTAAACACTATAAGGAAATATTTTATCTACGTATAAGGCATTAAATTATGTGAAAACATTAACCCACCTCTTTGAGTAAAATTTTGTGATATGGGACCCAAGAGGTCCTTATCTCCTTGCGTCCTTGATCGATTGCGATCAGAATTACGTGTATCAATGTCTCACACACTGAAATCATGGTGACAAATTTTCTCTATCCAGTCTCGAATACATCAAGCAAAGAACAGACCACAATAGATACAAACGTACATACATCATTGCGGAATTTTTGAATATGTTTAAAAATAGTGATTTTTTGTTAAAGGGGATTATAAAACGTTAATATCTTTAAAAATTTCGACATGGAAAATCTGATTCCAATTAAAATCAGCATTCAGATTAGAATGTTTTCCATTACATGGTATATATAGTAATTGAATCTAGATAGGAGCTATAAAGTATATACCGGCTTGGATATTTTCTCTCGCTGTAAGTTATACTACACTCCTATGCACGAGCCTTCAAGCTTCCTGTGTTGAGTAAATAATTAATTCAAAAATACTACTCAAATTTTGTTCTATCAATTTTACAGTTAGAAGAATAAGGATTAAGTGATCTTGAAAACTCAAATCGATAAAGAATGAGACGCAATTGCATAACTATGATTCAATAATCTGATTGATATACAAACACACACACTCTCTCTCTCTCTCTCTATATATATAATTCTCTTTCTTTCCCTCTTAATGGCTAGGCCTAAAATCTTTCAATACTCAAATAAAGGTCTAACAAAATTTTTTAAATCGGTTCAGCCGTTCAAATCTGAAAAAAACTTCTATTACAAAAATATATTAACAAATTATACAGATTTCTATGATTGTTAAGTTACACATTCATCTATCATCTCTCATACAATAATAACCTACCTGGTTTTGGCTTAGAATCGATGAATAAGTTCTTTTTTCAATTCTTATTACAACTTTGTTGTACACAAATAATACGAATGATTAGATCATATAATAAGTCCGTTGATTCTAACTGTAAAAGAATATTCAAAATTTGGCCTTTGTTTTTGTTTAATTTTTAATACAGAAGAATACCTTTAAAATCAAGATTATTAAATAAGTTATACAGTAATGTAAAATAAATAGCCGAAGTCAATATTTGAAGGCGCTTTTCATTAAAATATATACACTTAATTCGTTAAGTATTTATCGTTATAACTTTAAAACAGTCTATCCTTTACATTAGTCACTAAATAATTAACACTTTTTTTCAGTGTTAAGAAAGATAGTTATTGTTATTACGTTATGTTAATGAAATTTACTGTATTTAACATCAAAAATATTAATAGTAATTTTTAACAAGAAAATTATGGTAGAAATATAAACCAACACTTATTATACTCAGTATGATAATAATAATAATAATAAAAACAAGGGGTAAAAACGCTGACTAAAAATCGCTTGTATATGTATCATCATAAAATTTGAAGATTACTGGAGAGCCAACGAACGTGCTGCAGCTGACATTTTAGCATCCTTTTATCCTAGTATAAAGTTCTGACCTTTTTTGTAGTACTATAGACTGTTCTATAATTTACTGCATAGTAATTGAATCTAGTACTACTAAATTTATGTATATTTTAATTTAACTAGTAAAGCGATATTGATATTTATTTAACTAATTAAATTACAAAGTTAAAATTAAATGACATAATGCAATCGATACTTTAATTATAAGGGATATCTCTAAAGTAAAAGTCCGCTGGGAAATTTCTCTCATTAACGTTGGCGAACCTTTGTCGTTCATGGCCACGCTAGTAATGCACACACTGCATTGTTGTCTGCAAGTTGTTGCGTTGTATAATCTTTGACAACGTGTGAGTCATTATGTTATAAAATGAATAAGAAAATCGATGTTGCCGTCGGCAGTGAAATGCGTGGAGGCATACGTTTTTTAAACCATTAAAACGTTAAGCCTGCTGAAATTATAGGCAGTCGGTTGCTGTGTACGGTGCTAAAATAATAAATAAAAGAAACGTCCGAAAATGGTGCGAAAGGTTTAGAAATAACACAATTAATGTGCGAAGAACGTTCGGGAAGGCCCTCGATAATCACCGAGGACTTGTTGAAACGCGTCGATGATGAAATCAGAAAAGATCGTCGCTCAACGATGTCCGACCTCGCTTTCCTTATGTTTCAAGAGCTATTGCCGGTTGTACTGTTCATGACCGTTTAGGCTTCAGAAGGGTTAGTGCACGTTGGGTACCGCATGTCTTAACGGAACGTCACAAAAAAATCTGAATGGGATCTACTTTGGAAATTTTGATGCGCTACGCAGAAAAAGGTGATGAGTTCGTTAATTTGATCGGTGATTATCCTCAATCACCAACCAAACCGACAAAGGTCAAGCCAGAGTCATTTGAACTCAAACTGGTGGTCACACTCTTTCGGGATCGGTTTGGCATACTGCTGATCGGTTTCACGCCGCGTGGAACGACTATAAATGCAGAAGACTACTGCAAAACTCTACGAAAGTTACGGCGTAAAAACGTTTAATACCTTCAGTATAATCCACACTACAAAACAAGCGGTTGTCTCCGCTTTAACAGTATCATTTGAACTGAATCTTTGTCCGGCGAGTCATTTATTTAGGACCGGGAATAGGAAGTAATCACTGGGATCCAAATCTGGCGAATACGATGCATGCAGAAGCACTTGATGAAGTTTTTCAGCAACAATCCGAGACATGTGTACATGGACAATATTGTGGTGAAAGAAAACTTTTTTTATGGCCAGTTGTGGATTTTAGGCTGAATAGCTTCAATTGGTCCGGTAGTGAAGCGTAACCCACCGGCTTGGTCTAATGGTGAAATAGTCATCGAAAATCACCTGATTTTGAAGTCGAGAATACTAAAGTTCAAATCCAAGTAAAGGCAGTTACTTTTATACGGATTTGAATACTAGAGCGTGAATACCGGTGTTCTTTGGTGGTAGGGTTTCGATTAACTACACATCTCAGGAAAGATCGACCTGAGTCGATGAATGTACATTTCATTTACATTCATACATATCATCCTCATTTATCCTCTGAAGTAATACCTTATGGTGGTTTTGGAGGCTAAACAGAAAAAGGAACTAAGTAGAGAAGCGTAACACTCCCTGGTCATGGTTCACCTTTGTTCAGGTCGCCACGAGAATCCCCAAAAAATCGTAACCATGACTCTTCCTGTAGATGAAATCGTTTTCGCTTTCTTTGGCATACTTTTATCTGTCTCACCCACTGCACGTGTTTGGCGTACGACGGTGAACCCATTTTTAATTTTCTGTTATAAACAGTACTGTCGTCGAAACTTTGCGGAAAGGGGTTCAAATAAATCTAAACACTCTCAAGATGTGTTCAGTCAAATATATTTTTGGTTGACTGTTTTCAAACGCGGCATTCATACAACGGAAACCCTTTTCATACCCAAAACTTTATGAAAAGTATAGTAGACACGGTTTATTGAGATGTTTTATAACGTCTGCGAGCTCATGTACCTTTAGTCAGCCATCATTTCGTACGGCATTGTGGATTTTTGTGACTTTGATAAAGGTTTTTGGGCGTCCCGAGCGTTCATAATCTTGAAACGATATTCGACCGGTTTAAATTCAGAAAAAAAAACACTTTTTTCCGCTGAATACGAAGGAAGAAGAATTTTTTAAGTGGAATTTAACTATTTTTGTAAGTCTGTTGCAGTTAAACCTTTTAAGACTAAGAATTGCTCGTATCCATTTTTACAGAATATATCAAAACCTATTTGCTTTACTAGATCGCCAGTGACAAGAGACTGAATGCGAGAGTCTGAAACTTTACAGCGCGCCATTTAAAGGATCATAGTCGACAAAAATCATAATCATTTGCCCCTTCTCAGTTCAGACCGAAAACTTTCCGAACGACCCTAGTACTCGTTACTTTATTTTGTAGTTACTACTTTCTTCATGAATTCTATGAAATTGATTTACACACCTTCTCACTACGCGCATGTCAAAATCATATAGCCGCGTGACAGGTTATTCACGATTCGTGTACTTCCTATGTATAATGACTAATACGTGTACTTGCATACATTTTTTGGAAACGTCTATAACTTTTTTTTCGTTTTTGGGAGAAAGAGGAGGCTTGAACGACAACATTTACAAAAACTCCGAACCAAAAATGTCGGCCGAAGGTATTAAACTATGGTGCTGCCATAGCGATAGAACTACAGCCGAAAAAGTAAACATTCTGTCGATTGATACCGTTGTAATTAAAATTATTTCATTCCAGTTTTTTATCGGCGTTCAAATTTATTTATTTTGTATATTATAATTTTAGTTACTAGTTACGTATAACTACTGCCGTAATCAATAATAAATCTCTTTAATCGGATAACTTTGAAAACCTAATTAGCTTTATGAAGTCTCTTGTTTAATTACTCAATAGATGGTCTCGGCAACAGATTTCATTCTAATCAAGAACTGTTCTATGGAACAGTTCGGAACGGAATTTCTGAACAGGGTGGGATACAAACGAGACAATAGTAAAAATGAATTTTATTTTATTCACGCCCGCGCGGATGCGTGTGTGGGTTTAAATAAGTGTGCTGAAATTAATTAATTTGACTTTTATATACTTTTGTTCTTTAAAACCATGTAAAGTTTTATAGGAGTCCAGAAGCGGAATAAGATAATGTTTTAACAGTAATCCTACTCGTTTTCTTATTAAAAAAAGGTAATTATAAAAATTTAATTAAATAAACATAGAATGCATAATATAATTCTAAATAAAATAAAAATTCGTTGTTTTAAATTAAAGGTATATTTTATATTTACAATTTTATTTAAAAATGTTCTTCTGTGTAAATTACTGTAAACATAATATGAGATACAGATCATATTTAAGCATTTTTTTTCTTAAGTTTTGCTGAAACTTAAGTACCACCTATCCGATTTTAATGAAACTTTTACTTTTATAATAATCTTTATCAGAAGAAATGATAAGGTTTATAGTATTTCAAAAATATAACAAGGAATACTCCGCTTCAGTTTCTACGATGTTTTTGCTTATTTCTCGTGCGCACTTTATAAAATTAATAAACGTGAAGGAGATATTGAAATTTATTAAACAAAAATTACATTTTTTTAAATCGCATTATTTTAAAGATATTTTTAAATTTCACAAAAGAAAACCGCTACGAAAGATGTTATTAAACCTTCTCGGTATTGATGTAAGAAACTTAATTTAATTCTTTTCGTATTGATAATTTCGAAAATTATCGTTAAACTTTGGATCTTAATTTTTTTAAGAAAAAATCGAAGCCTTTTTTTAAGCTGTGCATTTTTTTAGTAAAAAATAATAAAAATTAACATCGTGATATTTTTTAAACTTTTAAAGTATTCTTCAATGTAACATGGCAATGCCTTTAACAAAAACGATCAGATCACTTTCCAGCTGTTATCAAAGAAAAAGAACCCGATATTTTACTACCGCTTTTCTTGTAAATCATGAAATAAATCTTTTATTTTGATCGGTACATAAGAATACATTATACAGATTATATCAGGAACGGGTTGACATATTACTTTAAGGATACGTAAAAAAAAAGATAGCTACAGAATTTGCTCGGATAGATCAAGGGAAACCACAGTAAAACTTTGATAATAGCAGAATCATAAAATACGCAATCGATAATGAAAATAAAAAAATAGATGAACTTAAAGCCCATATTAATTATTTAAAATGTAAACGCGTAAAATAATATTAAGTACTAAATAAATTAAACGAAAAAATTACAAAAAAATTCACTAATCAGAAGAATTTGATGCAACTGATTAACTTATATTTATGAACCGATTGACTGGGTTGCAGGATTTATTTAATTTTAGGCAGGATTCTTTTCTTTTTTTTTTAATAATATTTTTATTTAATATTTATTTTTTTATCTCCAGGATCACCGTTAGGTATTGCTTTATAGGATGAGATGAAATGGAAATTTTGTACAGTGTGAAAATTCCATGCCTCACCGGGACTCCAATCCTGTTCCAAAACAGTCCGTATCAAACATACATGATACAGTCTGTATCAAACAGTCCGAGGGGGCTGTATGAGACGCAGAGACGCTACAGTCACTCGCGCCACGGAGACCGGCTGAAGTATTATGTTAGGTTACAAAAAAGCGGTTCTACTGTCTGGGTGGTCTGTTTTTGGTGGTTGGGTTTCAATTAAACACACATCTCAGGAACGGTCGACCTGAGACTGTACAGGACTACGCTTAATTTACATTCATACATATCATCCTCATTCATCCTGTGAAATAATACCTTACTGTGGTTCCGGAGGCTAAACAGAAAAAGAAAGGTTCTACTGTCTGCAGTAGAGGTAGATAAGTTGTTACTTTTTAAAACTAAACGAATATTTATTCTTATCTGTTAATTCTTAAATGAATATTTATTCTTTTGCTTCTCAAATAGAAGATTTAGACATTTCTAACTGCGTCGACAGAATTCCCTTTAATAATAACGATAATATTGATGTTGCCCACAAAGCAAAATGTCTGGGTATTTTATTAAATGACAATTTCTCGTAGATTATTCAAAGCGTACTGTTTTTTTCTAAAGAGTCCTAATAAAACGCTTACCTCGTTATTATTAATACTCATTATATCTACGTATAAAACATAATTCCATCTCTTACGGCACCCTCAAATAACCTGACCGAGTTTTTAGATACAAAAATGGGTTGTTATATCATTATCTGGCGCCCATAATTATGTATAGTGTAAACCTACATTTCGAAAATTAAATTTCTATTTGTAAACGTGCAATCTTAGCCGAAAAGAACGGTCACTAACTTATTTTACAAAAATAACAGTATCCGCCTTTACCAATCCACGACTTAACGACTCAACGCAATACTTCGGCTCGTTATGCTTTCGTTACCGCTTTTAATAAATTACCAAACTGTTTGACATATCTTCCCACCGATTTATTTTAAAAACAACAAAGCGATTTTCTTAACGGAAACAATATTAAGCTGTATCCTTCATTCTCGTCGCTATTCGTATTACTGATTATATAAATTAAAAACGACTAACTAAAAATGAAACTGAATTACAGCAAATATAGCACGTGTTCACAGTTTAACAACGACTAAGTTGTTGTATGAGGCTGACTGAAAACTAAACTTTATTTTGAGTAAATCTTCAAAAAATATGATGAATTTCAAAGCTTAAAGAATAACTTGTGACCATAGCACAGCTCCTTCTTTACATGTTTAGTATTCTATCCCTTTTTATGCCTGTACGAAAATTTACAAAACGTTTGTTTACTTGCAACCGAGCTCGTTTTTCACTATAATAAATGAACAGGGCGTTGCATATTATATTTTTCTCATATGCAATAAAACAAAAAGAAAAAAATGGGCTCTTTTTCTCCTGCACCCTTCAAATATAATATGAAATTTAAAAAAGTTAAATAATTATTGATGTTTCAAGCGTTATAATACACAGAGGTGTAATTGTTCTCTTGATATAAATTCATTAACACTTAGAAGTACAATAGTACATCTATTAACAATTACGTCAATTATAATATTACGTGAAATATAAAATATAATTTATATAAATAAAAATAGTAAACAGATATCTTTCATTAAAACTCTTAAAGCTGTTGGTGGTTGTAAGTGAAACAATACTGAGACGTACCTTTTTGTATCGGTAAGTCCAAAATTGAGCTTAACTTAAAAAAAAAAAAATTATTTTTTTGTGTGTGTATTTGTTTCAGGCGTATTAAGTTATAAAATGATTATTAACGGGTGTCAAATTAGGAACGTGGTTATCAAAAAACCATCCCACATATCCTGCTACATAAAGAATGCCTAGAAATGCAGCACGTTAGTATACATTAAAAAGCAAAACACATATTCAGTCGTTATAATCACACTTCGGAAAATTTCTATTTTTACTTTCTGAAGCTGTATAGATCCACAGAATACTATGAATATATTAATCCTTCAAACATAACAAATGTAATCTCTAACCAAAAAACACAAGTTTAGCGATGAAAAACTTCGGATGGATCTATGCAAGTGTGTTTTTGCTTCATATTACAAGGCCAGACGGACCGTTCTGGATGAAGCTTTGTACGATAAATTCTGTATTTGGGGCACGGACAACTTTTAATTTCAGTTCCAATCGATCTAGAGGATAGGAAGATATGAACTTTATGGACTCTGTATCTCAAAATTTTATTAAAAATGTAGGTAAATTTTTCATTCACATAATTTAATGTCTCTTAGGTGGCTAAGATACTTTAAATCGGTGTTTGGTCTTAATTAAACCTCCATAAAGTGGTGGCGGCTGGCATAAGTTTTTTTTGTTTTTTTTTTGTATTTTCCGGACTGAATATCGCGTTTTGTACTAATTATTCGGCTTCATTACGCGGGTATATCACTTCAGTTATATATTTCAGTGATTTCATTCACTCACGGTGGATTATAAACCTGTTTTTTTGCTTCTGTCCATTAGTTATAGTTAGCTTAATATATAAACTTTAGTTTGCTTAATAGCCGACCTTAGTGAAATTCTATTCGAGGACTTCTGAATACGCAACATTGTCGACGTTTTATTTTGATTCCAAACTACGGTTACCGTGGGTTGTATCTCAAAATTTTAATCAAACAAAAGACTAAATTTTTGCATAATTCATTATCTCTTAGGAGTTTATTACCCTTTTTTTTTACAACGAGCATTAGGATTTCGTAAGAAGAAGCTAGCGACTTTTACGTTCACTCGGCTGCATTTGAAGCCGGTGAAGTAACAACAGGCCTTCATGGACGGACTGAAGGCGAATCGCGTCGGGAGGAACACGCAAATACATTGCTAGTCTCCGAAGGATAGCCCAAATAATGATATTTCAAACTGATCTGTAACGGAATGCAATCCACAATTCCGTCAATAAATAAAACAAATATATAACCGACATTAAATAAACGAATACCCGTCTGATAATAAGAAAGGCCCGGCAGCAAGGGACTATTGTTCAGGTTCTACAATGAATAGGGGGATATGTATCACCCGTTATCCTTCAGTTTGCACGTAAACATCTTCTGTTATTAATATAATAGTTTAATATAAAAACGATTATTGATTTGAATTTAAATTAACCTCCCTGAAGATGGAGTAACAGCTCCGAAAGTACTGGGATTTACTCTTTTTAAATTGTTGGTAAATGAAAATTTAATTTTTATACGATTGTATTAATACCGACGGTGCCAAACGCTTAGTGAAATAAAATTATTTATGTCAGTAAATCATTATGTTAATTTTACACACAGAAGAAAAAATAAATTTCATTTGGAACCGTCAACAAACGACTCTTATAGTTTCTATTAAATAATTTTACACTGTTACACAATTTTTTGTTGAAGGCACAACGTTAAAAATGTTATAATAAAAAAACGTTAAAGTTAACCTAAAGAAAGGAATATTTGAGACTATCAGATATTACCGAACGATAAAACTACATTATAAACTACTTTCCTTAATAATTATAGTCCACAAATTTGTATGTACACGTTTAGCGGGATACAGAAAGTTTAATGATTTTACCCCCATTTTTTAATTAATATTATCTAAATATTTTTTGACAGAGACAATATTGTTTACATAAAAGAAAATATTTTTATTGTATTTTAAATAAAGCGGCGAGAAGATTTTTTAAAATTATAAAGTAATTTATTAAAAACGACAACGGAAGCGTATTTCCGTAAGGCGAAATAAATTAATTTTATTTATTGGGGGACTTGCCTACCCCCAACGGGAACTTGTGATGTAGTAGTCCCATACTAAATTTTATTTTTTACGTTTAATTACTAAAAAATTATTTATGGACTACAGTACTTTGTTAACATCAGATAAAATATACAATAATTGCAGGAAAAGTAACGTGACAATAATATAAAATAAAATTACAAATTTTTTATTCCATTTTATCATTAATATTCATGTTTAATAGCTCCGGTTATGAATATATAGATTTGAAAATTCATCGTTTTTAAATTTATTCTTTTTAATTCGCCAAATTAATTTGAAATTTTTGAAAGGGGACGGAAAAATTTTGTAGCGTATGAAGAATGCTACGCATGACTGGGATTCGAATCCGAAACTTTCCGGATGAAAGCCTGGAACGCTACCACTTCACCACAGATATTTAACACGGTTAAATAATATTTTTTTAAGTAGTGAATAAATAGAAAAGTCGGGGAAAATCCTTATTTTTTGCCTAAAAAAAAATCCATGCTGTACCGATATTCAAGTCCAGATGATATATTATTTTCTTTTACAAATCTTAGTGGAAATTTAAATTAATTTTTTACTATTCATTAACTTTTAATTTTAATAAATATAAACTTTATCGTACGAGTATATATTCTATTATATCGTAAAGAATTAACCGACTTATTCGATAATTTCATTTTAAAATAACACACAATCACGCTTACGCACGACTGCATCGAGATTTTTTTTGTTAAGATAAAATCATTACATGTAATATTATTAGACGTCACCTTGACACCGGCTACCGACCATCCCGGGTGAAACGAGGATAAATTATGATGATCAATTAGCTTATTGATTTATGTAACATTTACAAACGAACGCAAGGATAACAAGGACATTTTATTATAAATATACCTTTTAACGTTTATAGTAATTATAATACAAATACCGTTTCTTATAATCGTAATTACACTAATGAACGATAAAAATAACAGTTTACTATAGAGGATAAAAATTACAGTACAGTGAGGTGTAAAAACAATGTAAACTATCTCGTATAACGAGAAAAATGTAAATAAAACACCCGTGTAACCGACCAAGCCTAATTCGAAAGTTACCACTTTTGGACTGTAAATAAACGATAGCCATTTCAACAACGAATTTTCTCAAAAATGCTTATCTATTTTTATAAAATTTTAATATATTTTTTAGTACGAATACTAAGATTTTTACTCATAAATTTTTATTTAAGCACGCTTTTTAAAAAACTGGCCTAAAAGAATTAATATTTGAATAGATGTATTAATAAATACACACTTATACAGACTTTTGAGAAAGGTTCAAGGTCTTCTGAAGCAACTTTTTCATTATTTTAATACCGGGAGAGCAACTTAAAATTGAACCTAGTCGGCTCGAACTGCAGTTATTTTACCGTCGCGTTTAACACCGCTATTACTAGCGTCACTAATGATTGTGTCACTCGCTACTACCGTCTATTTTTGTCAGTTGTAAACTGTTCCTGCTACAATGCAGTATAGTTTCGTTCTTTACAATTATGTTTATCCTAAAACAGGGTATTCGATCGAGGAAAGGGTTGCTATCTTGAAAGCTTATGTCCGTTTTGAATCCTTTCAAGAGAAACGTAAAATATATTTCGAACGTTAGTATCCCGATAAAGAGTACATACGTAAAAAATCGGATAAAAAATGGCGCACAACGGACTTGGTTTCAAACTCAAAACCAAATAGGCAACCTTTCGTCAGGACTCCGTAGGCCATAGCCCGTATTCAAAAAACAATATCTGCCGGTCCGAAAAAATCTATAGGGTAAATTATTACAACAAGATTATGTAAAATACGCTCTTGCCGTAATATTCTTCAAAACTTAAATCGGAACCCTTATCGTGTAAAAACTACGCAAAACAGGCAAACAAACTGCACAACAGACAAACAGAAACGTCTTAATTATTGCGACCGATTAATTTCACAAAGACATAATCGATTATCAGATAGACCCAAAGTTGTAATTTCATTTAAGTCGAAGGACGGATTCATTTATTATGACTTGTTAATTCGCAAAATACAAGGTATTGGGCGGCTAAAAATCCTTACCGAATGTTTGAGCGTCCGCTTCACTCTGAGAAAATCGGTGTATGATGTGCTGTTTCCGATAATCGTATCGAGGTCAATATTTTTTTTAACCGGACTGTCAATACAGAAGTGTACCGTACAATTTTAAAATGATTCTACAGTTAGTTAACAGATCGTGAAAAACAGTACGTCTTCTTTAAAAAGACGGAGCATCTTGTTATATATCAAACGACTCTTATAATCGTTCTTGCTGTTTTTACAGAGGAACGAACCGTTAACAGAAAACTGTTGATTTGGGATTTTTCAGATTCCTCGCTTTGTCTAGTTGCGATTTTTTTCCTTCAGAGCTAGTTGAAGAGTACGGTTTACGAATCAATCACCCGCAGTATCGATGAACTGAAGGCGAACATTCAACAGAAACCAATGCCGTTGACAACAATGTTCAAAACGTTGTCAAGGCGTTGAGCCGCCTGATGTAAAGTCAGGTAACGCTAAGTATGATCACTTTGAACATTTTTTTCCAAAAATATGGTAATATGTAAACTTTTCTTGATGTAAATATCGAATTTTATTTGTTATTACGAGTATAAAACCTTTAAATTGTTGTTTGTAGATATATCTGTAAATTAATTAAACGTTATACTCCTTCAGTATTTTTAAAATGTAGAAAATATTATTTACAAAAAATTTCTCCATATCATTACTTTTAAGTAAATTTAATTTATTTAAAAGAGCTTGAAAAACAAGCTCTTTTAATTTATAAAATGAAATGTTTAATCTGTCAAATCACTTTATATCAAGAGAGTTTCAATGCGTATTTATTTCACTACACATACACCAAGCAACATTAACCTTTAAGCCTTTCATTTGAACTGTATATACTGTACATAGCGTGATATATACTGACCGATGGCAGCGATTCAGATATAGACGGCTGGCTTCTTTGTGTCCACTAGCTTTTCCTGTTTTTCCTTATCACCTTATCTAATCACCAACCGACTGGTGACGAGTCATTGTAGGTACGCAAAAAAATTTTAATAAATAATAATTACCTCTAAACATTTTTTGCTCTATATTCTTTTTATACGTTCAATTTTAATCATTACCTATTTATTTCGATGAGCATTAAGCTATTTGCTTTTTTATCTACTTATTTATTAAATACTAGTCGGTCACAACACCGAATACTTCCCGTCTATCCCCAGTGTGTTCATTGTGAGAAATAACAATTAAAGTCTGTTCAATTTTTAAAAATTATCACTGTATTGTAATCTCTGCATAGCAACAGTTTGGTCAGTACAGGATTTGAAACTTTGAATGATCTCAAGTATGCGGGTTTCAAAATAGTCGGTTCCCATGTTAAAAATTGTAGTTATAGTTGGTTACCTATCCTTCGTACCGGTAAAAAAATATTTTGCACGCTTAGTGTTATCCGCTAATAGGTGATGATATTTCGTTTTTAATTTTATATTTATGTTTTTGTTTTTTTTAATGTTTTTAACTCTTTTTGGGGATCAGTTTGTGATTATAATCTAAAAAAAAAATGGACTTGTATACAATATTTACAGCTTTTCTCTCTGGAGTGTATACATACAGGTTGTTTCCACGAGGGACTCTGGAGCAACCCTCAAACAGTTATAATGCCAGAAGCATTGACTTTCCAAGTGGAGACAAGCCACTTGAAGCGTTTGCCTATATGACATACTTATCATCATGGAAAAAACTATTTTACCTGGAGACTTGAAAGCGAAGGACAAATCTAAAGGAATGTATGCCAGACATTGTCGCACCTTTAAAGCTCCTTCTCTTAATAACAAAAAAAGATACCAGAAAGACAAACAGCCTTTTTTGTAAAAAATTTAATTTACAAAATCTGTAAGCGATCTTCGAATTTGATTTGACGAAAGTTTTGGCTATAGTAAAGTTTAATATCGGCAAGGAACATAATGCGGGGTACTTTTTTCTTTTCTCTCCCCGTCCCCCAAACGTTTGCAAGTTTTTCACCTAGAAATAACTCAGATTAGTAGGAGATATTGATATTGATAACCAGGTTGGAGAAATAACCCGATAATGCTGTTTAATACCGGTCGTTTTAAACATTCTCCATATTGATATATTTTACACATTAAAATTACAAGCATTTTACTTATAACTATAGATATAAATTATAAATATAATTATAGTTAATATACAAAAAAACTATTACCAAAAATTTTCTAAAAATTGAATTTGACGCCTTCAAACGCTTTCGGAATTAAATTCCATCTTCAGGAACGCTTCATATTCGTCCTATTTATAACATTAATCAAAACATTACATGAAATTGTAATAAAATCGTGATATTTGCGTAAAAATATAACAAATACTGACATTTTTAGTAAACCACCAAACAAGACACAGTAATCCTTTGCAGTTCGTTTCATTCTTGGAACCAAAAGACGGCTAAATTTGATGTTCTAACATATAGAGTACTAAAATATTTAAAAAACGATAATATAAAATTAAAGAATGAATTACATATTATCAAATACATCGCCACAACCGACGGATATAATAAAAACGTAATAGATAAATTATACAATAGAATAAAACGCAAAATATACATAAAAGATAAAATAAAATTAATTAATAATAATAATATTTATGAAAAAGAGGAATTTCTGTCAGACTTCAAAAAAAGTGTTATAGTCATGATACCAAAGAAAGCAGGGGCAGATAAATGTGAAGAATACAGAACAATTAGTTTTAACTAGTCATGGATCAAAAATCTTAACAAGAATTCTATACAGAGGAGAGTGGAAGTAGTGTTAGGAGAAGACCAATTTGGTTTCAGGAAAAGTATGGGGACAAGGAAAACAATTTTAGGCCTCAGATTAATAGTAGAAGGAAGATTAAAGAAAAACAAACCGACATACTTGGCGTTCATAGACCTAGAAAAGGCATTCGATAACGTAGACTGGAATAAAATGTTCAGCATTTTAAAAAAATTAGGGTTCAAATACAGAGATAGAAGAACGCTAACATGTACAGGAACCAAACAGCAACAGTAACAATCGAAGAACATAAGAAAGAAGCCGTAATAAGAAAGGGAGTCCGACAAGGATGTTCCCTATCTCCGTTACTTTTTAATCTTTACATGGAACTAGCAGTTAATTATGTTAAAAGAACAATTTAGATTCGGAGTAACAGTACAAGGGGAAAAGATAAAGATGCTACGATTTGCTGATGATATAGTAATTCTAGCTGAGAGTAAAATGGATTTAGAAGAAACAATGAACGGCATAGATGAAGTCCTACGCAAGAACTATCGCGTGAAAATAAACAAGAACAAAACAAAAGTAATGAAATGTAGTAGAAATAACAAAGATGGACCACTGAATGTGAAAATAGGAGGAGAAAAGATTATGGAGGTAGAAGAATTTTGTTATTTGGGAAGTAGAATTACTAAAGATGGACGAAGCAGGAGCGATATAAAATGCCGAATAGCACAAGCTAAACGAGCCTTCAGTCAGAAATATAATTTGTTTACATCAAAAATTAATTTAAATGTCAGGAAAAGATTTTTAAAAGTATATGTTTGGAGTGTCGCTTTATATGGAAGTGAAACTTGGACGATCGGAGTATCTGAGAAGAAAAGATTAGAAGCTTTTGAAATGCGGTGCTATAGGAGAATATTAAAAATCAGACGGGTGGATAAAGTGACAAATAGATGAAGAAAGAAGCATTTGGAAAAATATAGTTAAAAGAAGAGACAGACTTATAGGCCACATACTAAGGCATCCTGAAATAGTCGCTTTAATATTGGAAGGACAGGTAGAAGGAAAAAATTGTGTTGGCAGGCCACGTTTGGAATATGTAAAACAAATTGTTAGGGATGTAGGATGTGGAGGGTATACTGAAATGAAACGACTAGCACTAGATAGGGAATCTTGGAGAGCTGCATCAAACCAGTCAAATGACTGAAGACAAAAAAAAAATAATAATAATGGTAATAATTACGCTAAAATTGAATATAATGTAATCGTAAAAACATTTAAAGTTTGGACTAACTACTATATGCGTAACTAACAACAAAATATACTGGTAATACCAACTAACCCAAAGAACCAAACCAAGGTTTCTTCTGTACTTATAGTCTATCCTACTTATATAAGTATTAATAACATAAAATAATGTAGTTACAACAATTTTAAAATACTATAATTACCATTTTTGTTCCGGCCAGCCGCTAGCTATTTCATGCACAAATATTTTCATTTATATACCGCATTCTATGAAAATGTCTCGACTATTATCTACTGATCTATCCTAATTAAGATGACTGAGATCTTTTACTGGTTATTTGTTCTATTTCTATAAAGTTATTCCTAAATATTTTGTTTTTCACATTTATATATCAATAAAGTAAATAATGAGATTAATTGAAATAATTTTACCACACAAATTTTAAAATTGAAATGATTAATATTTCTTATTCTATTCATTAATTATTTAAATTTAATGAATCAGTACATTGTTACACATAATTAATTTATTTGAAAAGAAAAAAAATGAAATTTTATATTTATTTGTCTTCTAACATGATTGTTATGATATATAGTTAATTATAAAAAAATACTTATTCTCTCTATTGGGAGTATAATTAACTTTTAAATATTAATATCAAAATTAACCAAGATGCATTGCAATTTGAATTTCATTTACGATATGTTTGTAAAACAACCTAGAACATTTCATAACGGTAAGTATTTGTCATTGGAAAAAATATGTATACCCTTTCTATAAAGTTATAGTTTAATGGAATATAAATTTAATTTAATCTATGCCAAATAGTTTAACATTAGAAATATATTACCATTTTCTTTTTCAATTATATTAAACTTATTTGAAAATGTCCTAACTGGTTTATGTTTACACACATCAATAAACACACACACACACACACACACACCAGATGTGTGAAACACATCTGGTGTTTACCCGACATGACCCATCTCACATCTTGAGGGTCCGCCATACCATCATAAGGTAGCTCCGACCCCCCACTCTTGCATGTGGGTGGACCAGTACACCCTAGACATGGAGACAATCTCCCTAGCCCTGATTGTAACATAAGCTCATCAATAATTATACAATAAACTAAGTAATTTTCTTCTGCAAAGTACTGGAAAAAGCCTTCAGTCATCTTAGGCTGATAGTCTGCATTTTTTGTATTTTTTAAATTCCAATCTTGCTATCTTGAGCCAACAAATTCAGCTTGGAAAGTTTATATCTCTTATAGCTCCCCTTGTGAAATAAGATGTGGCTCACTGGATTCTAATTCAAAGTTTGAATCATGATTGTCTTCTTCCATGTTTGTGTCTTCATCACTGTTTTTATGAAAAACGTTTACAGGAACCTTGGGAACTGGAATGGGTTCATTGAGGAACAGATCTGAGTGCAGATGACAATGAAGGATAGAGTACAGTGTATTTAGGGTTCTTAGAAATTAATTAAACAGAAAGAACAAGTGATCAAGTGAAAATGGTTTTGTTATTGTTTCATGTTAAACCATAGGTAAACCAAATGGCAAAGCCTTTCATGGCCTTCAACCACCTCTTAGGTTGACTGCAGAGTTACTACATATTATATGAGGAGCCCATTTATTAACCTGATCAATGATTTTACTGTCAAAGTACAGTTTATTAGTTTTTATAATTAAAGATGTAATGTTTTTCTTATGTGATTTTATAGTGAACTCACCACACACATAACAAAACCTGTCTAAATCATTTACATACTTATGAGGCACTAAGAAACTTCACTGTTCACTACAGTTATCATACTAACTGAATATATTACACTATAAAATGCAGTAGGATAACAAAGTCAACAAGCTTTGTTGTTTTGAATAGTATAGACATGTTGAATCTTGTTCATGTATGTTTCAGTATGATGTCATGATATGTGATGTTTGTATTATGAAATTACTATATGGTTAACAACAGATTAATAATAGAGTTAAAAATACATATACTGAGCACATAAATATGAAGTAATCACATAAAATAATAAATGTCCAAATATAATCATATATCATACAATAATAATTTTCAAAATGTAAATTTTGGAATTTTTCAGAAATATATAAAGTGATAGAAAATTTCTGACATCAGGTTTGTTTTCACTATTAAAATGCTGATTGGTAACATGTAACACATATAAAGAAACAAAGACTGTATTTATCAGTGTACTATGAACTAATAAATTAAAAAATAAACTAATAAATAAAACTTGTGTTTATCAGTGTAATAAATGTGAACTAATAAATAAATAAATCAATAAACAAATATTAAAAAATGCCTATTTTTTAATGTCAACAATTTTGATAATAGAAGACTGAACACACTGAGCACTTACTATGCACTCTTGGACTGTCACTAAACATACTTCTTTTAAATTGGATGGAACATTATTTGCGAACATACAACAGTTGTGAACAGTGCAACAATTCTTTTGAGCTTATAACTCTTTTAGCTCATTATTAATAAATAATAAAACTCAAGCTTAAACATTAAAACCTTCACTTTTAGTTCCTAACAATTAAAAATTATTAATTCCGTTAAAAATTAATGTAACAAGGCGCTAAGTATATCAGTTTCTAGGTTATAATGTGGCGAACTCATGTACATAGAAAAACATACAAAATGGGATGCCATATGGAATCCTGTGTGTTATAAACTAACTGTACAAGAGATTCCAAATGGAATATCATATCCTGATTTTGATATTAAGTGAGACCCTAACCAGGATCTTGTGGTCAGTTAAAAAGGATCAAGAAGTTGTTGTGACAGTCAAATTGTTAAGCAAAATTTTCATGTAAAGCATTTTGAAAATAGTTAACATTACTTTCATATTTTAAAAACATTTCTTATTTTCCAAACATTTCTCATGGTGATTGGTGTGAATCTTATAAATTTTAAAAATAATGTCATCCTGTATTATATGACATTGTAATTTAGCCTCCATATATATTTTACGGTTTTCTAAAATAACTTTATGTAATTCAGTATGAATATAATGTTTTTTTTTTTTTTTTATGTATTATTAGAAATAATCATCTCCTTATAGGTTTTCTTCTTTCAATTATCTTAAAAGAGATAATTTCATAATATATAGAACAAATTAACAGTTCTTAACTTTGTCAACAGAAATAATTTATAAATTTTTCATGGTCAAAGGTATGTGTAGTTATCATAGATACTAATATTTTGTCTTTTGTGATTTAGTTTCTTTTTCAGGTTTCTATGAAGCCTGAATAATTTAATTTTTATTTATCAGTATTATTCTTACAACCATGAGGGTAACGAATATGGGTCCAGGGAGCAGAGCTGTCTGGCAAGACCGTAATGGCAAGCGAAGCAAGTTCCTCAGCCTTGGAGTACGCTCCTAGGTTGGCTGTAGGGTTTACCTGGAAAAATTTGGGCCCTGGGGGTCAAGGAGGCTCCTGAATAGACAATTGGGTGAGTGAAATGAGCCTCGACTGGCTAGTTCTATTATAAAACAAATACCCCAGCATTGCCTGGATGGATCAAGGGAAACTGTGATAAAACCTTGATGTCAGTAGCATCAATAATTAAATTTTTTTTTTTTTTTTGTCTTCAGTCACTTGACTGGTTTGATGCAGCTCTCCAAGATTCCCTATCTAGTGCTAGTCGTTTCATTTCAGTATACCCTCTACATCCTACATCCCTAACAATTTGTTTTACATATTCCAAACGTGGCCTGCCTACACAATTTTTCCCTTCTACCTGTCCTTCCAAAATTAAAGCGACTATTCCAGGATGCCTTAGTATGTGGCCTATAAGTCTGTCTCTTCTTTTAACTATATTTTTCCAGATGGTTCTTTCTTCATCTATTTGCCGCAATACCTCCTCATTTGTCACTTTATCCACCCATCTGATTTTTAACATTCTCCTATAGCACCACATTTCAAAAGCTTCTAACCTTTTCTTCTCAGGTACTCCGATCGTCCAAGTTTCACTTCCATATAAAGCGACACTCCAAACATACACTTTCAAAAATCTTTTCCTGACATTTAAATTAATTTTTGATGTAAACAGCTTATATTTCTTACTGAAGGCTCGTTTAGCTTGTGCTATTCGGCATTTTATATCGCTCCTGCTTCGTCCATCTTTAGTAATTCTACTTCCCAAATAACAAAATTCTTCTACCTCCATAATCTTTTCTCCTCCTATTTTCACATTCAGTGGTCCATCTTTGTTATTTCTACTACATTTCATTACTTTTGTTTTGTTCTTGTTTATTTTCACGCAATAGTTCTTGCGTAGGACTTCATCTATGCCGTTCATTGTTTCTTCTAAATCCTTTTTATTCTCGGCTAGAATTACTATATCATCAGCAAATCGTAGCATCTTTATCTTTTTACCTTGTACTGTTACTCCGAATCTAAATTGTTGCTTAACATCATTAATTGCTAGTTCCATGTAAAGATTAAAAAGTAACGGAGATAGGGAACATCCTTGTCGGACTCACTTTCTTATTACGGCTTCTTTCTTATGTTCTTTAAATAATAATTAAATAAAAAATAAAAATTATATTAATTATTTAAATATAAAAATAAAATAACATTAAGATAAACATGTAAAGGTACAAATATAAAAAAATAACTACAAAATGATTCATAATTTTGAAGATGTTATTGCAAGTTATTTGAGCACTTGCAGTATTTATGTGCATGTTGAATAGGATATAGAAATTTTAGGGATTTTTAAAATTACTCGTATTTTTAATTAGTATTTTTCAAACATTCATCAGTATAATAAACTAAATGTTTTATTTAAAAAATTTATTTAAAATTTGTAGGAAGCCTTTTTAAATGGATCAGTACTTAAATGGGAACAGAAACACAATAAGCTCATTCTTGTAAGCTGAAGTATTATGCTGAGTTACATGTAAATAGTTCTGTTGTCTGTTTTGATAGAAGTGGATATTGTTTTTTTTTTCTATTTAAGAATAAGTAATTACCCTTTTTGGCAAAGTTAAAGTTCATAAATATAAACACAAGAATAAGTTAACATTTTTTAATTTTTTTTAAATATTGGTCTACAAGATTCATACTTACAAATATCAAACAGTGATCTAGAGACTCATTTTCATAACTTTAAAATTCGTTTTGATTGTTTGAGAGAGTCCCAAGAGACGATATTACATATTAGATAGGAATACTAACCTATCCCGATATAGAAACGGTTGATGAAATAAAATAGCTGGGTTTACTTGTAGACTACTTTTAAAGTTGGAAAAATCATTTAACTCATATAAGTATAAATTGCTTAGATATTCAACAATGTTTTATATGATCAAACCAATGTGTAATGCAAAACTACTAGGAAGATATACTTTCAACTTTAGAGTATGGTTTTAATAATTTGGGGAGGTACTTATCTTACAGCTCTCAAACCACTAGTTACACTACAAAAATTACTTTCTCAACTTATAGCAAATAAAAGCCGATAAACACTAAACCTTTATTTGTTTCTCTAAGAGTATTTCAGTCAGGTTTTCCATATATTAAAAAAGTACTTAGATTTTTTTTTAAATGTACATGTTCCTTAATTGTTACATTACTAATAAAAGTAGAAATACAAAACGTACTGAGATGGATCTTAGAAACAAACTAGATTTTCTATACCTAAAGCTAGACTGACAATTTTCAAAATGTTTTACACTTATAAGACAGCAAATTTTTTTAACTTATTACCAGAAACTATAAAATCATTAAAAGTTAAAAGGAAGTTTTTGAAAGCTTTGCAAGAATTTCTTTTACAATTGAATGGTAATAGGCCATTTTTATAATACTTTGTTCTAATTTCTATTCATTTACCGTTTTACTTCATTTGTACGGTGTGTTACCTTGTTTTATTTGTTGTTAAATTACTGGAAATATTATCTGATTAAACAATTCTAAGTAATAATTACATCAATACATATCTATTGATGAAAATAGTAATATTAATAATATAATAATATTGTACTGATAAGGGAAAGTCATACTCATATGTATATAAAGTAACTCTAACTCACTGAATTTACTATAGAATAAGTAACATATGTACCATCCCCACAGACTGAAGCCTCAGGATGTATTTTATTAATCTCTAAATGTAAAATAGTTAGTAAAATTGTATGAAGCTAATAAAGATTAAATGCCGGCCTCCGTGGTGCAAGTGGTAGTGTCTCGGCCTTTCATCCAGAGGTCCCAGGTTCGAATCCCAGTCACAAGCATGGCATTTTCACACCTGTTACAAATCATTCATCTCTTCCTCTGAAGCAATGCCGAAGGTGGACCCGGATGTTAAAAAAAAAAAAATTAAATAAATAAATAATGTTATGTAGTATAATAAATATTCAGTAACAATGACAAGCTTGCAGTTTTATGCTTTTGGCACTGTTGAAAATGAAACAATCTAACTGAAAGTTTTCAATGAAAATTGTCATTTAAAAAATATCCAGTAATTTTACTTTATAAACCACAGAATTGGTGATTATAATAATAATTAATGAGAATTCTATGAATTCAAGTACCAATATTACACGTACCTAAGAAATACAGTGTAATGGTTTTAATCATATACTATAAAGTTAGATAGATGGCTACAATCAAAACAGTGAATAATTTTTTGGAATGCTAATTTTAAAATGTATTTCCTTCTAAATTTTTAATCTCAAAATATCTGATATTGAGTTTCATATAAATATTGCCTGAATATATTAAAAACTCATTGTATTTTAAATGCTAGTATTGTCCTATGAATTCTGGCATAGTGTCCTAACCTTTGTTTATTCTAGATGCAGCACTTGTCTTATGTGACTATCACACTCTCTGGGGATCTGGTGATTCAAATGACTAAGTGAGTATCATTTCCCGTTTTCCTCTTGAAAACATCCAGGAAAATATTCATTTTATTTTTTTTTTACTTACACTGTCTTTAAAGTTTTATGTAAATTGTTATAGGAATTCTGTTCTTTTTGGAATATTTACTTTAATTTTTCTCAGTTCAGAGAGTAAAATAAACAAAGGTCTTCTTTAGGAATGTTCTACACTACCATCTCTCCCTTTTTGACCCTTTTTACTGCTGGTTCAAGAGTGTTAAGGAAGTTAATAAGTCGTGCTATAAATAATTTTTTTACTGATCAGCATAATGAAGATAATCAAACTTTTTTTCTTTTCTCTTTTTAACGAATCTTTTCATGAAAACATGGATGGAACACCTTTCCAGAAGATCATCAAACTTTTTTTCTTTTCTCTTTTTAACGAATCTTTTCATGAAAACATGGATGGAACACCTTTCCAGAAGATCTTAGATCTTTTTAACTTCCATCACGAGTTATTTACAGCTCCTATTTCATAATCATATCCATCTTGAAGAAACTTTTGGAGTATGACCAGATAGTAAAACTGATTTGTATTTTGTTTGTTTAATGAGTCAGTTTTTCAAATCTAGTAAGTATATTAATTCGATATCATTTAAACATATTAAGATTTTTTTTTCATGTAATACTTGTATAATTTTTATGTAGCATTTCTGTGAGGTAATTTGTTAAGGCTGATTCTATTTTTTGCCTACAGTATATGTTTACAACTGGGATTGATTGTCCTTTTGGTCTATTTCATTTAGTGTTCACAGTTTAATTTATACTCATATAAACTGTTGTGTTTCAACATGTGTTTGTTTACCTTTCATATGATCATGTGTATTGTATTTTGAAACTATTTCCTGAAAAATGGAAAATTTTATACGAATGTTTGTTGGTATTACACTATATTTTCTACCTCCAGAAGTATTTTTACTTTGTTATATATCTCATGTAACATGTTGTTTGTAATTATTCAGATAATTTATTGGATGGAGTTGTTTATTGTTAACTTTTCAGCAGAATGTATTGTATTAACAACTCATGGAGTGTAATAAATAGCTATTTATTTATGCTAGGGTGGATTTTGTGTATATTTTGAAATCATGTTTGTTTCTACCTTGGATGCAGAGAGATTTCATAAGTTCAATTTATTTTTTGGCTGTGGACTGCAAATCAGGGTGTAACTTGTTGATGAGCAAGAAGAGAGTTATTTTATGTTCCCATACTAATCATGGGAGAATCATTTCATCAAAAAATCAGTACCAGCAAAAATTTTCATAGGTAGTTTTAGTTGCTTAATACAATGTTCTGAGATCTAGACTGAATGACTAGAGTGGCTACAGTATAAGAAATTTGTAACCTCCTGTGTTGATTCATAGAACTTTACTACTGCTCTTTGTTTTACGAAAAAAGAATATTTAATAGCGGAAACTAATAATTTATACTGTACAGTTTGTTACAAGCCATTCTCTAATAAGCGAGATTCTGAAAAACTGAAATGATTCTTCCTTCAGATTTTACTCATATTTCAGTGCAGGATCTATTTAATTCCCCATTAAAGAATTCCCCATTAAAATATTCTAAACTACTCCTGTCCATGTGATCTACATTATCCCACGCTGAAGTACCTCATCCATCTCTTAAACAGTCTCTAAAACAGCCACTCACAACTTTATAATCCAGAATATTATTTAATGATATGTTATTAACAGTGACATTATGTCCAATTAAACAAGTTGTTTTAACTTTAAGAAACAGCTATATAATTTTAAACTGAATTCATTTAATTTATTCTTTATACCTTGTGATTATTATGACATAAAAGGAAAGTTTTCAATAATAGCAATAACATTTTCAATAGTAATAATTATAAATCAACAATTTACTTTTAATTGCAAAAAGGCAGATGAGATTTAATCTTTTAATAAGAATATATATATATGTAAAGTGTAAGTATTCAAGATGAAAGCAGAATTACTAGAGGGAAGTTTTCACAAACCCTCATTAACAGTTATTCTCAAAATCTTCACCATTTATTGTACTCTCTTTGAAAGTAAATCTAACTGTATTTGTATCCAAAGATAATCATTTAAAATAACTTGTAAATTCTATGTAAGTAGTTCAAAAAATTATTCACTGGATGAATTTCAACTATAAAACCATTATATAGTGTGTTTTTCAGTTAGAGGTAACAATGGTAATCGTGTGGAGAGAATTTCTGTTAATGATGACAATACTACTTCTGTTGCCAATTAAGAATACTTTCTGGTATTTTAAATTACAAATTCTCTTTGGATGATCAAACTGATTTTGTTTACAATAAAATCAAACTATAATGATATGCTTTAATAAAACACTCAACCTGACACTATTCTTAAACATTTATTTATGCTTAGAGATATTCCTTCTGAAGTATAATATTATCTTTGGGTTTCTCAGAGTCAAAATGAATTTTCAAGATACAAAAATAAAATGTCAGATCACTGTTTGGTGTCCATAAATATGAACCATCTAGATAAATATTTAGTGTTTTGCCCATATGTTTATATTTATGAATTTGCAGTCTGCTAACAAAAAACGTTGTTTTGTTTTTAAAAAAAAAACACTATCCACTTCTATCAGGCACACAATATCTTAGCTTATTATACTTCTGAGAATATATTACTTATTACAGTTCTAAGGCTGAAAGGGCTTTATTATACTGTCATTTTTACCTTTTTTAAAAAATTACTCAGTCAAAATAGCTTCTCAAAAGGTTTATTTAAAAAAATATTTTTTTACAATAATTCTTTTACGTAAACAAAATCCTTTCAACAATGATTTTTTTAAAATAATATAATTATTATTATTTTGTTAATTAAAAATAATAGTAAAAATAACCCCTCACTCAAATGGTACTTTTTCGTTTTATGCCCTCACTTTTTTTTCATAAAAATTACTTAATATAGCAAGTTTTATAATAATTGATGAATAAATCATTAGAGAAAACACTAACATACTGTTTTATACTGGTTGTTTTAAAAGTATTAACATGTTTTACATATTAAAATATTAGTTAAGGTTAGCGAGCAAAGCAAGTGTAAGTTAATGTTAAGTGAAGCAATAATGGACTGGAAAATGTACCTGAGAGAGGTGTATATGCTGATCATTTAATAAAAACCCCAAAAAAGGTAGGTGATCTAGGAATGGCAACAGTAATAGGCAAGTCCTCATTTCCAAAAAGAAAGTACAATAGAAGCAGAATTCTTCCAAATCAATGGGTATTTGGAGGTATTATAAATATAATCTAACCAAACTTAACCTACGCTTGCTAATGTTGACTAATTAACAGTAATGTTCTGATTATTTGAATAATAAATTCAGTAATTATTGCAATTATCTATTACTTTAATAAAAAAATTAGTGTTAATTAGTCAATGTTAGCGAGCAAAGTGAGCATAGGTTAAGTTTGATTACATTATATTTATAATTATAAGCAATAATATGTAAAATATGTAAGAGAATGTTTAAAATGACCAGTATAAAACAGCATGTTAGTGTGTTTTCTCTAATGTTTTATTCATCAATTATTATAAAACATGCTATATTAAGTAATTTTTATGTGAAAAAATGCAAAAAAAGTGAGGGACGTAAAACAAAAACGTACTCCTTAATTTTCTGAATTTTTCTCTAATGTGTACATAAGATGCAAGCTCAAACAGTTTTCACTAATACCTTATGAATTGGGAATACTTACTTACTTTATTTATTTATTATATTCATATATTTAATTAATATTATTTTATATATCTATATTTTAAGCTATCGTGGACTTCAATCACTTCTACATTTTTATTTTATAATTAACTGAATAGTTTTGATGCTGCTTGATCTGATCAAGGTTTTACAACACTTTCTTTTGATCCATCCAAACAAATGTTAGGGCAGTTCCTTTTTTTTACCATGGATAAAAAAAAATGTAATTCCTGTAATGTATACTGGTCAGAAGAAAATATTTATTTGATTATTTATTTCATATTTTTGAAATCTTTTTTTCTATCTACCAAATTGTACATTAGCTACATTCTTACAATAGCAAGAATGTTTTAAATTTTCTAAGAATGTAAGAACATCTGAAAATTTCCAAGATATTTATCATTATATATAAAATATCATGATTAGTACTATCTTCATTCAAATAATTGGTAGCAATAGTCAGTAGGGGATTACATTTTTTTGATTAATTATGTCTTTATCACAGCATTATCATAAAATAAAATTTAATTAGTAAATAAATAATAATATTCATAAATAGATTTATTTGTGTTTGTTTTTTATGTGAAGTCATGTTTGTTTTTCTTCTTTTTTTTACTATACTATTTCCGAATGCTTTTGTACATTTTTTAATGAGGAAGATGAGTTGTTGAATGAAACAATAGGTGAAAAAAATGCCAACCCCTTGCCAGGAATTGAACCAGACTCCAAATAATCTAGAAGTCAGCATCTTAATCAGTATTCCATTTGGACTGTCTTTTGTTACTAGAACAATAAAAAAATAATTTGTAAAAGGAGATTCTAAACATAAGAACAACACCTAACATATTTTTTGATGTAATTTTAAATCATTTGAATTTTACATCATTTATAGTATAACCTTAAAATTTGTAAATAATTCTATCACATTAGTTTATTTATATTTCTTTTTTAGTAAAAGGTTTCTTTAATCTAGGGCCCTAATTTAAAATAAAATTTTTGAATTTTACGCCACTTCCATATAAAATATGATTAATTACAATAAGCTACATAAGATTTTAAAAGTTTATATCATAATTTGGGTAAAAAAAAATTATGAACTATTAAATTCCAATTTCCAGGCTATCTATGCATATCATTATATTTCCATAATATTGATTATATTTCCAAAAATAGAATGGACATATTCCAAATAACAGAATAAATTTCTTATGAAATAAGAAAGACTTGGAATTATTTTTATTCTCAAGATTTTTTGTTCTCTTTTATAAGCTCCAAAATTTTTTTAAATATTATTTTTTCTTGTATATAATTTTTCAATTTCTCCTTTACCATTTAGGTTGAAACAGTCTGATAAGTAAAGGATTTCCTGGTTTAATTATTGTGTTAATTTTTGTGTTAATGGACAGTAATTTTTGATGTAGATCACTTTAGGGTAATTCTGTGTCAAATCATCAAGATGAATAGCCATTCACAAACCAACCGGGTGGGATTTTCATGAAATTTGAGAATTCAAAGTCTATTATATTTAAGCAGGGCTTTATTTTTTTTAAGTATGAGACTGTCTCAGAAATAAAGAGTTGAATAAATTTCCTGGCTTTTTTTAAATTCATTGTTGACTTTTTTTTTGTAACTGGATTAGTTATTAAATGAAACAAAAAATTTCAAGTTACGATATCACATCCTTTGATTATTATTAGTACCAGATGACTAGTATTGAAGTAATTAACTAAAGTGCTACTCTTTGGTTGAATTTTTCACAACCTATCAATTTTTATTTTCCTAATATGTACATTGTAATCTGTTAAACTACTGAACAATAAGCAACCTCCCACTGTCCATTGAGATGAGGATTATATGTATGATATGTAAATGAGGTGTCCTGTACAGACCCAGGCCGACCGTCCCTATATGTGTGGTTAATTAATCCTGACCACCAAAGAACACAGATAATCCACTGTCTAGTATTCAAATCCATATAAAAGCAACTAACTTTTATTAGGATTTGAACCTCAGAATCTTTGACTTAGAACCTATCATTTAAAAATTATTTTTTTGCAAGTAACTTTCTATTTTTGGAATTATGTTAAAATACAATGGTACATATAAATATTTGGAAATTGAAATTTTATATTTCATAATTTTTTTTCATTATAATTTCATGTGTTTATACTTTAAATTGTTAATATGAATTTTAACAATTTCTGTTTTTCATTTTATAGTTAATAATGCATTTTATGACTATACTGTGATCAATATTTTACCACAACTTCCCTTGATCTTCACAAGCAGCAAATGCTGGGCCAATTGGTTCTTTTTCTCAATCATTCCTGTCATGATTTCTACTTATTCCTGTGAGTAGGGCTTACTCATTCCTGTCATGATTTGCTGATTCACATAACCTATTATTATTTATTGATCAGAACACTTAACGTGTGGAGAGAAGGAAGTTGAAAATACAATGGTATAGAGTAGTATGTTTTACAGAATGGCAGGGAGGTAGTCTGTGTAACATTACTATTGTAAAATAAAAACATTTTTTACTAGCAGAGTTCAAGCAGATACCAACTGTAATTTATATTTATACAATAAGTAATATTAAAGATTCATTTATTATTAATATTTTCTTTTTTTTATTATTATATCTGTTACGATTGAATATGACAGTATAAAATCAAATTGAAAAAATAGTTTCCATTCGTCCTACATATGAAACCAGCAACTGCAACCAATCTCTTTGCCTTCTTATACTACTTATTTTACCTCAGAAATTAGCAAACAATGTTTATTATTTGAAGCTTACTGGTGTTTATTTCATTATAATTATGCGTTACATTATAATTATGAAGTTACAAATGTACATTGTTAATACATGAGATCCTTACATTGCACAGCAATTATTATTAAATACTAAAAATTGTAAGAAAAAATCTAAAAGCGACTTAATATTACAAACTACATGTAACGAGGCACTAGAAATGCATGTATTAGGTTAGTCAAATAGAAATTGGATTTTTGTTGTAACTTTTATTAGTACAAAATAAAGACCCAAAACATATTTATCGTGTAAATATATATTAAACATAATAAAAATCTTTTATATAATAGAAGGTCTAAAACTGAACAAGACAATCTAATGAGTTTAATATAAAGGGTTGATGTGGCTAGGCACACTTCCTAAAAATGAATAAATTTAAATGAAACAGTTCTACATTTAAACTAATGGTACTTACGTATTAATGACACCGCAGCTACAGCTTTATTTAAAAACAAAGTAGTCAATTGGATTTCGGTGGAAAATGGGCCGATATAGAGTTTAACATAGATTCAAAACAGTCTCTTTATTAATTTTAATAAATGGTTATTTATATTTATTTATTTTATAAATATAATTTAACCAAACTTAACCTACGCTCGCTAACCTTGACTAATTAACAGGAGTGTTTTGATTATTTAAATAATAAATAATTGCAATAATTACTGAATTTATTAAGTAAATAGTCAAAAAATTACGGTGTTAATTAGTCAAGGTTAGCGAGCGAAGCGAGCGTAGGTTAAGTTTGGTTAAATTATATTTATAAAATAAATAAATATAAATAACCATTTATTAAAATTAATAGAAACTGTTCATTTTCCACTGAAATCGGATTGAATACTTTGTTTTTAAATAAAGCTGTAGCTGCGGTGGCGTTAATACATAAGTACCAAACTAATTTCAGTGCAGGATAAAGTATGTAAGTTTTCATGTATAAATTTACGATCAATTTCACATACAACAGTAGTAAACTTAGCAAATTTTTTGGGAGCGAACAAATTTCCATTTGACCTGAGAGTTAGAAAGTTAGAGAGTTAAAAAGAGATGGTGTGTGTACACTTAAAACAGTACTTATGTACAAATATATAAACACTTTTCCAAAACATGTACCCTCTCTAAATGCCTTTGGTTAATACTTAACTATATGGACATTTAACTGACAATAAAATGTACAAATTGTTTAGTGAAGAATACCTACATTTAAAAGGTGTTATGATGTATGAATATTACTTAAAATTCTTTAAAGACAACTTTGGGTAAACATTTGGGAGTCATCAGGTACATGTGTGTTTGTTTTACTTTTAAAGACCAAGCAAATAAAATAAAACTGTGTAGTCTAAATGATGGTGCAAAACATAATGGTATAATGTAAAACATATTATAAAAAAAGGGCCAAACATTTTTATAGCAAGTTCAAGAACTTTGTATGTTAAATGATGCATCTGGAACTGAAGTACAATGCAGACTACTAACTACTTTGATCATAAAGGGATATTTTAAGGTAATATATCATCTATTACTCTGCGTAAGGACACAGTTTTACGACCTGTGACAGAATATTTATTTGATGTTATCAAACCAAGTAGTGCCATGATATGACTGTATAGTTTCTCTGTAACAGAACAAATTTATTATTGAATACACTAAAAAAATTACATCCTCTTTGAATTGAAAAAAAATCACAAATAGCAAATTATTAAACTTCAAGACATGGTGGCTGTAATATTTTGTAAAACCCCGAAGAATATTGAAGAAAAAAGAGTCATTTACTACCTGTAAATGCAGACAACTTATATACACAATTACACCCAGCTTCACTGAATATTGTTCATTAAGTTAAAACTATGTTTAAGCTAAAAAAAGGTGAATAATGTGGTATTTTCAATTAAAGTTTTACAACAGAACGGTACAGATTAAATCAAATAAAATAGCAGAAATAGCTAAGGTAATACAGCACATACTAGACAAGCACAAACATTTTATGCTAACCATCAGAGCCGGCTAACTTCCAAAACCAGTGATGTTGATGAAGATGATTAAATAGAATGAGAAAATGTATTCTATATTTTTTTTTGTAATTTAAAAATGTATATATATACTACTCTTCAAAAAGTATCTTTGATAGGTTTTTTATTTAAAAATATACTATTTATTTATCACTTGAGACAGAAGAACATAATCTAACAGTTTGTATTTTATACTTGTCTTACATAAAAGAAAATTTGGCATACATGTTTTTTTTAAGTTAAAATTATATCAAGTAGGGCTAAAAATAATCCATACTGACTTTTGCAGATAAATGTTTTTCCTTATGAAACTAGTTTTGGTGAATATATTCCTTTTCTAGTCAGCCAATCAATTTATTTAAACGTTCCAGAACTTTATAGACATACTGTAAAATATAGCATTACTACTTAGTAAAACTATTCCCTTGAATTTCTGTATTTTGTTATATTATCAGGTACTAGAGTCAAAAAATACTAAATCTTGTTTATATAGTTCTGTTTATAATGTATATAATATGAATGTAATGTAATGTTTCAGAAATAGCTGTTTCAGAAAGTTCCAGTTGACTGGAACTTTCTAAAATATTTTATCATGCATAAAAAAAATAATTTTATTAGAATCGAAATACTAAAAATTAAATTTTTTTTTAAATTTTCCAAAAGGATCCCCCACTCATAAAAATTTCATTTTGTCAACTTTTTACTGCAGTAAAAAATTATTTAACAGTAATTTACTCTAATCTTATTGTTCCTTTTTTCAATTTTTTTTTCTAAATGAGGCATTTTAAGGCCAAAGACAGTTTTTAATTAATTCCAGCACAGTGGTGGGTAAAAAACTTGCCTCATAAAAATAAAACTATTTTAAGCTTTCCACATTCAAATTTTTTAAGTTATTTTTATGTTTAAATGTTGAAATTATCTTTTCTCTCTGATAATAAACTTTTCATGATTTACAGTGGGGATAGAGTAAAAAATTTTAAACTAATATTTGTTGATTTGTCCAAAGAACTCGCATTTCAGATATTCTTCATTGTATTTATCATATCTTTGATTACAAATGGAATTAAATTTTTGATAACTCTATTGGATTAACAAACCCATCAGCAACAAAAGTTTATTAAAAACATATTTAAAAAATTTTAAATATTAAGTTATCCTTGTATTTATACTTATTAATGTGCAGTCTTTGATAAAAAATAGTCACTGATTCTTAAAAAAAATAATGTCCACCTATATCAAACCAGACAACCGAACAGAACTGAACGGAAGTGAACAGAACTATTTTCACATAACTCAACATAACACTTTGATTTACAAGGATGTCTTTTAATCCATCCTTTACCATTTTTAATAAATTACTGAACCATTTTAACAAATTTCCCATCAATCTATTTAAAATACAGTTAAAAGATTTTGTAGTTATTTTTTTATTTAGTATCTTCATGGCCTTAAACATTATTTTATTTGTTTGTATCTAAATAATTAATATGGACTTTAATCACATCTATTTTTTATTTTATAATTAACTGCCTATGTTGTAATGCTGCTCTGATAAAGGTTTTACTACAATGTAATTTGCTTTTCCAGCTATTTTTAAAGACTATTTATCCTTTTCTTTCTTTTTCTTTTATAGATCGCTTATCTATAATTAACACATTCAGACATAATTAAAATAAGAGATCTTACAAAAACATTTTAATTTTTTTTTAATCATAGATTAGTATACCTATCTGTTTCTGATGTGAAATCTACATAACATATTTTATATACCGATCAGAATAAAAAGTATATTTTATTTATGTTAAAAGTTTGAATTATATTTAATAATTAACTCTAAGTAGAGTGAAAGACATAATGTTTATTTTTTAAAATATTTTCATGAATTATGTTCTGAAGAAGGAACTTCTGGCAGAAGTTTTTAAATGATAACAGCTAATTAATTTTAACATATCTTTGAATGGAATTTACTCTTCTTTTTTCAAGTTAAATTAGTAAATGCCATGAGATATGAAGAGTAATAATATTTATATTTTCATCGGAATGTCATTGACTTTTAAGGAATAAACTGGGAGTTTAAGTAAGCTATTCTACCTGCACTAGATTATGAGTCTTCTGCTGTTGTTAAATGTATCTGACAGTATTTTAGAAAATTCATGAAAGGCTCAAATATTATTCTACAATTTTTATAATAGTTTTTAACTTTTTACTTAACTGTACAATAAAATCTTCCTCATTATTATTTTACTCAAACCATAATTTTATCTTTAAATAAAATTATTATTTCTATTGTCTTCTGAGGCTTAGTATCTTAATTTACAATAAAATTTACTCATTAATTACATGTGATATCTTTTAATTTTTCCTGTTTCATTTATAAGTTATATAATTAATATTTAATAACATAAGTAGGTATTCAACTCTGTGTTATTAAAAAAGTGAAGTTTTGTCAGTCAGATAACTTCTACACAAAGATGGACTGATTTCATGCCCACTATGTAAATTTCCATTAACAGTTAAATTAGTCCTCACAAGCAGTTTTACTCTTTTTCTTTTTAGTAAATTTTTAGTGAGAATTAAATTTATTAGATTCTATTCCATATATATGTGGTGCTATAGGAGAATGTTAAAAATCAGATGGGTGGATAAACTGACAAATGAGGAGGTATTGCGGCAAATAGATGAAGAGAGAAGCATTTGGAAAAATATAGTTAAAAGAAGAGACAGACTTATAGGCCACATACTAAGGCATCCTGGAATAGTCGCTTTAATTTTGGAAGGACAGGTAGAAGGGAAAAATTGTGTAGGCAGGCCACTTTTGGAGTATGTAAAACAAATTGTTAGGGATGTAGGGTGTAGAGGGTATACTGAAATGAAACGACTAGCACTAGATAGGGAATCTTGGAGAGCTGCATCAAACCAGTCAAATGACTGAAGACAAAAAAAAAAAAAAATTCCATATATTGAAATAGATTGGTATTATATTTTTGAATCAGATTACAATCTTTTTTCAATATGTTAACAGTAATGTTAAACAGATTATTGATTTAAATAACCATAACTTTTTATATTATAAAAATAATACTAACCTAAATTTAACTTCACAGTCAATTTTCTGCAAACATTTCTATGGCTCTTTTATGTTATATTTTATTTACTTATTTTTTATTGGGAAAGACATTTTTATAAATAAACTTTTTATTCTTTATTGCCAAACAATAATACATTATACAGATCATGTCAGAAATTTATAAAAAAAATAAGTCTCAGCATTTGTTTACATGGATCAAAGGAAACCATCATAAAAGCATGGTCAGAGCAGTATCACAAAATACAAAGCTAATTATAAGATAAAACAGTGATTTGATTTAAATTCATATTAACACATAACTTAAAATTAGGGTAAACGCATGAAGATACCAAATGGAATAAAAATTGTATGTGGTTAATACCGGATGGCCGAAGTGAATATTTACCGATGGTAATGGTTTCATAATTAGTGTATTACATTAATGATCTTAATATTACGGATGGCATTACTTGGACGAATCAGGAATAAGGCATAAATTAATATTTTTTATATATTATATAATGTACACACAGTTCACGAGATTAGCTATGTGCGTAATAAAAATTATGCTTGGAAATATTATACTGTCGCAGACTATTTGTATATATGAGAAATACATAAATTTACTTACATGATGATTAAATTACTCTTTGATCCTGTTTTTCAGTATTAGAACGATGATGCACTAAATGTATGTACTGAAAGATAAGTGTAGTAATTACACGAACAATTAACAATTATAAATGCAATTACGAATCACAACCAAGTATAGAAGCCATGCACAACTGACTATTTCTCCCTCGCTCGGACACACTCGGTACGCGAATCTATCAGAAAAAGCGTTTCACCTCGGAACCGACACATCAGACTTACTAACTGTCGTCAGGACTGTCTACTGCGCTCGGCTAAACTTGGCTAAAATTCACACGAATGAGCGTTTTACATCAGAGCCGAGCGGATCAGACTTTTTCAATACTCAACCAAAAGTAAATGGCGCGGCTAAAGAAGTTTCTCACTTCATTCACTACAAAATAATTCACAATTCAAAAGGTAATAATGATAATTATTTGAGTACATATTTATGTACATTATGAACGAAATGTAGAAAATTCATGGATTTTAAAAAGTTTTTAATTAATAATTTATCAATATTGTTTCTGTTAAAAGAAATCTTTTGAATTTATTTTAGACTGGTAAAAGATTTTTTGAAAGGTTCAGTAATTTATTAAGAATGTCAACAAAAGCATAATAAGGCTCTTTCTTGTAATACAAAGTACTGATACTGTGTTGTTTTACATGAAAACAATTCTGATTTCTAGTTTGATAGAGGTGGATACTGTTAATTTTATAAAGAATAAATAACTATTCTCACTGTAATTGCTGCACTGTTTCAAATTTCCCACACATTTTTAAGGTTTTCATTTCATTGTTCCTCAGATAAATACCTAACATAACCTCATTTTAGTTATTTTATATAAAGTAGGATTATTATTTTTATTGAACTTAAACCAAAAAACAAAAGATATATATATATATATATATATGTGTGTGTGTGTGTACACATTACATCATGTATTCACACTTTTTATTTAACTTAAATTCTTGAATGGATAAATAAATATGAAATGACTAAGTAATTTATTACTTATACTGGTTTATTTATAATTACTTAGCACTTTCAACAGGTTGGCCATTATCATTATCAAAGCATTTTAAATTATAATTTCATTAGAATATGATCTGTGTCTATGTGGATGTTATATCTTAATATAAAAAAAGAAAATCAAATAATATTAGTATTTAATATTTAAAATAGTATTATAATTATAGTTAATCTTCTTTTTTTCTCTTTAATAATATTGGGTTGTAAATAAATTTTCATCCATTATCAATTCTTTTTAACAATTTTGTAGTTGCCTCTGTAGGAGAATATGTTTTTTAGGAATACAATTAACAATGTAGATGTTAGAAAAAAACAATGTAGTCAATGTAAATCATGACAGATGTTATTAATAATTTATGTAGGCAATATTTAAAAACATGGGGTAATTCATTAAAATCCCCTCAAAACAAAGTTAAAGAGAAGTTTACAAAACTTAAGTTTAAAGTAAATTAATTTAAGTTTGTGTTTTGGTTCGCTTATGTGCATTGGAACACCGTGGAATTATTATATAAGTTAATAAAATATATTTTCACCCATGTTCTTCAAACAAGGTAAACTCCTTTTTTTTTATTCTGTTTGGTTGCATGGTTGATTATCTCAATTAACAGTTTATTAAACTAATCTATGTACAATTATGTCTATTGTACTAATACCTATAGTTATGAAAAAATCTATTTATATTAGATTTACTGATCGGTACTTAACTCTAGAATTAATTTCTATAAATTATTAAACATTTATAAGCTATACTTATCAAATAAGTCCTCTACTCAATGAGATGTAATGAAATTTTACAGTACAAAAAAAGAAGATAAAAAATAGCTTTTAATTTTGTTTAACAGTGTTTAAAAAAAACATTATTTTCATCTAGATTAGTTTTAAAGTTAAATTTTGTATAATTTATTTTTTTTTTTAATTCATTGTAAAGTGTCACAGTAATGATATTACAGCCTTAACCTTGAAATTAAATTATTAAAATTGTCTTGTCATATCTTTTTCAACCTACTCATAATCACACCTTAATTGTCATGTAGTTGATACTGCAAAATGGTAGTTAATATTCAAAAACCAGAAAAAAGAAAAAGAGAACAACAATAAAGTTTTTTTTTTGTATCTAAGCCAAGGTTAGATTAAACTAAATGTAAACACATAAATAAACATTTATATTGGCTGGACAATATCTATGTGATTTTTTTAGAATGGCTGAAAGTATTCAATAAAAATTAATGCATGAAAAAAAACTGTAATAAACTAAGTAGGAGTATTATTAATGATATATAATGTTACATCACACCACAGTTTTTTCTTTTTCTATTTAAGTCTCCAGAACCACCGTAAGGTATTACTTCACAGGATGAAAGGTGAGAATGTAAATGAAGTGAGAATGTAAATGTACAGTCTCAGTTCAATAATTCCTGAGATGTGTGGTTAATTGAAACCCAACCACCAAAGAACACCGGTATCCACGATCTAGTATTCAAATCCATGTAAAAATAACTGCCTTTACTAGGACTTGAACGCTGTAACTCTCGACTTTCCAAATCAGCTGATTTGGGAAGGTTTTTCAGTGCCTGTTGACATACACATTTATTGTAGAGTCCCGGTTGTTGGAATATTTTGCATAATGGAATAATTTTCATTCTATAATAATTGAGTTTTACTATGCAAATAAAATTTTTAAAGATTAGTTAATTTCTGTGTTCAGGGGGAATTAAATTTGATTCTTCCTATACATGAAGGATGTATTTATTTATCTTTTGTTTCTACATAGACACCCCTACCATTGTTTGATATCAAGTGTGTGCAGAGTTTTCATCAGAGAACATGCTAGGAGGTGTTTGTAGTCTTAAATCATCCCAAGTGGTATCTTGTGTTTCCTTCAATGTACAATCCACTTAGCGAGATTTATTTTGCATCCCACCATGCCTGTTTACAGGTGATTTAGTGCACGCCAAGTGGCATATGGTAGTTGTTAGTTCAGGTTAAGATTTTCTGGGTTGTGGAACTAGATTTTGCCACATCTCTGGTCTTCATAGCTTGAGAGAAACAAGAAGTAGTTCTGACGAATGAAGAAAACTCTTTCTCATCTTTAGACAGGTGGGTTGCTCTTCATGATCAAAGAGAGGTTGATATGGGTCTGAAGTCTGACTCTTTTAATCGCCTTTGTCGTTATATCTCTTTGTATTTGTGGTGAGGTGATTTTAACAAGAGGGTACATTTACCCAAAAGCCATAGGGTCAATGGCATCCTAAAATGATCTAAATTATTTCATTAATTACCATATCCATTTATTAAAGGTTTTACATGGAGTATAGCATATCAAGGCAAGGAACATAGTAAGAACATGTGAACAAATTTAAAGATAATTGCAGAAAAAAAGAATTTGTTGTTAATCTTGTAAAAAAAAACCTAAATAACTTAAGCAAAGATTTTTAAGTAGAAAAGAATAAAAAAATGGAAATTAAAATAATATAATATAAAAGAAGCTAGGAGAAAAGTGTAAGTGCTTGCATATGTTCTGGCTTAGTTTCTTGGAATATAGTATTACCAATCAAAATTCTTAATGTTGTTACAGCAAAGAAAGAAATATTAGTTATTCTTTTTTTAAGTTAGATTATAAAGTGTGCATACTGTTAGTGTTTAGTAAGAATAGGATTATTATAAGAAGATTGTTTTAATACTAAGTCTTATAACAGAAGAGATGCAATTTTAATTTACCAAAAAAGTCTTGTTAATCTAAAAAAAATGTATAATATACTGAATGAATAGGAAATGGAATTCAGAAAAATAGGTTATGTAAATTGGCACCATATTCAATAGTGATTCGCAAAACAACTGTAAAAGTTATTAGTTTTGTATCAATAGTAACATCTATTACTTTGCTAAAGTAAAGCGTGAGTTTTATCTTAACTTGAGTATAGATGCTTGCTTTTTTATATAGAACATGTGGTTTCACTGGAAAGTGTCCTCATTCCCTTTTTCATTAATGCCTATTTTATTATTTATCAATGAACTGTCGCAAAACTCAAACTATTCATTGTTATCCTCTTCACGTATGATAAAATTGCATCTATTTAAAATTACACAAAATTCTGTACTAACAGTTCAAAAAATTGTTGAGTGGATGGATTGTAAATAGTTAATATTAAACACAGATAAATCCACCGCATTGTGTTTTTCCAGCCGATGTAACATTATTAAGTTACATCTGATTAATGATGGAAATAATAGGATGATTTCTGTTGCCTATAGTATAAACTTTCTGGTTGTTTTGTTAGATAATAAATTTTTGTGCTACAATCAAGTTGTTTTAATCAGTAATAAAATCAAACCATAATATATTCACTTCTATCAAAAAAGGCTGAGAGTGTTTTCAATTAATTTATTAATAAATTACTGTCCCATTTAAAAGATATTGCCATCATAATACTATTAGAAAATAATAAAATAAAACTTATATTTCCTATATCTTCATTTATTATGTACAAACATATGGACAAATGAGAGATAACTATTAAAAATTAAAAACACAACTGCCGAAAAAACATTGCTGACAATGGAAACTAACCAGAACAAAATGTTTCGGTTAGGTTCCATTGTGATTTTGTATTATACTAGCAAATACCCTGTTTCAATTTTGAAAATCGGAAGATGGTTGCAAAGATACAAAAACATTTCTGAATAATCGTGATCTGTTAGATCAAGAGTATACCTGATGCATGCAAAAGTTAGCCTTCAACCTACTAACAAGTACCCTGTTTGAATTTTGAAAACCGGACGATTGTTTGCAGAGATATTATAAGAGAATTGCACCTTCCAAAACAATGCCCCAGAGGGAATATGGAGTTTGTGTAATAACTAACATTATGTATTTTGTTTTGTTTATTAGGATTTAAATTAAAGCGTTTGGCTAAAGATTGGGTTGTATTTTTATGACGTTCCTTGGTTTCGTTATTTGTATTCAACTCATATTTGATGTAGATGGATTAATATTTTCTAAACATTGTCTAGAATTTAGAAACCCTATAAAATCTTTAAAAGTAGGAAATCTTTGATTTGATAACCTTTCCTTCCATAATCTTGAAGTATTGTAGTCCAATTTTGATGTTAGAAATTGGATAATCATAAATTCATATGTGTTAATTGGAAGTTGCATTGCTTCAAGTGAATTCACATATGATAAAATTTCATTAATAAATTAGGAAAATTTATTTATGGATTGAAGCGCTCAGCATTATGATGTGCAACTATATATTTGTTATCAAATCGTGTTTTTAACAATTCTAATACTATAGTATAATTTTCATTTGTCAATGATAAATTTTTGATGATAGCTAAAGCTTCATCCTTCAAAGAAGAATGTAAGTAATATAATTTTTGTAGGTTAGTCAAATCATTTCTACTATGAACCAGATCATTGAAAATGCCATAGTAATGCTGCCACTCTAACACATTACCTCTAAATACTATATTAAATAGCTATATTAATTGGCTGTAACTGAGTTAAAGTGATACAATTGAACTAACTTCTTGATTAGATTATTTTTGGGTATTATCCATAAAATTTTGTAATTTGGATTCTACAGTACATAAATCTTCTTCGACTTGTATACAATCAGATTCTAAAACCTCATCATCGTATTCCAGTTCAAGTTCTGCTTGAATGGTATTATATTTGTCTTAGAAATTAAGAAGATTCCTTCACTTAATTCGTAAGGTGGCAGTATCATCTTGTATAGGGTCATAATTATGAATAAATGTTCCAATCCTAGTTATTGAAGTCTTTTCTAAATATTTTTGTTTAATTAATTGCCCCATTTCCAAAATAGCATTAAATTAATGTAAATTATTGATAACGTGAAATAATTAAATGATATTACCACAATAATGAAAAAATGTAAATTAAATGTAATAATAAATTAAAAGATATTACGATAAATAATTTTGTAGATATAATTGTTGCGATCCCAGATTGTATGAAGTTTGTTATATATGAAGATTTTTGAAAGGTTGTAGATTATATCTGCGATGCCTAACAACTGAAGTTGGTGATTCTTGAATGATGATTTTTAAAATTTTCAACAGTACTGGTAAAAAAAAAAATACAGAATTCTTGAAAATGTTTGTTATGAATATCCGCAGTCGGAGGACCAAATAAGAATTATGGTGAGGTTTTCTGAGATTTTTGTCAGGTAATTTTCTACTTTTTCCCAATATTCTGCTACTTCTTGTCTTTCATTTTTCTTTTGATTTTTATCATTTATTGGTCTATAAATATTTAGCATAATGTAGATTTTATTGATAGACTTAAAATTCAGCGCTAACGTTCTTTCATCAATTGAACCAAAATTCACTATAGAGTCGATGATTATAGTATTGACTATAAATGTACTTCCAAAAATCAGTGTTCCTGAGACTATTTTGCTAGTGGATTTACTCTTGAACATTTGTATCCATTTGATTCAAACATCATTATCTGTGAATCTAGTTTCCTGTTGTGCAGTGATCATTATATTCTTCTGAAGAAAGTTTGTTATAATTTTAAGCTTTTTCACTTTCAGCAGTGATTAGATATTTAGAGTGGCAATATTTTTTTAATTAAACAGAAAGATCTTAATTAATCTTTAATTAAAAGAAAGATCAGAAAATTTTTCTGAAATTAATTTTATTCAATGTTATTCGTTTTTTTGCTGTTATATGTTAATGTATTTTTCAACATGTCTTACTCAACTTTTAATACTTCATGCTGTGTACCTCAAAAATCCAAATGTGTACTTAACATTGATGTGTCACCATCAATGGAAGGGATTGGATTTCTTTTAGGGTAAATCACTTTGGGTGGATGTTATATGAGCTAGTTATCGAGCAAATGGTCAATTAGGACACAAATGTTTAACAAAAAATTTTGATTTTTTTAGCAATTGTAAACAGTAATTTTTAGTAATTAAACATTGTTTTAGTATCTTGTTTTAATTGTACTAGTAGTACAATTTTGGTGACAAAGAGATCATTTTATCAAGAGGTCATTTGGAATATTTTAATAATAGTGTTGATTTTTTTTTTAATTATGCTTTTAATAAGCATAATTTTAAGATAAAAAAGTAATTTAATCAAGGGATTCAAATTGGACCCAAATTTTTTAATGAAAATTTTGATCTTTTTCACAATAGTGTACTCTAAATATTGAATATTCATTAGTGAAATTAAAAACCTTACGGTATATCTGAAATGAAAATTTGTCAAGAGCAAAACTGGGAAAGTTGTGCAACCCTTTTCTAACTTTTTTCTTCTTCTTTTTCTTCTTCTCTGCTTCGATTTCCTAGTTGTATACTTTTCTTTAAAAAAATACATGTCTTACAATCTTTCCATAGATCTTCACTCTTTTATCCTGTAGTGTTGTTAATAATGAAAAATTTTACATAATGTTTTTAGTTGTGTGTAACCAACTTTTAGAAATGAATTAGTGTTCAGTATGTAAGGTCATGATAGTGATATTGTTCAAGTAATTTAATTAAGTATATAATATTCTGAGTAAAATTCAAAATCAAGAATAATACATAAAGTAAGAGACATAATTTACATTTGTTTTAAAGAATATGCATGGTGTACCACAAAGATCTCCTGGGACTTTCATTACCTATTCTACTTAGAATGTTAATTAAGGAGCAAAATTAATGATTTCTTATGTTTTTTAACCTGAAAAATTCAATAAAATTGGTCCCAGCGCCTTATATGCAGTAGTTTTGAAGAAATCTAGGGTGAAAAAACAAAAATTGGGGTAAAAATCCCTGTTTTTTAATGTTTGAGTAGAGTAGTTATGTAGAGTAACTTTGTTAAACATGTAATAAATACATAAAACCTTTACACAAAACTTGTAGAGAATTTAATTCTGGACAAAATGGTGTAAAATAAGTTGAATAAAACAAAGAGCAGTTACAAAAATTCTAATTTTATTTAGAAACATTATTTTTGTCAGAAAAGTACTTTATTAATATAAACAAAAAACCAGATTCTTTTCTGGTGATGTGAACAATTTGTGAAAACAAAATTTACTATTAAAAATATTTTTAAAAAACTGGAAATTACACAACTGTAAAATAAAAATTTCTTAGATAATAATTTTTTTATTAACGACAGAAATGCACCTAAATTATTTGAAAAATTATTACTTCAAAGTTGGCAATAAAATAACAACTGATCAACATATCGACCTTAGACTGTACAAGACTATACTTCATTTACATTCATGCACTTCATCCTCATTCATCCACTGAAGTACGATGGTTCCGGATGCTAAACAGAAAGAGAGAACTGATCAGCATACGCAATACTGTATTATAGTTAAAATTATTCTGTAAGGTACATTAAATATATTGGGTACTGTGAATTGTGCTATTGTTAGCCAAGGTTTTCTGGGAATTTTAGTTTAAACATGACGGTTTGCCATTGAAGTAATTCTGTACTTATTTACAACATAAAAATATGCTGATATAGAATTCATTTTGGGTGTATTTTATAGTAATGTTACAACTTCTGCAGTAGAATATGAAGTACATTTTCCTAATCCAAATCCCAAAACAATCAGCGTGACGACTTTTCGCAGTCTTTGGGCAACAGGTTCACTACATAGTATTCGTACCAACTACGAATGATCTGTCCAACATGACGCTGTTACTGATAAAATGTATTATTGATGCAATTCAGTGCAGTCTAGGCGTCAGTATACACGATGTCTTTCTAAGCATATCAGAGTTTCGCATTCGATGGTTTGGAGGATACATAAACAAAACAAGTTTTATCCTAACAGCTAGTTCAACATCTAAACCCAGGAGACGGTCTGCTTTGCTTTGAATTCTGCAACTGGTGGAATACAAATCGACAACTCTACAAGTACGTTTTGTTTACCGATGAGGCAAACTTTATTCAAGGTGGCATCAACTTACATAATGAGCATACATGGCCAGAAATAAATCCTCATGAAATGGTGAAAGGCTATTTTCAACATCAATTTAGCGTCAATGTATGGTGCAGCCTTTTACACACTCAGCTGTTTGGTCCGTTTATATTACCTGGCCGCTTAAATGCTGATATCTACTTGCAGTTTCTTCAAGGAGAGTTGCTTAAAGATGTTCCTCTGGCGCTTAGATGCAAATTATACTTCCAGCATGATAGCGCACCTCCCCACTTGAGTTGTACTTTTTCCACTCACTTAAATCATCATTTTCCTGAGAAATGGATCGGTCATGTAATTCCACATTCTTGGCCACCAAGATCAGCTGATCTAACACCTTTAGATTTTTGCGTTTGGTGATGGATGAAAAATATTGTGTACATAATAAAAAAAATTGCCATGAGGGTTTAATTATACGCATTATGGATGCAGTTGAGCAATTTAAGGACAGCCCTGAAGAATTAAAAAGAGCAAAAAAAGCAGTACAGAAGCGAGCCTAGAAATGAGTCAAAAATGATGTGTGTATTCCTCTAATCTTTAGATTATTTTTGATTTTAAATTGCTTTTTGGTAAACACATTCTCCCTCTCAAAAACTAGAAGGAACCTTTGTTTGCTTCTAAGGTTAGTCACTAGTTTCATTAGCAACTACCATCATGTGACCGTAAAAAATTCTGGTCCAGCCTATACTTGAATATTGTGTTGTAGTTTGGAAGTGTTATATGGACAACACTTCATCTCATATAAAAATGATTTAGAAGAGATATATAATACTTTACATTTTTGAGGCTTTGCTTACCTAAATGATAACTTGTAAGAAATATGGAATTTATACCTCTGAAACTATTAAGTATATGGTTTTTTGTATATAAATTTGTCAGTGGTTCTATTTTTTTTTGTATCATTGACAAAATTACTTTTCCTGTCCAATATTTCTAATAGAGGAGACATCATCTGTTTAAATAGTCTATTCATACAAGCCTGAATCCTTTTGGTAGATACATTGATAAACCTTATCAGTAAAATCATATAATATGAATTCTTTGGTAGCTTGTAGATGAATATATTACTTTAATGAAGAGCATTCCTCCTAAACATTTTTCTTTTTTTTTAATATGATTTTATAGAAGAAGAGATTTAATTTCAAAAACCTTCGAATGAGCGCTGATTACCAAACCTACGATTAGAAATTACTAAATCTATCTGGTATCTTACTCAGATGGATCTTGCATTAATAAACAAAAATTGAGATTTATTGTGAATCACTTGAAATTAAGATTAATCTTTTTGTCTCAGAAAACATACAATCTTTTAGGCTGAGATATATGTAATACTTACCTTGGGTGCATGGATTCTTAAGAATTGAGGATAGCAAGATGGCTGGGACATTCTGGCTAACAAGCAAGCAAATATTTGATATAAGTTTCTAAACCTATCTATGGAGCTAGCTAACTTCATCCAGAACAGTCTCAGTAAAGTTATTAATTCCTTAACTGAACGTGGTATGTTCAGAATTCATTTAAGAACAACTGTACTCTAAACAAAACCCTTCTCCTCAGATTATACCAATAATTCAACTGCTAGATAATTGTTCCCTGAAAAAAGAATTTGATCTCAGGCTTTCAATCTTCCAATTATTGAATCTGAGCATGTAAGTCAGACTTTTCAGATATACAGAACCAAACTTCTAAGCTTAGAAAAATAGTAGTAACACAAAAATCATTTTAAGATACAGTATTTGAAGACCTGTTCCATGCCTCATTGAATTCTGCTTGTCTCTTATGCCCTACTGTCCCCATCTATATTTATCCCAAGCCTTCTCATTCATCCCCTTGTAGTAGGTTCCAATCTTCACCTCATCTTTCTTCTTACTCGCTTCTTTTCTCTTTCTACTGATTCTTCCAATGCAGTCATCAAGATTCCACTTTTTGTAACTTCACGCCCTAATAAGTTTCCTTTTCTTTCGTGTACTTTCTGCGTATGTGTTCTTTCTTCTTTAATCCTGTGAATTACATCCACATTCCTCACTTTATCCATCTTTCTCATGTCCACCATCTCAAAAGCCTCAATCCAGTTCCTCTCCTTTTCATTTCCATACAACAGAACACTGCATACATAACATTTGGCTAACGTCTTCCTTAACTCTAATTACAGACTTTTACTAAATCTAGTAATTTTCTCTTCTTACTAGAGGCTTTCATTTATTTTCATTGTACTCTTTAAGTTCTTGGTCATCGTAGTCCCTAAATATCTGTAAACATTTACTTTATCTATTTTTTCTTCACTCGTCCTTACCAGTAAATCCTCTTTGCTGTTTAGTTTCATTTCCTACATTTATTTTCATTTCATACTCCTTTATTCCTTCCTCCAAGGCTATTAACAGTCTTTGAAGTACTCTTTTGCCATCAACTAGAATTACTATATCATTTATCTACTTTAATCTAATATGATTATGTAATATTGTCTAAGCGATTCTACGTAATTATAATGAATCTTATTTTTTAAATTTATCTATTGAGTAATGCTGATCTCTATGGTGGAGCGGTAGCATCTTGGCCTTTCATCCAAAGGTACTGGATTCGAATTCCGCTCAGACATGTCATTTTTCATGCAATAAAAATTCCTTTTCCATCCCATGTATTAACTCCAAGCTTATGTGGTAACGATATAATTGGTTTGTAATTATTTTTTTTTAATTTTACACGTACTTCAACAAGAAAGATAAGGTGAAGGAACTAATTAGGTTAAAAAATGTAAGAGGCAATTGAAAGACTAAGTGAACTAGATGCCAATGCTACATATTACATCAAACTACAAATACTGTATATTTTTTTTTTTTTGTCTTCAGTCACTTGACTGGTTTGATGCAGCTCTCCAAGATTCCCTATCTAGTGCTAGTCGTTTCATTTCAGTATACCCTCTACATCCTACATCCCCAACAATTTGTTTTACATATTCCAAACGTGGCCTGCCTACACAATTTTTCCCTTCTACCTGTCCTTCCAAAATTAAAGCGACTATTCCAGGATGCCTTAGTATGTGGCCTATAAGTCTGTCTCTTCTTTTAACTATATTTTTCCAAATGCTTCTTTCTTCATCTATTTGCCGCAATACCTCCTCATTTGTCACTTTATCCACCCATCTGATTTTTAACATTCTCCTATAGCACCACATTTCAAAAGCTTCTAACCTTTTCTTCTCAGATACTCCGATTGTCCAAGTTTCACTTCCATATAAAGCGACACTCCAAACATACACTTTCAAAAATCTTTTCCTGACATTTAAATTAATTTTTGATGTAAACAACTTATATTTCTTACTGAAGGCTCGTTTAGCTTGTGCTATTCGGCATTTTATATCGCTCCTGCTTCGTCCATCTTTAGTAATTCTACTTCCCAAATAACAAAATTCTTCTACCTCCATAATCTTTTCTCCTCCTATTTTCACATTCAGTGGTCCATCTTTGTTATTTCTACTACATTTCATTACTTTTGTTTTGTTCTTGTTTATTTTCATGCCATAGTTCTTGCGTAGGACTTCATCTATGCCGTTCATTGTTTCTTCTAAATCCTTTTTATTCTCGGCTAGAATTACTATATCATCAGCAAATCGTAGCATCTTTATCTTTTCACCTTGTACTGTTACTCCGAATCTAAATTGTTCTTTAACATCATTAACTGCTAGTTCCATGTAAAGATTAAAAAGTAACGGAGATAGAGAACATCCTTGTCGGACTCCCTTTCTTATTATGGCTTCTTTCTTATGTTCTTCAATTGCTACTGTTGCTGTTTGGTTCCTGTACATGTTAGCAATTGTTCTTCTATCTCTGTATTTGAACCCTAATTTTTTTAAAATGCTGAACATTTTATTCCAGTCTACGTTATCGAATGCCTTTTCTAGGTCTATAAACGCCAAGTATGTTGGTTTGTTTTTCTTTAATCTTCCTTCTACTATTAATCTGAGGCCTAAAATTGCTTCCCGTGTCCCTATACTTTTCCTGAAACCAAATTGGTCTTCTCCTAACACTTCCTCCACTCTCCTCTCAATTCTTCTGTATAAAATTCTAGTTAAGATTTTTGATGCATGACTAGTTAAACTAATTGTTCTGTATTCTTCACATTTATCTGCCCCTGATTTCTTTGGTATCATTACTATAACACTTTTTTTGAAGTCTGACGGAAATTCCCCTTTTTCATAAATATTACACACCAGTTTGTATAATCTATCAATCGCCTCCTCCCCTGCACTGCGCAGTAATTCTACAGGTATTCCGTCTATTCCAGGAGCCTTTCTGCCATTTAAATCTTTTAATGCTCTCTTAAATTCAGATCTCAGTATTGTTTCTCCCATTTCATCCTCCTCAACTTCCTCTTCTTCCTCTATAAAACCATTTTCTAATTCATTTCCTCCGTATAACTCTTCAATATATTCCACCCATCTATCGACTTTACCTTTCGTATTATATATAGGTGTACCATCTTTGTTTAACACATTATTAGATTTTAATTTATGTACCCCAAAATTTTCTTTAACTTTCCTGTATGCTCCGTCTATTTTACCAATGTTCATTTCTCTTTCCACTTCTGAACACTTTTCTTTAATCCACTCTTCTTTCGCCAGTTTGCACTTCCTGTTTATAGCATTTCTTAATTGCCGATAGTTCCTTTTACTTTCTTCATCACTAGCATTCTTATATTTTCTACGTTCATCCATCAGCTGCAATATATCGTCTGAAACCCAAGGTTTTCTACCAGTTCTCTTTATTCCGCCTAAGTTCGCTTCTGCTGATTTAAGAATTTCCTTTTTAACATTCTCCCATTCTTCTTCTACATTTTCTATCTTATCTTTTTTACTCAGACCTCTAGCGATGTCCTCCTCAAAAATCTTCTTTACCTCCTCTTCCTCAAGCTTCTCTAAATTCCACCGATTCATCTGACACCTTTTCTTCAGGTTTTTAAACCCCAATCTACATTTCATTATCACCAAATTATGGTCGCTATCAATGTCTGCTCCAGGGTAAGTTTTGCAGTCAACGAGTTGATTTCTAAATCTTTGCTTAACCATGATATAATCTATCTGATACCTTGCAGTATCGCCTGGCTTTTTCCAAGTGTATATTCTTCTATTATGATTTTTAAATTGGGTGTTGGCAATTACTAAATTATACTTCGTGCAAAACTCTATAAGTCGGTCCCCTCTTTCATTCCTTTTGCCCAGCCCGTATTCACCCACTATATTTCCTTCCTTGCCTTTTCCAATGCTTGCATTCCAATCTCCAACTATTATTAAATTTTCATCTCCTTTTACGTGTTTAATTGCTTCATCAATCTCTTCGTATACACATTCTACCTCATCATCATCATGGGCGCTTGTAGGCATATAGACGTTAACAATCGTTGTCGGTTTAGGTTTTGAATTTATCCTTATTACAATGACTCTATCGCTACGCGTCTTGAAATACTCCACTCTCCTCCCTATTTTCTTGTTCATCACGAAACCTACTCCTGCCTGCCCATTATTTGACGCTGAGTTAATTACTCTAAAGTCACCCGACCAAAAGTCGCCTTCCTCTTCCCACCGAACCTCACTAATTCCTACTATATCAACGTTTACCCTATCCATTTCCCTTTTTAAATTCTCTAGCCTACCAACCTTTTTTAAGCTTCTAACATTCCACGCTCCGACTCGTAGAATGTTATTTTTTAATTTTCTGATACTGTATATATCGACAAAATGTCGAAACTTGTCGAAATTCGTATCGAATTTATTCGAAACGTATCGAAATTTGTCGATACTGTATATATCGACAAATATTTACAGAAACGTATAAAACTTAATATACCTCACTTATCCAGAATTAAATCATTATTTAGGCTATTACTACAATTTACAGTAAAATGTTACTAAAAAATATTTTTCATGCAATTTTGTCAAACCGCAAAACTATTAGTGAAGTGAAATTTTGTAAAAGTAAACATTATAGGATAGATAAACATAATTAGACAAAAAAATTCTCATATAAAGCTTTTAGTAAATCGTTTTATTTAATTAAAAATGATTGAACAGAAGTATGTTACAAATATATACAAGATAATTTAATTTAATATTAAATCATGTTATCTTACTAACTGATTTTATTTTAAATATTGATTCGACATTACATATGTACTCACATTTTTTGTTTTTACTATTTTAAATTGCCAAACTATATCTCACTATATTTTCTTTAAATGTGCATTAATTGGATACTGAATAATTAACATTACTATAGGAAGCTTTTACTCTTCCCCAGTTGGTTTAGACATAAGCACACATGCACACACACACACACACACACACACAGAGATATACACACAAATCTTTAAATATAAAATGCATTCAAAGTGTGGCTTATAGATATTGAATAATTAAAACAAAGAAATCAACTTACAGAAACACAAAGTAGTAAAATATAAATAATTTCCCATTTTTAGTTTGAATTTCACTGAAAATCATTCTTTTACAATTATTTAAAAAAAATAAAAGAATTATATGAATTTCTTAGAATATTTTTAAAGAATGAGTCACAGCCTGTTGCCTTATTTATTTACGTAATACATACATTAACTGCTCGATTATTGCTGAGTAAATGACTTCATACTTGTCTAATACTAAAAATATGTTGTTAATAGTTTACATATTTTTAAAAAATAAAGATCATTCAGTAGATTTCTAAGTACTAACAGTTGTACAAAAAGATTGGGTACTCAATTTTTATTTTGTTTGTATCACAATACAATTCAAAATCATAAAGTATAAATTTTATACAATACCTTTACATATTTACATTACATAAACGAATTAAAATGAAACTGAAATTAAATATATTTAGGTCATCCATTTAATTTCTCAGTCGGTTAATGTTTACTATAATAGTGAAATGGAGAAAGCATATCTAAGGTTTCACTAGATTACAATGAACAACATGCTATTAAATTATAACAACTCTTCTCTGTACAGAGTGAATCAGAAGCTGTCATATACCACAGGAATATTACAGTCCTCATATTTTAAGAATTTTTTCTGTTGCACTATTTAAAATCTGATGTCTGCTAAGGTCATCCAAGATATAATCAGGGGAAAAAATGATTACAACAGATTTTAATAAAAGTGTAAATGAAATATTCTATTGTGTTGAGGACTCATGCAGCAACAAAACTGAAATCTGTTTACTGATTAAAAACACATTTCTAATACACAAATAAATAATTAATATTTAGGTGTATAAGATTTTTTGGATAATACATATAGTTTTTTATTTTTTTTCTATTTTAATCCTTATATGAATTGATATATTGTGATTCATTTTGTATATAATGGCTATATATATGTATATATTATAAACAATTGCTTTATTGCTTAAATAGTATAGATTTCAGCTGATATGATTAAATTAATTATTGATTATATATATATATATATATATATATATATATAGGTAATAAACAAGAAATATTATTTTGATTTTAGAAAATGAATCATTTTTAACCAGATAACTCTGATACTTGATAAAAATAATATTTCTGATGAAATTTAATATTATTAGATGTAAATTAGTTTAAAATTATACTTTATAACATAAAATAGAATATGTTCAGGGGTATTGTATATAATTTAAAAAGTTGAATCAAAATCATTATTGAAATGAAAATGAATAGTAATAACAGATTATTACAGAAACTAAAATAATAATATCTTATAGTATAATTATTATACAGAGTTACTACAATATATTGAGTAAAAGCATATTATTTATAATGCCATCAGCTACATATAAAATGTCCAATAGCCATAACTTTAATTGAAGCTGAAAACTTCTATGATTTAAGTTATAAAAATATCTAGAATAATTAAAAGTATTTAAATTTAATAAAAGTCATATATATTCTTCCTGTTTTACTTTATTTTCATATGTTTTAGTAATTTTGATAAATAAAAAAACAATGAAAATATTATATAAATTTATCTATTTGTACGAATACTTTAAAAGGATAGGTTTGGTTACAACCGATTCCTGTATGCTTCTGCATACGTTATAAATGTAACACTTGGAGGTTCATTGCTCAACTATTCAAAAAACTGACTATTACCAGGTTTTTGGACACAAGTTGAGAAAAAGGAAGATTCAAAATATAAGTAATAGTTATATAAAATTGAAATTTTGGTAAAATTATGTATCAGTATTTAAGGCGCACAGGTATCTTTGCACTTTTGCACATAGGTTTCAAAAATGCAAAGAAATGGATCCTCTAGCTCAATTGGTTGCACAAAAATTAGTAAAAATAAATCCAGAATGGTCTTCTAGAGATGATAAAAGACACAAAGAAGTAAACATTTGCTGAAGGAATGAAAGAGCTGCTATTTGGGCTGGAGTCAGTGGACAGTGGCTGAAGACAGATCTCTATGGGAGAAAAACATGTAATTTCAACAAATCATTTTTTTGTATATAAAAAAGCTTTAATATTATTGGAATAAGTGTATCAAGTTTAAATTAATTATAATAGCTTAATAAGAAAAAAAAAACTTTACATAACATGATAAAAAATGTTTTGTAAAAATTGTGTTTATGTATATGGCAAAAAAGAGGCTGATGCTTAAAAACAGATGTAAAGGTAATGAAATTTTGTAGTATGTGAAAAATGCCATGGCTTGGATTTGAATCTAGAACTTTCCATCAAAAGGTAGAGATGCTACCAATCTGCTATAGAGATTGACTATTTCAGAAAATTAACAACAGCCCCTTGTATTTATCTATACTCACTTTCAAGTAAGTATAAGATTAACAATGAATATCTCATTTTATGTCAATTTAATATTTTTGATGAGAAGGAGACTTAATATGTTTAATGAGATAGTTAAATTATATCTAATAATGTAAGTTAAAAAAATATTATTATGATTAAAAAATAATAATGCATTCCTTTTCAATGCAAGCTTATGAGAACAAATACACTTTAAGATTAACCAGAAGAGATATATCAATTTAATGCTGTACATCCGGAATAAATTACGAGTGAAATATGAAATGCAATGCACTACTTTATATTTAAAGACAAAAAAGGGAAAAGAAAATGATGAAGATGGAGGAGAAGAACCACAAAGATAATGATACAGCAATTTGTCTATGGAACTAAAAGGAATGTGAAAGCAAAATAAATGAGTGCCTTAAAGACATTTATTTTTTTGTAGGACATGTTCCAGTAGATCCTGATATATGTACAGTATATGAAAGAATGTATGTATGTAGATCAAAGAAGAGCGTTCAGTTTTGTGAAAGAAATGTACTAAAAACACATATGTCTGTGTATTAATCATGCACATACTAATATTTATATTTTTTCAATTACATACAGATACAACATTATCAGCCCAGTAAAAATTTATGTGTCATGATGTCATATAATAAGATGTAAACATAAAGTTAAAATTTAACCTCGTTTAATAACGATTTATTTTAATGTTTAAGAGTAGTCTTAAATTAATCAAACTTCTCTAAATCAGTTTTTTCATTTTAATAAACAAAAAATACAATATAAAAAGATAATTTTGTTCATGATAATTGGAATGTTCAGGTACTGCTTACTCCTAAACGCAAAAATTATATGTGAAATATCGTACCGACAAAACGATAGCATTTAGTGATAAGCCTAAGTTCCTTTAAAAACAGGTGTTTAACCTCTCTGAGTCGCTTGATTTATTTATTTTTTTTGCAATTTTGACTTAAATAATTTTAAGCAATTAAAAAAATAAAAACTGAGTTTTGGTTATCGAGTACATGACCTGGTTACTGATGTTTGACAGATTTTACTTATATATTTTATATAAATTTTTTAATGAAATGTAAACAGGAAGGAGATGGTCTAATAATAATTACTAATACATATTTTATAATGATTAAAATGAAATTAATTTTCATAATGATTATTTGAAATATAGATTTTTAACAAACAATATTTTTAATTTAATAAATATATTCTCTACATATATGTATTCAGTATTAGTTATAATATTGTAATACCTCCTCAATCAAAAGTGAACATGGATTTTCACAAAAAGTTTCTTATAAAATTTAATCATAATAATGAAAATCTTAATCGGCAAATTATATCGTAATAATTCCTCAGTGAACAAACTTAGAAAGCGATTGCCTATTCTGATATTGCTGTATATGTACTATTAATCAAATAGCAATAAAAATAAACAATTTATAAATTTTTGATAATTTTTATTAAAGCACGTAGATTGTAAATAAATCCTTCTATCTTAAGAAGGATAATAATAACTTGAAAAAATATTGAAATATCAGGATTTGGTCCTTGAACCATTTTATTTTTGTTTTACATAAATGATCTTTGTTCTGGATTGTTTAAGGGATCATTAACTAGCTTTGTAGATCGTGTAATGCTACAATCAAAATGTTTGATAGTTTTGATACATGATTTGCAACAAAATGATCTTGATTTATTGAAAAAAATATTGTTTATTCTTAACAGGTTTAACATTGCAGTATAAACAAATATATGTAGTTTAATTAAAGAGATCTTTCTAGTTATCTTAATACAACATATTTTAAATGTATAAGCTGTCTTCTGCTTGAAGATACTGTTTGAAAAATAGCGTATCAGTTGAGCACATTGACAGTAATTAATTTTTACGTTTGTTTATTAATAAGATGTGTTTCTAGGTTTTCAGATTAAGTGTTATTAAGAGAATATGTTATCAGCACTGAAGAATTTTTATTTTTTAAGTAATATATCTCTTTAGTATGTCTTAAAAAAAGTTTATTTTTCAATAGTTCTTTTTAAGTTTCAATATTGAATTTCTTGCCAGGGGAGAGTGTGATTTTAAAATATTAAGCATATTATTACTGAAAAGAAAATTGTTAGATTAATTATGTAAATTAGTACGAAAGAACGCACTTTTGCATTTTTAAAGATTTTGAAGTTCTTTCTTTAGAAATCTTTTTTTTATAGAATCCTGAAAATAGATAAAATTTTATTTATGTAAGAAGAGATTAGAAGAAAAAAGAAGATGCAAACAGAATTTAATTTGGGTATAGAATTCAAATCTAGGGGTCAAAATTTAGGTACTGGCAGATAATTTAGTGTTTTTTTTTTCAGAAAATGTTGAAGCAGCAACAGAACCAATAGCAAGAAAAACTGGCTTGCAAATATCCTTTGAGAAAATAAAATCTATAGCGATATAAAAAGTCCACAAAACGTTTACATACAAAGTAGGAAAGATCAGTAGAGTAAAAAAAAAATGTAAATATCCAGGAAAAATAACCCAGAAAATAAAATGGACAAAACTGAACAAAACGAGAGTTAGAAAAATTAACTAGCATTCCATTTTTTTGAAGGATTTGTACAATAAAAAAATATTATAAAAACAGAAATTACAGATTAAAGTACAGTTATTAAACTGAAATTACTGTATGCAGCAGAATGTTTATCTTTAACAAGGAAAGAAAAAAATAGAGGAATTGGAAATAAAGAAAGGAAAATTCTAAGAAAGATACTAAAGAACCTATATTAAAGAAAAAAAGAGTTTAGAAAAAGATGTAACAAAGGAATTTATTTGGAAAATGAAAAACTATTAAGATACAATTAGAAAAAGAAGAGTAGTAAAAGAGTAAATATTATAGACATTTAATCCAAACATTGCCAGAGGACAGATTAATTATGAAAATATTTGAACGTATCAGCACTAATCCCAGAATTGTTGTAACAGTTAGCAAATGGATGAAATTAGTTAAAAAAGATAAACAAGAAATAAGCATTAAAAAGGAAGACATTATGGAAAAAACTTTTAGAGGAAAAATTAAGATTTAAAGGTTTCTAGGTTGTAGAAAAGAAAAGGACAAAAAATATCTGGTAAGATGAAAGAAAGAAAGAAAAAAGGATTTAATGAAAGTAATGAAAGAATGCAGGAGGAAGAGAAAAAAAGAACAGATCAAAAAGTCATATCAAAAGATATGAAAACGGTCAAAATCAGAAATAAGAAGAAGTTTTGAGGAACTTTGTTATTAGAGGTAGTCATGTAAAAGGTAATCCCATTGTTTTTTTTTCAGGTAGGTTGACAATATTGAATCCATGTCATACTAGTTCAGGATAATAATGAAATCCTATGAATAATTCTTTACTTTGCGTTTCCCTAAACTGCTCAACCTGTTGCCTAATGTCTATCCTAATTGTCTTGTCTATATCTACTTAAAAATTTCTAAAAGGTCTTAAAAGTTAGTTGTTTTCATTAGATGCGGTTTAAAATTTTTTTTTTAAAGTTCCTTTTTTTGTCTTCATTCTTGCGTGGTGTATCGCTGAGATGTGATTTAGGAAGTATTATAAGAAATCATTGTTTTTTTTTACTTAAATTTTTACATTAGCAACTCATGAAACCGGTTTATTTTAAATTTGTACTACTCTGATTTGGATTACTTCAGAGGATGAATGAGAATGATATGAATGAGTGAAAATGACGTGTAGCCTTGTACGGTCTCAGTTCGACCATTCCTAAGATGTGTAGTTAATTGAAACCCAACCACCAAAAAAACACCGGTAGCCACGATCTAGTATTCAAATCCGTGTAAAAATAACTGACTTTACTAGGAGTTGGACGCTGGAACTCTCAACTTCCAAATCAATCAGCAAATGGTCTACACTTTTTTTGTTTCTGGTGATGCCTCACCACAATATTTTATTGAGGTATCTATCTGCAATTCCATCTTCAAGTTTTTAATTTCTTTAATTTTTATAGTATTATCTAATATCTTTAAGATACAATTTGACTTACTGTACGCTTTTTATTTTGGTTTTATGTTTGAAGCGTCCGTATTTATTAAATCTGAGTTTGTATTGTGATATTTGTGGGTATAATTAAATTGTACGATAAGAGAGTCGACAATAACATTTAATGTTGAAATGTTGAGTTCAAACATTTTACGAACATTACAGTTTTGTCGTTAATAATTTTATTAATGTACGCAAGATATGGCAAAAACCACTTCAATTAACGAGGAAGGGTATGATGTTCCATAGAATATTTAAAAAAATTTTAATAACCTGTAACCGCATCAGGGACAAAACGTTCCAAAGAAACAGTTCAGCCGCATAGTATTTCTTCTAGAAGAAACTTTCTTTTATAATTTAATGCTATTTTCTTAGTTATGATTTATTCTGATTATATTATCAAATAAATTAAAATTCAAACGTTCTTCAAATATTTTGACGAACTACATGAACCGCTAAATTTACAAAAAAGGTTCAGTCCAGTACCTAACCGTCGGGTTTGATACGGTAGCTGCTGCTTTTACACGACTTCTGTGTTTTATGTCTTTGGGTTTTAAAACATTTCTATGATTACTAAATATTCTTGACGGAGTCATTATAGATTTTTGACTGAGACCAGTCGCTTCAAGAAAATTTTCATAACTTACACCGGCTTCTGACGGCATAACAGTCACGGCAGGCGTTGTCGTATTTATATTAATGTTTAATCGATTTTCAGCTCCGTCGGCTTCAGCTCTTCCGTCTTCATCCGTCGTCGAACAAAGGGCATCCATATCGCATTCATCTAAACGAAATTCTTCAAAATTTTTTCTTAACGCGTTATTCCCATCTTCGTCGTTGTTAACAACGGTTTGTGATTTTTCAACGTGACCAAGATGTTCAAAACGTTGAACGATTTGTAAAACGCTTTGAGATATTGCGTTATCGTTCTGTTCGTTCGTAATGGATTCTACAGTCGCTAAAAGAGATGACACCGGTGATGCGACTTTTATGACTTGCGGTACAGCAGTATTATTGTTATTATTACTATTACTATTATTATTGCTATTACTATTATTTGTTATATTAGTCGCGGTATTAGAATTCTTAACCGGTGATTTACCTGAACTGTTAGTTTTTCTTTTTTCCGTAACATTTGTTAACGAATTCGAACTCGATAATTTATCTTGATTATTATGATTTTCTTTCTTTTTTGACGGAGATGGAAAATGGATCGCCGCGTGAGTTTTGATTTCTGTAGATGATTTTTTCGGTTCCGGATTAAATACTTTTTTTAATTCGACGCAATTATTTATATTTCTTCCTTGAATCTGTTGTAAAATTTCATCGTCTAATGCAGAATTTGATATTACATATAATTCGCTGTCGGAAGTCGGTTCAGGAAGTGCGGGTGACGATTTACCGATTATTTCTAAATTTGGTCGAATATTAAGCTCAAATTTCTGCGGATTTATAGTTAAATGCGATTGTAATTGTATAGGTTGTTTAATTTTTGTGTTTTCTTGTTTATTAAAATCTGTAGTAGACGATTTTTTGTGAAGTAATCGTAACGGTTTCGGAGGTAACGCCGGAGGTATTACTGGTTTTGATTGCGGTGAATGTTTCGTCGTATTATTGCACGGTTTAAGTTTCGTTTCGCGATTAAATAACTCGTTACTGTGAATGTTTTCTTCAAAGTTAACATTGCCCGCTAATTTTAGTTGTGTAGAGGCCATCAAGCACGGTTTATCTTGATAATTTTGAGCTAATTTTTTATTCGGCGATACCGATTTATCTTTAATCGGACTGTGATTATACGCGGTTAAATCTTCTCTACTTTTGCTACGATTTAAGTTTTGAATTTCATTTTTACTTTTGTCGATTTCCCTCATCCTTAAAACTCTTTGCTCCTCCAAAAATTCTTCTTGATCGCGAAGAAGTATCTGGTTTACGCATTCTAAAACCGGATTATCGTGGTATTCATTTTTACCCGATTTAGACTGCACTTGCATCTCGTGTAACAATGCGCTCGGCGGTAGGTGTTTCGATTCATTTTCTGAAAATTCCTCCGGTGGCGTTATCGTTTCAGGTATTTTTGATATATCATGTATTACAGTAAACGAATCGGCGCTTTCAGGTATTGAAATATCTACGGAAGGGGGTCTAAATTCCTCGATATCGTACTTTATTATATTACTTTCATAATCGTCATTTATTTTTAACGAATTATACGGTGTGACATCTTTGTCGTTAATTTTATTACTGTTATCGATATTGTTATTACTAATATTGTTACTAATGCCGATATTTTCGCTATCGATACTGTTTACTGTATAATTTGAACTACTTTCTTTAGAAAAATCTCTCGAATGAAAATCATTACATTCGATATCTGTTCTCGTAATACTTTTTTGTATTACAGGGTCCGATTCCGTATTTTTTATTTTACTTACTTGAATTACGGTCGTCGCGGACGATTCAGAAATATCTGTCGATAACGACGGCGTTAAAGAGCTGTTACCGACGCTAATTAACGAATAATCATTCTGCTGTTTTTCCGACACAGAAAATGTTTTAGTACTTTTTTGACCGTTATTCCAAATTCCAAGAGAACTTATCAGATCGGGTTTAACGTGGCGTTCGAAATCGTTACTACCGCTCTGTAAACTTTCCGGTGGACTCACCGATCGCCGTTGGGGTTCGATTAATTTTTTTAAACGAGCGATTTCATTTTGTTGTTCTCTTATTATAGCGTCCCTGCTGCCTAGCTGGGCTCGAATACTTCTTTGTTCTCGACGTAAACGGGCTTCTAAATTCAATAATGCGCGTAATATTTGACTGAGTTGCGTGTCTCTTAAAGTGGATAACGATTTAACTTCGGCCTCTTTTTGCTCCAGTTTGATGGTTAACGCTGATACTAAATGGTGACACCGTGTTCTCTGCCAACAGAGAGCGATGCGGGTCTGCTCCAATTCTTTTTCTAACGCCTTTAACTTTCCATCCATCTGAAGTCTGAAACAGAAATAAAGGAATACATTTTAATTAACGTACAAATTTTAAAATAATTTAATTTATATTATTTAATCTTTATTTATATTTGTTAATCTATTTCTACCTACACACTTCAATCGAATAGATAATTATAATATCGTCGTACTAACAGTCTCGGTTAGTTTAGATAAGAGCAGAAGTAGGAATACGATAACAAATATAAAGCAACCAAGATTGTTGCACAATAATATTTCTTTCTTTCACGATGCATAAGCCAACGTATTTATCTACTTTATTATTTTGTTATTTATTTACGCTACATATTATGTTTCTCTCGGAGAAATTCTTTTGTAAAAAACACTTGTTTTCTTGCACTCAACTATTATTAAACTTAAAGTAACGCGCTTATACTTAATTTTCTAAATATAGCTATTTAGCCTATAAAACTTTGTTAAAAGTAGTACGAGGCTTTGTTAGCCTCGTACACAGGGTTGATCTAGCGATTAACTCGTCATCGAAAAATCAGTTGTTTAACAGTTGATTTTGAGGTATAAATCCTAATAAAAGTTTGTGGACGACGGATACGGATTTGAAAACTAGACCGATGTACTTTGGTAGTCGGGGTTCAATTAACGGTACGTCTCAGGAATAGACAGTCGGAGTCTGTACAAGACTACACCTTATTTGCATGTCATACATGACATCTCGTCTAATTGGGCCGTAAGGATTTGCTTATTGTTCACTAATTCAACGGACTGCACAGCACTCATTAAGAAAAGAAATAGTATAATCTGGCGGAGACCCGTAATTAGAACGGCTGCAAAGCTTCAAGTTTCATTTTTAGTTTCAATTCAATCGATTTCTATTATCTTCACGAGAAATGATAAATGCTTCGTTCAGTAAATACGCCATCAAAAATTTTAACCGAGCACTATTAAAAGTATTTAATAATTTATAAACAGCTAAGGTACGAAATTTTTTATAACTAAGAAGTTTTCATAGTAAGAATATGTTGCGATTTTTTTTTTTTAGTTAAGAACGATTGCAAGAGCTGTTATAATTTATCGGCCGTATCACTTGACAGAATAGAGGTATTTTGTCATAGCTGTATTGTTATTTTCATTACAACAATAAATAGCGTTAAAAAAATATAGCCAATAATGTAAAATTTAAATGCCGATCTCCGGGGCGGAGTGGTAGAGTCTCAGCCTTTTATCCGGAGTTCTGGGTTCGAATCCCGGGCAAGCATGGCATTTTTCATACGCTACAAATGTCCATTCTCACACGACAAAATGATCAAAGCAGTCGATGCCCGTCATTTCAAAAAAAAAAAACTAGACTTTCATATGACGACAGTATTTAACAAAACAAAGGAAAATATTTCACTGCTGCGTGATCATAGAATATTGAAGAGGTGTTGATTCTTTCCTTTCGACTTTAAATATATCTCGTCTTTGTTTAGTACCATCTTACGATGATGAAAAAAATAATTAATTTTTATTTTCCCGGCTACAAATTCATTGTACTACAGCAGCATTATTATAAACGCTAAATTTTTGATACGGGTTTTTTACAAATATCAACGTTTCAAGACCCCCTTAGTTCAAAAATATAAATCATAGAAACTTTCAGAAGATGTATGTACGTACGTACGTGTGTTGGCCTGTATTTTGATAATGTCTCCGGACTGACAAAATATAAATTCTTAGAAAACGGTTCAAAAAATTTCTACATATGGGGTTAGTAATGGCTTTGATCAATATTAATAAAATGGAGGGGTTGTTTTCGCCATTTTGAACATAAAATTTTTTGTCTACGTTGAACATTTTAATACAGTTCAATGATTATTTAAAAAGAATAATGGTGCCGGGTTTGAATCCCGATCAGAGTTTGGTATTCTAGCATACTGAAAATTTATTTTACAAAATCTCATCCACAGTCTGTAAAATTATTTAGAAATAAACCAATTTAAAAAAAACGTTTCCAATTTTGTAACTTAAATTAACTTTTACTTCTCTTCTGAGATGAAAGTTTTTCTTACATCAAAAAATACAGTATTCGATGTGAAGTTTATGATACTAACCATTTCTGTTATTTTAACGGACAAAAAATTAAATCAATCGTGAAATTAAAAAACAGTTTCTTTAAATAGATCCAAGGAAGTTAACTATTAATCCAGAGCCAGGAAGAGTATTCCTTCAATCACAGTATATGTGCATGTGTTACAGGTTGGTAGTTTTAAATAACTTGGAATCACAATAAAGTTTTTATGAAAGTTGCACCGAGGAAATTAGAAGCAGAACTGCAAACGGTAAAACGGTTTTCAGGAAGGTTAGAAAGCTGCTTTCAACAAAAGGTAACCTACACCTAATATACCTACTGATCTGAGAAAAAAATTTGCAAGTTATTCTGTTAGGAATGTTGTATTATTTGGTGCAGAAACATGAACAATAAAGAAAAGAGGAACTCGATATCTAGAAAATGTTTTGAAATACGACTATGGAGGAAAATGCTAGGTATCAATTGGCAAAATAGATAAACTAATGATCAGGTCTTGACTAATAGAGTATGAATATGATTAAGACAATACAAAGAAGAAAAGCTAATTGTATCGGCTCATCCTAAAACATGACTTTATTAAAACAGTAAAAATTGAAGTAAAGATTGTGGGTGTAAAATGAAATGGAAGAAGGAGGATAGGAATGTTGGATGATTTGAAAGGGAGACAAGGATACACTATAATATAAAAAAAAGGCTCAGGACAAACCATCATGGAGAATGCTGTTTCTTGATACCTATCAATAGACATTCCACTAAAGAAGACTTACAATAAAATTATGAACAACAACTTATTTAGACAAAATAATAGAACAATTGAAAGAAAAACTCTAGATTCCAGTGACTATTCGAGGAGAAAAATATGTTAAAATCTGCTGATGTTACTGTTTTTAGCAGGAACCAAATATGAGTTAGAAGAAACACTCAATGGCATGAATTTATCGTTAGCACTCTTACAAAAGAGCATCAGTCTGAAAATAAATAAAAGTAAAACAAAAAATAATTAAATTAACAAAGAGGAGGATAATAAGTAATCAAATATTGAGTTAAAAGAACATAACATGACAAGAGAATTCTGTTATTTATATAGTAAAATTACAAAGGATGGATGAAGTAATAGAGACAATTAAAGTAAATCTGCATGAGATCTCATGCAGATAAGAATAAATCTACAAGTTTCAAACATAAATTTAAGAATTATATGATTTTATTTAAAAAAATGGAGGGTGTACTGAAGTTGGTATCTATGGTGGTTCTCTTTTTATTTATCTATAGGAAAACATAAACTCATTTCGATGGAGAGTTGGAGACAATTACTCTTGCTTTAAAACAGCTGTTGGTCAGGCCTGAAGTCCCAAAAAAGTAATAATAGTAGTATTGTTTTGTGATTCTAAATCTGACCTTCAAAAAATCTTGTCGTTTCATCTCCCATTAATGTCAAGAATATCTGAAATTAGGTAGTCTGTAGGTGGGTTAGATAATGTTAACACTTCACTGGATATCTTTCGATGGATACCACCTCACATTGTTATTAAAGGAGATTAGAAACGAGAAATCTCATTGATGAAGCGAGGAACCTGAATAATGAAGACTAAAACATGTAGCTTGTCTTATCACTCTATTAAAAATGTTATAACCAAAGGGTTAAAGAAAGTTCCTGAATTATCTAATAATTCAGACTGAAAATAAACAGTATGTAGCTAAAACTAATGGCAAGAATATAATTTCTGGCAATCCTCGAAGGGAATCTGTGGCAGTCTTCAGGATGATTACAGGTCATGACTGCCTTGCAGAACGTCTTTTCAGGATGAAAATCCTCACATCTCCTGCATATGTTATCAATGGAAGTGAAGGTTCTGTTATAAATCTGGAACATTTAAGAGTATGTAAGGAACTGGTTGGTTATAGAAACTTTATGCTGGAAGGAGAAATCTAATGACCAATAGACTGAGCACTGATCATATAAAATATTCATTAAAACAGTTTATTAAGCATTAAAACAGTTTTGAATAGCAGATTATGATACTGAAATATAGACAACGGGTAAAAGAAAAAGGGAGTAAATATAGGAAATGCAGCATTACAAAATCTGATGTGGACAACACATGACTTTGTTGTTCGCTTATTAAATTACATATACACTTTTTTTAAAATGAAAAGTACAAAAAAATTTTATTTCATTAATAACTTCTGATATTTTTCCATTTTTTTTTTATTGTTATTGTTGAATTATTATTTATAGTAAATTTTTTGTACAATCGGAGGTTAATAATTATTAATAAATCAATATATTTAAATTAAAAAAAAAGTTAAAAAAATAGGAGATGAAGTCTGATTCAAACCGATGTTCCTTCCCCTTGAACGATCCAATTATTTCATTAATTAAAATCTCATTTGGCTATAACTCTGGAACCAATGAAAATAAGTACCACTCTCAATGAGGGTTTATTACTGCAGTTGAAAAAAGTCGATTTTTGAACACTTTTGGTTCAGTCGATTACAATCAAAAGGGGAGATCCACAACTAGATGTTACAACAGTTCTAAATCAAAAATTTCAACATCCTAAGGCTAATTGTTTTTGAGTTATGTGGGATAAATACATACGTACATACATACATATGTACAGACATCATGGTGAAACTAGTCAAAATGATGATAAATTGGATATTTCCGTTGAAATTTGAAAACTGAAAGTTTTCGCAATCACAATTTTTTACGAAGTAAAGGAGATTTTACCTTTAATTCGTACAAGGAAGTAAAAGTGCTGAAAATTAAGCAGGTCGATTTAATCCAAAACAAAAATGTCTTAATGTAAGTAGAAGAATAAAGAAATTTCATTTTGTATTTAAGTCACATGTAAGGTTTGTGTAGTAAATGTAGTAAAGACAGCTAGGTTTAATTAATTTGATAATACAGGAATATGTAGAAGGCAAAAACCAAGGTGAGCAAATGCCCTTTAAGGAGGACAGTCCTTTTGTAAGTTCTGTCCTCCCTCCAAAAGTGTCCTGCTACATGTCTTCCTTTTCAATATTTTAATTCTACTCTGTAAATATCTGTATTTGATTGATGCCAAGCTAATCCATGTATATAATCATGTATTTGTAAAATTACAAGATTAACTCCATAACAGAATATACAAATAGCTTGTAATGCACATGTTTTGTCAAATGCAATCTACATGGCATCTTGTACCACGCCAATTGATGAAGAATTAATAATAACTACAATTTATTTGTATTTTAGTCATTTTACCACTTGTGTGACTACTTTTGCAAGAGTTTTGCAAGAGAATTTGGCAGAGAAGCGATTGTTACTACAAAAACCTTTAAAATATTTAAAAGTTAGATGGCTTGCTCTAACACAGAGTGTTCTACAATTATTTGAGCCTCTCCATTCATATTTTTTAAGTTTAAACAATTGACCTAAAATCCTGGAATTGTTTTTCAATAATGAAATATCTGAGATATTAATGTATTTTGTACATAATCAAGCATCTTTTTTTCAAAAAAAAATTTAAAGGTTGAAGGTGAAGAATTTTGAGCTACATTAGTGTCTTATTTTAAATGAATTTATCCTTTAATATAAACCTCGATTTGAAAAAATCTCTTCCTTCAGTTATAAAAAGAAAATCATCAGACTTAGATGAATCAAATCCAGGCATAATGGAAAAAGTTTATCATAGAAGTGCAGAATTTTTACCATATATATTTTCAATTTATCAAAGAATGGTTTGAAACCCACATAATGGGAAATAACAGTTTTCATTAGTGCTTTGACTTCATCACAAGTACATTGGACAGAAACTTGTGTTCTGTCCAATGACATTTCTTAAGTTTTTATTTTAAGAAATGTCAGACATTAAAGTAGATGACATTTTTTCTCTTAAATTTAAATTCTGAAAATTTATAATACAATGGACGTTGAAATTAATAAAAATTAATTAATTCAGCCATTTCAAAAATGAATATATTCCATGTGAAAATCTATTTATTCTTATTGAATTTCTATTGTGCTGCCCTGGAACTAATGCAGCAGTGAAAGGATTTTTTCAAATGCTAATGATTTTTGGACAAGTGAGAAATCAAGAATGAATATTGATATTTTAGCAGCAGCACATGCCATAAAATTCAACACAAAGAATATTTCTTGTTCACATATTTCCAGTATATCGTTAGAAGATGATACATTGACAAAAAATATTCATTCAGTGGAAACTACTCATTAAATAATAATTAAGAGGCAAATAAGGATAATTACAGTAAAATATAAAATGTTACAAATGTTTTTATTATGCATTTTTATATTATAGGTATTCTGTATTATTGCTGCAATCAATAAAAGGTTACTTTTATTTACAATTTTTTTTCTAAAAAACCGTAGAAAAATATTTTTGGAAAATATGAAACACATAATTTAGAATGTAAAATGTAGAAAATACACTGACAATAAAAATTAGCATTAGGTTTCTTGTAGAAAATGATGTACAACATACATTTTATTATGTGTAATTTTATAAAATATAAAAAATTCTGATTATAGAATTCAGTACTTGTCTCGTAATTTTTTACTATTATCCTACTTAGTAGTGTTATTATCTTACTGTTATCTTACTGCAATGTTCCACAATAAATTATTTATTCTTTTTTATCATGTGTTCTCATTTCTTATTGTTATGAAACATCTAAAGCAATAGAAGTACAAGCAGGAATCACTCAATTTTGCTTACTCTTAAGCACAATAACGCTCTCAATACTTTTGATGATTTGAGTATATATGTCAGTTTTAAGGCTAATTCTTATCTTTATTTCAGTGGGATCAGTGAAAGGATGTACAAAAACATATTGTTTAGAATAGAAGTCAACACGGTGATCTTTGTGTTATCACAACCATACAGTTATAGCACTAAAAATTAGAAAATCCCTTAATGAAGATTTACTGAAAACGTTAAATAAAATTTAAACTAAGATTTTATAAAATATAGTCTGGAATTTTATGTAGTAGAACTCAGTTTTGTTATTATTTTGAGTTTTTACGATCTGTAAAACTGAAAAAACAACACTTCTGGAAGGGAAAGAATTTATAATGTTAAATATAAACACATTCACATTTACAATATGTGAAATATTTTATGTTTTTATTTTAAATATTCACTGTTGAATTATCTTTCTTTTATTTTCCCGCCTAGATAGTGCTATAGCAGAGTTATAGCTCTAGAAGGGAAAGTATTGTAATCAGTCCAATTTGGGCATATGTAGTTTTCACTGGATCTTGACATTATTTACATGTGTGTGTGTGTGTGCGCGCGCGCGCGGTTTTGGCCTCTAAATTACTTATATCTCCAGAATTACTGGATCGATTTTCACAAAAACTTGGTTTCATTACTTCTATGTATGGGACATTAATGCTATTAAATTTTCAGCTTAAAATGTTGAGGGGTTGAGGTTGTACAGTACCTCGAGACTTCGCCTAATTAAGGTAACATTTTTCTTAGGCACATTTGTTAACGATTAAAAAATAACGATATTTGCAAAATAAATTTTAATTTTTTTTTCCAAAAAAAAAAACGCTTTAAACTATTGCTATGTTGTGATGTGTCACAAGTTAGTGTAAAAAAAAAATTTACATGATCTGACGGGGTCTTGAACTGGAGCAACCGATCGTCTATGTACTGGTGATTTATGCCTCGCAGCTACAACGACCTACCCAAACCACGTGCAAAATTTGTTTTATGTAAGTCGTGAAATTACATTAGTTTAGTTAGTGCCGATCGTCGCCACTAGTACCGCTACACTCGCGGAATTAAATATGGTACGCTTTGGTTAGAATCATTGAATTAAATAAATCCAAAAAATTTATATTTAAAAAAAAATATTTTTAAATAAGATTAAATTAGTAAATTAAGTTATATTTACGAAAGTATAATATTTTCGAAAAATAAAATAGTCATTTAGCTTTTATTAAATAGTTATTTTTAAAAAAATAACAATAACCATCTCTATTAAACAAGGCATTAGAACTGTTTTCGTGTAACTCAAGGTAGTTTTTCAGCTTACAAGAAAGGAGATTATTATACTTGTGTTCCCGTTTTTAACAAGTTATGGGACCATTTATAAAATCTAACCCACCAATTTATTTAAAATTTAAAAACAAGATCTTATTTTAAAAAAAAAAAAAAAATAGTATTTAGTTAATGCATTTTTAAATAATACTAATTAAACATTTTTTTAAATCCTAAATGACTTCATTCCATCCAACGTACGAACATATGTGTACACAAATATTGTCTTCAGAACTTTGAATTATTTTCTATTTTTTCATTTTTCATTTAATTTTTCTATAAAATTATTTATATTTTAAATAATTAATATGGAGTTTAATCACATGTATTTTTTATTTTATAATTGCGTATTTAACAAGGTTTTACCATTGTTTTCCTTGATCCTTCCAGACAAATGTCGGGGCATTTCGTTTTCTTTATTCGTGTAGTTCCATATCTAACTACTCCTGCGGGATTTATATAATATATTTTTATGTACCGATCAGAATAAAAGATTTATTCACTTAGTATATTTATGTAAAGCGTAAAACGAGCATTATAACAATTCTTTCTTTACTAATATATACTTTTTAATAACCTTCTAAGACGGTTAATTTTTTACCCAAATTTTAAATAAAATTTGGGTACCTATAAAATTAATTTGGTTACCTACTTTGTGATCATTTTGATCACGGTTTTACCACGGTTTCCCCTGATCCATCCAGACAGTGCTAGGGTAGTTTTTTAGCCGTGTAAAACCATATGTATCCGATTGGTGACGTGATCCATATAATGTGTTATTATATTCTGATCAGAAAAACGTATTTATTTATTCACATAACCCGAAAAACGTTTTCTTCATAACTCGTAAATTCGTATCTTTCCTAAGTTTACTTCAATTATTTTATTTTGAATGATAACCTGTAAATTCTATATTAATATACATAAATTCTATATTAATGTATTAAAAAAAATGATAATATAAAACTATTTATTAAGAAGCGATAATTTAAGAATTTTTTTCTTTTTTCAATAAAAAATTACAGGTTTTTTACTTCCTTGTACGAAGTAAAGCAAGCATTGTGATCGCGAAAAAATTTGGTTTTCAGATTTTAACGGAAATATCCATTTCGACCATCGCTGAATCCATTTTGACTAGTTTGGGCGTGACGTCTTTACGTACGTACGTACGTATCTTGCATAACTCAAAAACGATTAACCGTAAGATGTTAAAATTTTGCATTTAGGACTTCTGTAACATGTACACCTCCCCTTTTGACTACAATCGACTGCACCAAATATTTCCAAAAAAACCCAAAATCCCCCAAAAAATAAAATGGATTTTACCTTTTTCTTAACTGCAGCAATAATCCCTCATTGAGAGCTTTTCAACCAAATGTCGTAAGTGGTACTTGTTTTCATTGGTTTCAGAGTTATAGCCAAATGAAATTTTAATTAATGAAATATTTAGATCTTAAGGGAAAGCACATCGGTTTGAATCAGACTTTATCTTTTTTTTAACTTTTTTTTAATTAAATATTTTGATCTATTAATCTCTCTGATTATTAACCTCTCATTATAAAAAAAAATATATTTACGATCAATTATTCAATAACAAAAAAAATATCAGAAGTTTTTAATCAAATTTTATGTACTTTTCATTTTAAAAAATGTGTAAATGTAATTTAATAGGCGTACAAGAAAGTCATGTGTTGGCAAAACCAGATTTTTTCATAACGGTATAACTATTTAGATATTCAAGTATTGCTTTTTTCAGTCGTATTCTAGAAATTGATACATATATATTCTTAAAATTACACTTAAAATAAAAATATCTTATTTCAGTTTTTAAGCGAAAAATATATTTATTCTCAATGGATTTTTTTGGATCAGTGTAATAAAAACTTTTAAATACGTTTCAATATTACAAACAGGTTGATAAATTTGAACTATTCAAATCATTTTAATATAAAAAAATATCGTAAATCATTTAAAGCTGCTCCGTTAACCTCTTGGAAGATTTTATTTTGACTAACTGAATTCCCGTATAAATTAATTTTTTTTTTCTTGAATGTAACTTAATGTAAAGAGTGATTGGAATCCGAGTGCGGATGGGATTTTTCGGCTTAGAAGTGACGAATGTGGCATTATATATATTTAACAAAATATTTTTGTTCTCTTGAGCACGCGTGTATGAGCGAACGTAAGTAAATTATAGACTCTTATAAAAAAAAAGAAGAAAGTAAATAATTATATATAGGAATAATTACAAATAAAATGTAACCGGTTTTTAATTCAATAATTGAAAATTTGTCACTTAGGATCAGGTGCGAATTCAAAGTTTTTTAAATCGGTTAAAAATTAATCGATGAATTCGCTTTTTTTTACGGCTACAGTTACCTATAAGTATATGAAATAAGTTTGGAAAACGGTGTTGGCGAAATCGGCAGAACACTCCAAGGTCGGAACGGCACGCTAGGAATGCGGGCCATCGCAGTCCCGCCTAGTGTGTCGAGTTAACATACACGGCCGGGGAGTCTAGCTCGGTTCGGCTCGGCCGGTATCTCCTCGCACCGACGGCTACAAGCTTAAAACTTCTTTCTATCGGTACAGTAGTAGGCAGCTGGCCGTCGAATACCAGATTTCACTAATCGATTTCAATGAACTAAACCTTGAGCCCGGAGTCGGTCGGTAACATTACTGTAAAACACGATCTAACTTTTACAATTCGAATTTCTATAAATTCCTCGCGGGTTGAATTCATTAAACGGTTCCGTTATAAATTTATTTCGTATTATAGCGTTGCATTTTAATCTGTATAATTTGAAACGCACATTCTTTAAATCGACGTACAAATATCAATAAGGATAACTACAGTCTAGTTGTAATTTAATGACATTGAACGAATTCGTTTAATAATTTTTAATTTTTACCTAGTCATTCCGCATCTAGTTACGCGCTTCGTTCGTTAGGTCTTTAATATCTGAAGATTGTTATTTTTCACAGCTTGTTATATAAGCATTTATAATAATTAACGGACACAAAAATCCCGTACGTCGGATATTCTATATTTCTTGACATATTTTAAATTGAACTCTGCATATTTCATTCTTTCTTCTGAATCGAAAAAGTCTATATTAATTATTAGAATAGAAAAAAAATCCATTAAACCTTTGTTTGTTGCGAATAAATATGATTCGTATAGGCGAATTTTCAATAAATTAGAAACGTTAAGGTTTTGCGTTTATATTTACGAATTCGCAATATTACGTACAACAAAAATAGTAATAATTTTTTATTCAAAAAAATGAAATAGCAGAAATATTGTTTAAATAAATCAACAGAACTATTACCTCGTTAGCGCTTTAAGTACCGTATTGTTTCTACTTTTAATAAATTAACTAGGGATCAAAAAGTTTTTAAATAAATTTGTTTAAATTTATATTAGATTTCTTTCAACAGAAGTAATAATATTAGTCGGCTAAGAATTTTAAAATAAAAGTTACTGTTTGAATAAACCAGTTTTCTTTATATAATTTTAACGTGTACTAAAATAAGTATATATATAAATATTAGGTAATTAACTTCTTTTTTTTTGTTTCATGAATTAATTCATCAAAGAAGCTTAAAACTTGTAAGTGGGAATATGAAAATAAAAATTTGTAGCGTATGAGAAATGCCATGCCTAACAGGTATTCGAACCTGGTACCTTTGACCATTACGTTACGAAAATCGGTATTTAGTTACTCGTATATATTAATTTTATTGTATACTGGTTTACTTAATTTTTATTTATTAACTTAGCATAGTCGCATCACTATTAATTCGTAAAATAATTATTTTTATAAATCAATACGAAATATAAACAGCTTCCTTATTTAACCGATTCGGCCAAATACGGGCCACGTTTAAACATTTAGCATTCACGGCTTACTTTACTGCCAATACACTTTTTAGATTTCTCACTGTTCTTTTTACTGAACTTTCCTGTTACGATTTTTTTGGAGTTTCTTTTTCGTAGAAAATCATCCTTTTTGAAATTTTCTTTAATCTTTTCTCATTCTTCTGAATTTTTATTTCTGCTTCGTTTGAGTCTTTATAAATTTTACCACAATATACGCTTTTAGTTTTTATTTCTAGATAAAAGAGACAAATTTTCTTGGGATCTCAATTACCATTCATCTTGAAAATGCGGCTTTTGTAAGCCGATGTCTGAAACGTTAGTAAAATTTTTTTAAGCTTCTTCAAAAACATTGTACCTAATCGGACCGACTTATTAAGTCTAACTCCACTGATATAAACTGTAAAACCCTACTGTGTATTTGAAATAAAAATCTGTCAAGGGTAAAGCCGTAAAAAGTTAATAAACATTTTGATTACCGAGCAGGAGCAGGGCTTTTAGATAGTCAGTAAATTATTTAATCCCCCATTCTTCGAATATCCTTTATTAATATATTCTGATTCTGTACAAGTAATATATGAATAAATTCTTGCTTAACCGTTTGTAAGGTTTTTACGTTTTCGTGATATTTTTTAAATTAGTATACGAAAATCTTTCTTTAGCCACAAATAGTAAAATTAATCTATATAGATTTTGTTAAGACAGTATTCATATTGTTTACATTACCTCTGTGATTTTCAGTAAAATCTGAACACGATATTTTATAAATATTAGAAGTGTATATTACAATAATTTAATTAACAATATTTTATTATGTATAACGATAACTTCTTGGTTTATTAGTTAATAAAATGTATCGCTTTTTTTTTCAATATAATAGGGTTAAAATTTATCAAATTGATGACGCGTTGAAAGATCAAAGGGAGAAAACGACTGACCTTGAAATGTTGTTTCAGCTGGTTTTAGACGACGTGTGGACAATAGAACAAAATCAAAAGCAGGAATTTTTATGTAGACCTATTCAAACGAGTTTTTTCTTTTCCTTTTACATTTTTTATTATTTTTTTTTTTTAACAACGAAGTAATTGGAAAGTTGTCCCATTTCTAAGAAAATTGTTATATATATTTTTTTAAATTAAAAAAAAATTATATTAAAATTTTATTTGTTGAACGTTGTTAAATTAGCTCCCCATTACTACTTTTAAAATGTTATTAGTTTTCATTTAAAATAACAGGTAGCTCTATTGCTTTTGGTAAGTTTTTTCGCAAAAATATTTTCGTTGCATTAGACGTTCACTATATTTTTAAGGAAAAGATATTACGAGTTATTTTTTTTTTATAATTTAACTAGTTACAAATTAAATTTTTCAACATTACTTTAACCGACTATAAAAATAAAGAGGCTGAATACGTTTTGCATGTTTTTTACTTCTCTTGCTAGTTAAAATGGTTGTCCACAAAGCTATTGGGTAACTTAACGGACTGATTCAGGGCATCAAAATAAAGAGAAAAGTTAACTCGACAAATACCTATTTCCTTTGTCCGCCGTTTTGTTATTTTCCAGTAAAAATACATATTTTAAGAAGAAATCGACATATTTAAAAAAAAATTTGGTGTACATGAAACCAAAAAAAATCTGAAAGATTCCCCTTTAATTATTTTACCTTTGAAAATTTCAAAACGGCGGCCATTTAAATTTTTTAATCAATAGTTCGGTAAATATTAGTTTTATCGAATAACGTTTTAATGTATAGAATTTTAAGCCTTTTATTTTGAACAAAAAGAGAACTTATTTGTTCCAACCGGTTAATTAATAGCTGAAAGTATTTTAAAATTGATCTAAAAAAATCACGCTGTCTAATAATTTTGTGTTTATTCTATTATTGTAAGATAAAAATACGTTTATGGGCTTACTATTATTACTAGCTTCAGGGCGTGCCGTAGGCACGCCTCCGCAGCTAGGCCCTCCGGGCGGATTGCCCTGGTGGGCGGCGTCTCGGAATGCTATTATTAGATGTCCAAAATTGATTACCTCGTGTAAAAATGATTTTTTTTTAATAATGAAAATTGATCAAGGAAAAGTTCATCATCGTTCAATTAAGCACCCTTCCTAATTAGGAAATAAGTTAATCTATATAAGTAATAAGTTAATCTAAATCGATAGTACTATCAGTATCGATTTATTTGCATCGAAAGTAGTCGTGTTTTAAGATTCGCTACGATATTGAATGAATGAATTACGGTAGTAAAACATATTAATTTATTTTATAATTATTATTACTGTTGTTATTTATTGTTTATAAGAAAAATCTTATGATTTTTTGACGGGAAGTATGTTCGATCATGTAAGCATATTCTCAGCTAAAAGGGACGCACACAGACAGACACACATATAAAAGTTGTAGGATTATAGAGATTATTTTTATCAATTAGTGAAGGAGGTGAAAACAGGCACAAAATTGTCATACCGAAAAAAGACTGTTTTGAGGTATCAGTATCTGCTTAATCTTTATCTTTTTAGTACGTAGCAGTACTAGTAACTTAAGAGATAATGCGGATGAATTTTGAAACTAGCTGCGAAAAATATTAAATAGCGACATTTCGGTCGGAGTTATTATTCGACATTTTTTTACGTTAAAAATCTTGTTTTTTAATACTTTTTGAAATTATATGTCACAACCACACCCTTTCCGTTTAAAATATTTGAGTTTCTTTCCGTTGGGGCTCCTGGATGTTTGGAGTGTCGTGGCTTCATGCCGAAAAATAAATCGTTTTAAGATGAAAGCGTTTGTTAAATTTAATTTTTTACGTTTCACTGTTTAAAAAGTTATTTGGGTTCTCGTACTTTGTTATACCGTATATAGGAATAAATATAAACCGCTAAATTAAACGAAAAATTAATCGCAGAAGAGTGAAATTTGACTATTTTATTTTCGTTGGAACTTAAATGTAGTAATGCGAGTTCAATTTTACGTTTGTGTTCACTTGGATAAAAATAAGCAAACATAAGAAAAAAAAATTCTAGAATTCGAATAAAGCCGTACTTGAAGTAAAAATAGAAAGACTGTTTAATTAATTTTTGACATTTAACTGAGAACTCATAATGTGAAAAAAGTAAATGATTGCTGGTCACACCTACAATAAATAACAACCGTAAACTTTATTGACGATCGACATTGATAACTTAAAAATCTGGTTTCATATAACGCTCGTAAAACGTCTTATACAAACACACACACACACACACACACACACACACACACACACACACACACACACACACACACACACACACACACACACACACACACACACACACACACACACACATACACACATACATACATACATACATACATACATACTTCCTAACAGTGGAAGTTATTTGATTAAATAAGTTGTGCATCACTGTTACAATAAAAATAATATATATATATATATATTCACCTGAACAAATAAACTTATGTGAACAATACATAATCTATCATAGCGATAGGAAAGACAATAACATCAGTTTTCATAAAACATGCTTGTAATTTATGGAAAAATATAAATAAGTAAATAATCGATATTCTTGTTCACAAAGCAATAAATAAATGAAAGAGTGTCTGGAAGAAAATCTCGATTATTTGAATGATCTTGAATAGACGGGAGATAATGACCCCTTTACTACTAAAATAATAGTAAATATTCTGAAATTCAATTTTTCAGTTCGATCTGAATTTGTCTTAAATATATGGGAGGTTAACTTAGTGTATCGTTAAAATTCTAAATACATATCTCATATTTTAAAATTTAAAACACACACACACACACACACACACACACACACACACACACACATATATATATATATGGGCTGTATACAAAACTATACATATAAGTATAATATCTAGAAAACCGCACAGAGACCTAAAAGGTCTCTGCACAAAATATCAATTAGATTTTTTTTTTAGAACTAAGATTTATAAAAATACGGTTTTCATTGTTTATAACACTTTTGTGAATTTTCTGTATTACACTATCACATTTAGTTTATTTTCAACGTTGAACAATTTGATTAATCAATTTAATTTTTTTTTGTTTTTATATTCAAATATTTTTAATTTTTGTGGTACATAGATATAAATTTTACAAATAATAAATTCATAATTGTTTAGCCCAACCTTTTTATTAAGAGTTTTATATTTAGATAATATTCTAATTTTATATCTAGTGTTATTATGACATTTTTAAAATCGACTTTTAATTTCTCATAAATGTCATTTACATCGATAAAATAATACAATTATTTAACGATAAACGACTTTCTTATTTGTAAATTTCAAATACGTTTTTATTTCCATCAAAGATTATTTTAATTATCTTTTTCTGTATTTTTTGTAAGTTTTCTGTTGCATTAGTAAATTCTCCGCCCCGAGCTATAATTTCACATATCATTATCGTTTCATAAAGTACATAGTATAATATTTTATGCCGACTAGTTTGTAGAACGCTTCGAAATTTAGCGAAAATGTTTAATAAGTATTTACATTTATTTCCGATAAATTGCGTATACGCTTCTCAATTTAAGCTTAAATCTAAATATTGCCAAATATTTAACTTTCCTTGTTCCAGTGATATTACTTATTTTGTCGTAGTTTGATTGCTTATTGCCATTCATTTTTGATTCTGATTTCAACATTTTCTGAATGTGTAATTACACGATTCGCAAAAGCCGTGTAATATGTTTCAGACCGTCTGCCCAGAGAGCTTCGCTTCCTGGACTTCCGCGGCTCAGACCGGCACAGGCGAGTTCTGGGGCCGAGCCCACGGCCGCAGAATTCGATTCGCTCGCCATTTCCGTCAAGTCGTCTGCAGCTCCACGGAGATGGATTTGCTTACCATTTCCGTCTATCCAGAACCTCCGCGGTGTTCGTTATCCTCATGGTTGTGAGAAAAATACTGATAAATAACAATCCTGAAAAATAAACTAAATTACAAAAGATTGAATACCTACGGTAAATAAAGTACACAAACCTCTGACTAGAAAGACTTCACAACTTATTTCTGTTGCCGTGGGGACAAAAAAATGTAATTTTTAATTATTAATTTTTTTCATCTTTAGTAAATATTTCTAATCGACTTCACTCTCAAGGTAGGTAGGACTTCGGTCTAGTTAAGCTATCGCATAACTTTTTCAATGAAGTTTTGTAATTCTGGCTGTCGAGGGTTTTGCCTTCGACAAACTACCTAGGAAGAAATTTTAAGGAGAACTTTAAAGTATGTAGTTAATAAAGGATTAAAAACAAAAATTATTGTACCCTTTGAGTTACATTTTGAGATGTGAGATCTATAATAGCCGAATGTCACTACTATCCGCTTGACCGATAGTAAAAAAAAATATGACTACAATAGTGATTCATATTCGGAAGTTATCGATAACAGTTTTATAAAAATCTGAGACTATAGTTTGAAGATCTCAAGCAAAGGATAACCGATGAAAAAGCAAAAAGAAAAAACTTAAAAACAAACATATAACTAAAATAATAAAAAAACAATGATGGAATTATAAAGTTAGTACGAGAATCTTATTGAAGTCCAGAGGAAAAAAAGCTGACAACACAGATTTTCAAACTTTACCGTCACACATTTATAATATTTTTTCATTTATTTAATTCAATGATTCTAACTAAAGCGCGCGCGAACCACCTTATTTAACTCGCGCGGGTTACGGTACTAGCGGCGTCGGTTGGCACTAATTAAACTAATATAATTTTACAACTTACATAAAATAAATTTCGCTTGTACGGTCGGCAGACTGGTGTAGCCGCGAGGCTTAACCTAGTCAACGGGGCGATCGAGTTCGAGACCCGGCCAGACCAAATTACGTTTTTCACACTTTAAATATTATTCGTATTTTTTAATTCTGCCGCTAACCTGTGACGTCATAACATAGCGGACGGCTACAACAACAATTTTCAGTGGGGATGGGATTTAAAAATTTTTTTTTTGCAAATATTGTTATTTTTAATCGTTAACAAACGTGCCGACAAAAATATGACCTTAATTAGGTGACATCTCGTGATACTGTGGATGGCCTTGCTTTACAGCCTCACTCCTTGGCCTTTCAAGTTGAAGATTTAATAACATCAATGACTCATGTACAGAAGGAATCGGACCAAGTTTGGTCAAAATCGGTCCGGTGGTTCTAATAAGGTGATTTAGAGGCCAAAACCGAACATACACACGTACATACGAATATTCGGAAAATTTTCATTCGGATTTTTTGGTTCCTTAGGTCTCAAAATATCAAGACCCGATAAAAACAGCATACGTCCAAATTAGGCCGATTACAATACTTTCCTTTCTAGAGTATAGTTTTGCTATAGCGCTATCTAAACGGGTAAGTAAAAGAAAAGTGTTATATGTGTCCGACTCCTTTATTAAAAATTGAAGTAAACTAAAGGACAAACACCATCTTAATTAAATTAATGATGCGAAAATGAAAGTGCTTCATTGATGCGTTATTGAAGCCAATAATTTCTGATACAGAAATAATCTGCCAAACTTCATTCCGATCGATCCCTCCGGTCGATCAAGCAAAAACACGCCGACAAATATTAATCGTTCCGGAATTTTTCACTAAAATTATGTGTCTTTCTGCTTATAGAGGGCTATTAAAACGTGAAGATCTGTAAAACCCCGACGCATTAACTTTTATACTACTATCATACTTTTCCTTATACATAGTAACCGCATATTTGTAGAATGTAACTATGTATCCGGGGAAATAAAAACAGGAATTATGTAGTTGAGAAATTTATTTATAATATAAAAAATAAGTAATATTTATACTATTTATTAACGGTGATGGAAAAATGCCAAAATAATCTCAGCGTACCAATATTTAACGACCCTTTAAATTTTCTTTGCGTTTTTTAGTATTTTATTTTAATTACAGGAACATTAAACCATTTATTTTATCATTATTTGTTAATTATAGGATTACTATGCGTATATTAATCCGATTAAAGTTACTAATGATAGATGAAGTTTTTTAGGGCATGAAAATGTCAAGCCTGAACGGGATTCAAATCGCGGACCTTCCAGATGACAGGTAGATATTCCACTACTCCACCACGAAAGCCGGTTAAGTAGATAAATTAGTCTTATCGAAAAAGTATTTTCACGACGTTTGAATTTTCTCATATTTATGAATTGTTTGATAAATTTTTGTAGTATCCTACGCTATATAAGAAAGAAGAACAGGAAGTAGTGACAAGTCCGGATAGAGAGTTTTTTAGGCTATGGATTATTTTTATAACAGTTTTCATTCATATTATTTGTTAATTGTTATTTTGTAATGCTTTTATTTATAGTCCAATCAGCAATTAAAGTTATTAGCGACTTATCAGTCTAATGTAACTGTACCGGTAAATTTGCAGTTTTTAACAAACTCAGGTCGACTACTTGCGAGACGTGTGGTTAATTGAAACTCAACCACCAAAGAATACCGGTATCCACGATCTAGTATTCAAATCCGAATAAACGTAACTATGTTTGTTAGGATTTGAGTCTGAGAACTTCGACTTTGAAGTCAGCTGTTTTACGATGACGAGTTTAGCACTAGACCAACCCGGTTATATTTGTTTATTTTCTTATTAAGGTATACAGTTATAAAAATTGCATGTAATTATAATGTTATTTTTAATGATATTAAATTTTTAATACAACAACTAAAAGTCAGTAAAATATTATAATTAATAAATAAATAAACAAACTAAAAAATATATTTATTAAATGAGTTAAGAATATTACTCCTAGCTTTACATCATCATTATTAGCTACTTATTACGTTTATGTGTATTCCCTTCTGGAGTATAATATCTCTTGGAGCTACTTTAAATTTCTGCTAAACCAGATAATTAATTATTTTTTTACGTTTTATGGAGACAGTAGATTAGGGACTTCGTCAGTGATGTAGTGCTTCTCCAATATTACTTAATATACATATATATGATATTCCTGACGAATGGATTACTAAATTACGGTATTATGAATATGACGTAGAGAGACCTGGGGTCACCTGACGGTGTTATTTGCGGATGATCAGGTTATTTTTTTCTGACGAGAAGGAGGTTGCACAAAAAACTCTGAATTACCTTAGATGGCGCGAAAATTTAATTTCGAGTATTTCAGAGGATAAAACCAAAGTTATGGCGTTCAGAGGGTTTTGGCCTTTAAGTTCCAAGGTAGCGTTAGGAGATAGACCTATAGATTTACGAATTCAAGTTTTTGGGATGTAAAGTATCAAACAAGGAAAACGTGGATATCGATGATAAAATTAAGAATTTTAGTAGATTTATTGGTGTTGTAATTAAAGGTAACTGAGGAATAAGGTTAGGAAGGATATTCTACTAAGTTTTATAGAATTATGTCGTTACCGGTCTGCCTTTTTGGAAGTAAGACGTGGATATTAACTAGCGCTCATAAATCAAGATCGCAGGCAGCGGAAATGCGTTTCCTGCGATCAATGGCGGTTATACTCGCACGGATAGGAAGCAAAACTCAGAGATACGTAGGAAACTTGACGTGTATAATCTGAACAGTAAGTTTGAGGCGTATCAAAGACAACGATAAAGTCATGTACAGCGTATGAACGTGTCTAGAATTCCCAGAAAATTTTTAAAATAGTGGCCGGTGCGGTGAGTGTGAGAAGTCAAGGAAGGCCAAAGAGGAGATGAATGGAACAGTTCAGATAGGATGGTGTAACAGGCAGTTGCCTAAATACGTGAAGGATAAGAAGAAGAAGACGGTTTACGAGAAGTGTTCTCATTACGTTTTCCGAATTATGACTCGTAGTTATCAAATCGTGGCTTGACAGCGATGACACTTTTACACATAGCGGCTAACACTCTTGCACTTAACGACAAAAAGTATATATATATATGTATCATTTTCTTCAATAAATAGTAAACAACCATTCACTGCAGCAAACCGGTTGTGTTAACATTCATCCACTAAACTTCGTAGATCATGAGTAAATCAGACTAGAAAACTACTCAGATGGTGGAGGGCTTGCGCATATCCTTCACTAGAAAAGAAAAGATAAGAATTTCCTTCAAATCATTAGAACATTTTTTTTTGCCCATCTCACTCCAATAATCTATGGTACCAAAATATGTTTTTAAATTCTGTTTTTTGTAATTTTTTTTAAATTTAAATCTAACTAGCAAGTACCGATTTTATTTAAAATGTAAAAATCAATATTTTGATAGAACTTATTCTTTTATTGAAAAAAAAAATCAGAAAGTGTTTTTCAAAAATGAATTCCGACACTTAACCGGAGTAGCCAGAAAAATTACGCAGTTCATTGCCAGCTTTTTCTATTCCTAATATGTACGTTGAAATTTGTTTAGCTTGTGAACAATAACCAACCTCATGACCAATGAAATGAGAACTATATGCAAGTCATATAAAGAGGTATAGTCTTATACATACCCAGGTCGACCATTCCTGAGATTTGTGGACCCTTTCTTGAGATTTTACTTGAACCCTAACCATCAAATACACCATATCCACTGTTTAGTATTCAAATCGAATAAAAATGATTTGTCTTCACTAGGATTTGAACCTCAGAAGCTGCGTCAAAATCAGCTGTCAAACAGCTGATTTACGACGATTATTTACTACTAGCCGACCCGTTGGTTTGTAAAGAAATAGAAAAACCTTTTGAAATACGGAGTGTAGCGCTCTATATTAATGAAACTTAGACAACAGGAAAATAAAAAGGAGATTAAGCATATGAAGTAGGATATGAAGAGGACGTAAAATGATTAGAAAATAAGAGGGATTTGTGGCAGAATCTTGTGTAAAGCGATGAACTAATTCGGTACGCTATATACGAGCAGTATAGTTATGACATTAGGTTTAGTAATCGATTCGTATTAACTCGTACTTCGACGTGTTATGATTTATTGAAAAAACTACTGCGTTAAACTTTGTGAGTCTACTCTTTTCAAAACAGGCTGAAAGAAATTTTTTAAATAATTATTTTATAATAAATCATCTGAGACAATAAATAAACCCAAATCGGGCTCTTAACTAAAATTACATACACAGTGTAATTAATCAACCCTCAATACATTTATTACATTTTATTGAAAACCGGTATCTACAACTTCGGCGGTCACCGATAAAAAGTATTGCCAACTTTCTAAATCTCTTATTAACTGTAAGTACATACTTACAAACTGCTCTACGGTGGACCGTTCAGCATATTTTGTACATAAAAACAGTGACATTAAAAGAAAACTCTCTGTAGAGTTATTCGATTAGGAAAAATTTAATTTATTTAAGGTTAATCAGTATTTGATTAACACACTGTATTAGTGTGATTAATTTTGATAGTAAGATTTAACTTTGAAAAAGTAACAAGTAAGTCCGTTGGATTCTTGCGTTTCGTCTTTGTATAATTTATCTGTTGTTTAATAGATTTAATGCTAAATGATTTTTATAGGTTTCAAAATCTTTTTCGTCTTTCTTTGACAGAAGAAATATTTAAATCTGTTGGAGTGATTTTATTTGTAATATACCACGCTGCCTGAGTAACTGTTCGCAGGAATTTTGGACTGAAATTATTTCTACTTGGAAATTAACGAAGCGTTCTGTAATTTATTGACGCCATTTTAATATAATTTTTAAAAATGATTTATATATTAAGATTTTATTGTGCAGTTATAATTTAGAATTTTGTCGAAGAAGCCAAAAGATCAGTAGAAAATGTCTAAAGATTATAATTATTTAATGATTTAGGAAGGATAATTCAATCAGCTGTAAATAATGTTTATGAAGTTAGCGATTTATAATTAGATACGCCTTCCCCATTGACATTTTTTTCCACAAAACTTATGATTTGTGTTGATTTATGTTAAAATTTTGGTAGTCTTTTTTACACAACATCGTAAACTTAATTTTTATTAATACTATATTAGATGAATGAGACCGGAAATTATTTACCTATAAAATTTTGACGAAACTTTTACGAATATTTCAAATTTTTTAAGAAAATGCTTACTTCGCCAATTTAATCTAATCTATACTACTGTAATACGAAGTAATTCGTTGTTCTGGATTCCAATATAGCGTTAACAAGGATATTAAAAAAAAAATCTTTATAGTAATTGTTTTTGTCTCCACAAGAATTATCAAAGAAACGAATCTAATACGATTTGATGCTAATATCACATTTTTTCGATACCTGAATTCCCTGGTGTCCACAACGATTTCCCAGATTGGATGGATGTGTGAATCCAATTGAGGCTTTACAACATTTTCGAAATGACTCACGATCCTTGAAGTGAACATTGGATTTGTCAGGAATACTGTTATATTATATCCGCAAGTCTGATATTATTTTTACGCCTAGAAAAATGGATTCCTTCTTAAATAAGCAGAAATATTTTAGGAGTTTTGTCTGGCACGTGATGCAGGAAATATTATTTTATTTCGTAATATATCCTCAAATACTCGTTTTTGCAGGTACATATTTCCGATGTAATACTTTGTTCTGGAAAAGCAATTTACTTCGACTGCAGTACTCTGACCTTATAGATAAGTTCTACGTTTAAATAAGAAATTAATTTTTCTTTATAAAAAAATGAACTTTTCATTATTGAAAATATATACCTTGCAATAATATTTTATTATTTTAAAGTAACCGAATAAAAAGATTTACAGTTAAGTAAAAAAACACAAATGAAATGTACAAGGATTATAAAATGTAAAACATCTAAAAAGAAAATAACAATTTTTTTTAAATTTATTTAATTTATATCTTCATTTACGTAGTAACAACAGGATTACGCCCTATTACGGTCATTACATAAATGACAAATGAATTTTTTAGCGTGTGAAAATGGAATGCCTGACCGGGATTCGAACCCGGAGAATAACTGAATACCAAAATAACCAAAATGTAACTGAATACCATTAATGTTACGTAACATATTCTTCCATAAAAAAATATACGTTACGTATTAACTCCTTCCTATTTCTTAACTCTTTAAAATATGGGTATTTACAATATTTTTTTTTTACGTTAAGAAGGGGAATTTTTAATATTTTTGGGGTTGTCACCTATTGTCACTAACTGTCATATACTAAGTTATTATATGTAAGGAGATACTTGTTTTATGTTAAAGAGGGTGGATTTAATATTTAAAAACCAGTTTTAGTTATTATCACCTACAAATCATTTATTCATTCTTTATTGCCAAACATTCACGGTATATTTTTTAATAAAAATAAAGAAATAAAAAACGAAGAAGTTATGGTAGGTATTACATATAGAGGGTATAAAAACCTATTTAAATCAATCTGCTTACATGCGAATGTAAATATACACTATATAATGAAAAATAAATTGTTTGCGAAAAATCTTATACTAAAATCCAAATTTAAAAAAAAATAATATTACAATCTTTTGTAGCGGTTTATTGGTTGAAAAGCAACTCTTAATTAAGCAAAAAAAGTCATAATTTTATAACTAGATAACTGAAAAAAAAACAAATTTATATCTTTGATCAGTACATAATAATAGATTATATAAATCACCTAAGGAATGGGGCTGATATGCAAATCCGTCGATAAAATACAGAGATAAATATTAAAAGTTAAAAGACACGATTGCAAAAAAAGCCATTGCTTACAAACATTGTTCTTTAATATAGGATAATTAAGGATCGTACGGTTGACAATTTTGAATGTAGAATAATTTATGTAAACGTATGTTTATAGGTCGCTGCCATAGAAATAAATTAATAAAATTTACTACCGTAATGTATTCATCCAATATCGTAGCAGATCTTAAATCATAACTATTTTCGATACACCCCACCGGGCTGGTCTAGCGGTTAACTCGTCATCGCAAATCAGCTGATTTCGAAGTCAAGAGTTCTAAGGTTCAAATCCTAGTACAGGAACTTACTTTTATACGAATTTGAATACTAGATCGTGGATACCGGTGTTCTTTGGCGGTTGGGTTTCAATTAACCAAACATCTAAGAAATGGTTGACCTGAGACTGTACAAGACTACACTTCATTTACATTCGTACAAATCGTCCTAGTTCATTTTCTAAAGTAATACCTTACGGTGGTTCCGTAGGTTAAACAGAAAAAAAAAATTCCTTTCGGCACGCCGGAAGGTGGAGGTTGATTTCACCGGTGCTAAATAGGGGATAAAAAAGATTTCCATTTTTAAGTTAAGAAAAAGCTTCAAATTTACTCAATACGACAGTGGTTGCATGTGAAAAAAAGTTTCACATGTTTAGCATACGACAAACCCCATCTTCTTACAATTCCAGCGACATTTTGGTCGTCCCTTGCCGTAAGGGTTAGTCATATAAAAAATTGTTTCAGACAAAAGTTTTAGGTAATGTTTAGGGGACTAACCACTTTAAACCGATTCGATACTGGGCTTATTAAGGGAGGTGTGATACTTTTTGTCTTCGAAACCTCATTTTTCCACCACCTGGGCCAATGGTAAGTGATATCAAAAAACTTTACTTACGTAAGTTTTAGGCCTTATCTAAAAGAATAATAAGAACTTTAAACGAATTCAACATTTTACTTAATAAGAAAGTTGTAGCGATATTTTGTTTTATGCGAAAAATTTCCAAATTTCCACTAAAAGATCCGATTTTGCCTTTTAACGAACCCGATCGAGATATTGGGTTGTTATATTTTATGTATCAATTTGAAAGTGATTGACGCAAAATTATGGTTGTTATCGTGTCCACAAGAAAGTGATTTATATAAACTATTGAACTGATTTTGGGGTTTGGGGGATGTAAAACGCGAAGATATGTCGAAATTTTCCGGAAGAAAAATCATGTTACTATTACAATAGACAGCTTTCTTACAAAATCTACCTATTTTCGATACAAATAAACCGATACTGAAAATACCATCGATTATTGATTTAGAATCGTATGTATGATTTTTTTGTGGCCTTTTAGATACAAGTAAACAAACCAATATACATATTTATATAGCCTACGACGCGGTAACGTAAGGATTCCAACGCGGGGTCATACATCTAAATAGGTTCAACCGTTGAACTGCTACGGTGGAACAAACATATACGTACAACCTTAAATACATCGCAGTCGTTTTTGAGCAGTCTTGTAGAAAGGATACTGCCCCAGAATTTTCCTTCTTCTTTTTCTGTTACCACCGTAAGGTATTACTTCAGAGGATGAATGAGGAAAATATGTATGAATATAAATAAAGTGTATTCTTGTACAGTCTCATATCGTCCGTTCCTGAGATGTGTGGTTAATTGAAACCCAACCACCAAAGTACACCGGTGTCCTCGGATCTAGTATTCCAATATGTATAAAGGTAACTTTACTAGGATTTTATTTTATAGACCTTTACTAGGATTTGAATCTTAAAACTCTTGACTTCGAAATCAGCTGTTTTTCGATGACGAGATCACCAGTAGACCAACTCGGTGGGTTCCCTAGAATTTGCCTGGATGGATCAAGGGAGACTGTGGTAAACCTTTATCAGAGCAGCATCATAAAATATACTATTAATAATAAAAGTAAAAAATAAATATATTTAAAGTCTACACTAATTATTTAAAATATAAATACATGAAATAATGCTAAGATAAATACGTGAAGATAATAGATATAAAAATAATTCATATTTTAGAATACGTTACTGAAACTTATTTGAACATATTTATGTACACGTTGAATGGGATGCAGAAATTCGAGGTTTTTTATGAAAATTTTTAATTAATAAATAATTCATCGATAGAGTAATATTATTTTTGTAAAACAAAATCTTTTAATTGTATTTTAAATAAATAGGTGGGAAGATTTTTTTTAAAATGATTCTGTCATTTATTAAAAGATCAATGAGAGATAATAAGGTCCTTTCTTCCGAAGCCGGAACCGAAATATTATGTTAATAATTTTAATAATAATAATTTTATTTACAATTTAATCAAATATTACATTCTCTAATTATTATTCTATTTTACAATCACAATGAATTTAGATTTGTTAATAATACAGTTTAGACAACACTCCAAATTATTGGAAATTAGTAACTCTTGAATTAAATCTATTTAAGAGATTACCAGCAATAAAATTAATTAATTTTATTGCTGGTAATATTAATTAATTTTATTTCAAATTTAAAATAGGCGACAGGTGATGTTCACCATAACCTTATCTTATAACATATTTCCCATTAAAGAAATATAGAATTCCACTAATTTGACATATTGATCCTTATTACGGTAATCAAATTAAAATGATTAACCATTAAAATATAGACGACAAACATCAGGTCACATCACGATCGATATCATCACATCAATTGTATATTACATATATTGAACAACATGAACGACCAGAGCAATTAACATATATTCGTCAAACAATTCAAGTAATCCTGTAATAAAGTCACAAACCATCAACTCATACGCACGGCAATGGGTAAATCGACAGGAAGAAACGTTCTGGATCATTCATCACAAATATTTCATTCAAAAGGGATCTTTTTCTCGCAGAATAAGTTGCAGCTTCCCTGATGTCATCTGACAATAAATTATAAAACTTAGGAGCCATATAATCACAAGATTTTTTGAAATATTCCTTTTACGGAAAGGCACCTTCTTGAACAAGTCGATGACGATGAAAAAATTCGTACAAAGGATCATAACGGGAGACGAAAGCTGGGTTTACGGCAGCGACATTGAGACAACATTTCAATCATCACAATGAATCGGCAAAGCATCTCCAAGTGCCAAGAAAGCACGTCAGTTTCGATCCGATGTCAAAGTGAGATGCTCTCTGCTTTTTCGATTTTAATGAATTGCGCATTTTGAATTCTTGTCTCAAGGTGAAACAGTGAACCGTGTGTATATCAAGGCGTTTTACAACGGTTACGTAAAAAAATTCGCAAAAAGAGAACAGAGTTGTGGCGAGACAACTCGCGGTTCCTTAACCACGATGATGCATCCGCACATTCAGATTTCTCAATTCGTCAGTTTATGCCAAAAATCAGACAACTATCCTCCATCGGCCACCGTACTCGCCAGACCTGGCTTCTTGCGATTTTTTCTTATTTCCGAAATTAAAATCGGCGATGAAAGGAAACCGTTTTGAGATTATTGATGACAGTAAAGCAAATTCGTCACGAACCTTAAAAGTCATTTCAAACGAAGCTATCCTGCTTCGCGAAGTGGAAACACCGCTGGAAAAACTGTGTGAATAGGAGAGGGGATACTTTGAAGAGGACAAGGACCAGTAAATCTATAAAATTAATAATAAAGATTAAAAAGATAAAGTTCGGTTGTTTTCTGAACAGACCTCTTTCTTATGTAATGTATAATAATAAAATACCGATTAAAATAAAAAAAATCATTTATTTATAATATTAAACTTCTACGAATTTATGTAACTCGTCTCAGGTATAATGTTAGAATTACGATTAGAGTTTGTGGTTTCTCTTCGATGCTAAGCAACAGAGTAACAAACAAATCATCGATTATTTATTTAGTAGTATTACATCTAAAATCACATAATTCAATACTTTATCAATTTATCAGTGACACACTTTATCATTAATAAATTACGTTTGGCTAGACCTACTGAATCCATAAATTTGTATAATTATTATTAATCAATATGTTATTAAAAAAAATATTATTTATAGTTGAATCAATAAAACGCTTATGACGACACGCATATCATCCTAACAGTCTAATTGTTTGAACGAATATGTGGCTCAAGCTAGATTTAAAAATGAAAATAATGTCGAATAGCGATAGAATCTTAATTATAATGCTTTTCCATCGTGCTTTGTACACTATTATTACACCTTGAAGTAGTATAAAATAAAAATATTAGATGATTTATTATTTTAAAATAGAAAATTTTATCTGAAACTAATTTTCGTGTCGGTTTTATTTACAGTATTAGCTGCAGGGCGTGCCTACGGCAGGCCTCCGCAGCTAGGCCCAGGTTGCCCTGGTGGGCGGCGTCTCAGAGCGGGATTATTAGGTGGCAAAATTGATTACCTCTTGTGTAAAAATATTTTTTTTGAACGATGAAAATAGATTTAATGAAAGCTATATCGATTAGTGTACCGAGGTGTCTTCGAAAGTATGATCTCTTACGATCTCCAAGTGCTCTTCGACCGCGCGAATTTGAACCGATATTTTTTTCGGTTCCGCCTGGCAGTTGATGAGCTGTGTGTCTGCGGGAGCGTCCAGTCAAATGAACATCTGATGTTTGACCGCCCAGCTCTTCAGGGGGCCAAAACTCAGGCCATCCTGGAACTTAAAGGAAAAGGGAAAACTGACCACTCATAAGCGGCGAGTGAATGTGGCGTGAGCCACATTGTCGAACTGTGTGGGAGTTCCTTGATCCCGTTGCTTTGTTCAACCAGCATCAGTAGCTTAAGGGATATAAGACGCCTACCGCTTGCTATAGGAAGCTACCACTGAGAAACTGCTGGCCGTCGGTCAAATATAGCTCCAAGCGTTATAATATGGAGACAGGTACTTGGTGGCATTTAGCGATCTAGACGTGGCAGAAAATTGCTGTCCTTTACGAAATAAATTTTAATTTATTGACAAGACATATATTTTAGTATGTAGGCGGGGTGTACCTAACTATTTTAGTAATATATGATAAGTAGCGGTGGGACACGCAAGCGAATAGTGTAGGGCAACACGCTTATTCTGCTCGCACAGTTAAGTAAGCTCTAGGAGCTAATTGGGATATCGGTTGCTAAACCGTTTTGAAACACAGTAGCCGTTTGTTGCACGGTTATTCGATCTTATGCTTTAGGGCGATGGAATGGGGTGGTGGTGGGAGAAATTCCTGACGAACCAAAAAAATCAAAATAACGAAAGTTAAATTAGAAATTGATATTAACGAATCGGGATTTTGTGCAAGTGATCGGTACATTTCGGTGCCTACGTTTTGTTATAGTTCATTATTTTATGAAGAAAAACTATCACATAAATAAATAAAAAATATGTAAATTTTTTTTTTAAAACATCACTCTTAAATTAAAGGCAGTAAAGGATAAAAAACATTTTGGGCCGGTATCTCAGAATGGATTTGAAAACAAGCTTTGATGGTGATATGTAAGATTATGTGAAAGTCATATTCAAACCAAAAATTTTATGCTTTTGCCAGTTTTTTCATATGCGTGATGAATGACCTAAAGAGGGGGTGAATTTTTAATTTGAAGCTATGAATTTCACATAATCTTACATATAATCATCAAAGCTTGTTGTTAAATTCATTCTGAGATACCGTCCTAAAATATTTTTTACGTTTTAGTGCGTTTAATTTACGAGTTGTGTTTTAAAAACGTTTTTTATGTATTTTTTATTTTCTACATTTTCGTATTCATAAGTTCATACTTTACAGCTGCGCTAACGCATAGCTTTGAGCGTATTTAACGAAAGATAGGATCGGTTCGTTTTACGGTGGGTGAGTGCAATCAAATCATAGGGCTAAACTATTTAATTGCCGGATAACCAAGGTCCGGTCGATCAAGAGTGTATCGGATGCGTTAAACAGTTAGCGCTCGACCTGCTGATACATTCGCCGTTTTAATTGTGAAAGTACGACCAGCGGTTGCTGAAATATTACGGTGTCAACCCATTCGCACCCCCTTTCCAATTTACCAACGACGTCCCGGGGTCGCTTGAAAATATTACCGTTCGTCGGGTACCGCCAGAAGCGGATGGCGTATTGAGTATCGTGGGGGAGCCGAAAAAATTTTTCAGTCCTCTAGGACCGACCGTTTTCGAGATGTTTGTGATTTTCGTCCGAAAATTCGGATCCGGTTAAAAAATACTAAATTTTCTCAAAACATCGATATTTATTTCGCATATGTATACGGTACATCGATATATAATACTAACACGCATTCATCAGACCACCACGAGGCGTGTACTAACCGAATCGGGATTTTCCGCTAGTGATCGGTACATTCCGGTGCTAAGCTAAGGGGGACGCACACACACACAGACAAATGCCGTTTAGTAGGCTAAGATTAAAACATGTTTTAAAAGATTCCATCGATTCTATACGTTTTAAAATCAAAGCAATGTTTGGAAAGCATATGAAATTTTTAAAACACTTGAATGTGAATTACAAATTTTTATCGGGTCACCAAATTTTATCGGTTTGCTCTTTTCTTTATCTGTTTTTAATAATAAAAAATATCTAAAAACTATTAAAACTTTTCTGTATGTAGCAGGTCGCATAATTTTTTTACCTTTCCTGAAAACTGAGATAAACGTTTTCATTTAGAGATTTTTTTTATTACTTATTGGTATTAATCAGGTGGGGGTGTTGCTGGAAATAATTTCAATTACATAATTTTCGGGAAACATTGAAAAACGTGAAGAATAAACATATGCATTGTATTTTCCATACATATATAAAACAAAAAATAAATAAAAATAATGGACTCAAGCAATTATCTTATACAGTGTGAAAAATGGAAAACATTAAATAACGTTTTAACTATAAAAAGTAGAAAAAATTTATTAAACGCTGTTACTTCGGAAAAATCTATTTTTAATATAAAAATACTATATTTCAAGCCCCCCATCGAAAACAACTCAGAAATTATAAATGGAAAGAATAAGACGTAAAAAACTTCAGTTTACAATAATCCTTATTAAAATGGCGGCCGTTTAATATTTTTCAAGGTTAATTTAAAATGAGGCCTACATTTTTGAAGTGCTAGATTAAGCGATATAGGGATAAGAGTTCTGTAATAAGTGCAATTATTGGATTTGTAAGGCCGATTAGAAGAGGATTTACTTTTTAGCTGTAGTCAGTCGATAATTCATTTTATAAAGTTTATTTCCTTCATTAATAATATCTTTATTTAATAATTAATTTAATGTCTTTATTTTTTCGGCTATAGCTGTACTGTATTGCTATTCCAGCAACATAACTTAAAGGAAAGATATAACGTGATAGGCCAAAATTTTGGTTGTTAGGGCTTTTGTAAAATGTCGACATCTCATAACCCCTTTACTAAAAAATAATACAAAAAAAGTTATGAAATTTCCGGAAGATGTTCTCGTGTTGATCATTTTGATTAATATCTCCGGAGTGGTTCAAATATAAATTCTTCGAAAATGGCTCAAATAATTTTTTTATTTTATCGGGCATCAAATTTTGGAAAAAATAAAAAAGAAAAGGGATATTTTTTGCTATTTTAAACTTTTGACAGTGAAAAATTTCAGCTTTAGTACGATGAAAGTATTTATTAAGTTATTTAAAATTCCAAAGTTTTAAGTCGATCAGATTTACGGTTGAAGGAATATTCAACATTAATTCTACACAATTTTTTATAACTCGAAACTCAAAACTCTATACGGGCCTATAAGTAATGTTGTAATTATAGGTAATGTAATGTATTTTAACAGGGACGAGTCACATGACTTTATGCTCGAGGATTGGCAGACTGGAACGTATCTAGCAAAGGGAGATGGACCTACCGTCTAATACCGGAGATGCGACTGTGGTTCGGGAGGGTATTTGGTGAGCTAAATTACTGGTTCAATCGGTTCCCGACCGGCCACAGCGCGTTCAGGGTTTATCTGTATGGTAGATAGAGAACGTGATGACGATGCGTGCCCGTACTATGGGAGTGATGATACACCTGACCATGTGGTGTTCCATTGTGATAGGAGGACTCAGGAGCGCCGTCAATGTGAACTAATGGTTGGGACACTCACGGTACACAACTTATTCCTAAAATTTTAAAGGATGAGAGAGAGTTTGGTATAATAACAAACTTCATTATGGGAATATTGAAGAAAAAATACTGGGGTCCTGAAGGGTGAGCGACAGCCTTTCGTGGAGTCGCCGTTCGTCCGAGCTTGCCTGGATGGGCGGCGGCGATGAAGCGGTGGGAGTGCTGATCCCCTAAGCAATAAAAGATCGAGAACCGGTGAAGGCGCCCTCTCGGAAGCGCCTTCATTAGAGGCAAGACACAAAGGACCGAGTCCCGGCTGCGGGGTGGGGCGGCTGGTGACGGTATAGCCGGACCTGGCTGCTCTGCCTTAGTCGGTTACAGGCGAGGCATCTCCTAGGGCCGCGGAGATACTTAAGTGCGGACCCGGGCCTAGGAGGATGAAAGAGTAAAGCAAGAAAAAAGTAATAGTTATTTTAGTGGGTTTTACATTCCCGGATCAATAGATATTGCCTCGCTTCTCTACATTAGTCTCCAGTTTTAAAATTACTGTTGTTTATTTTCGTAACCATTTCTACGATTTAAAAGCACTCGTACATACGTTTAAAATACTTTTTAATTTTGAATATCAACTCATCAAAAGGGTATTACATAATACCTATATACATGTGATTTTATCAGAATATTCTAATTTTTAGAAACCTATCAACGATACACTTTTTTCTTTTTCATTCTAATCACGAATCGGCCATTTAAGTACCACGCGATTTTCAATTGCAATTCTCTCTTCTTTTGTTCCTTTTCTTTCCTTCAACCCTTTACTGTTTTCTCTTTTCTCTTTAAACCACCGATGTTTCTGGATTTTCTCTTCTACCTCAGGAACCATTCTGTTGAGTGCTACTTCTATAATTTTGTTTTTACCTTCATTTCTTCTTTTTCATTTGTTTAATATATCCAATTGTACTTTCGAATGCCAAAAATGTTTTTTTTTTTTTGTTTAATCGTTATAGGTCCATTCGGATCATGTGACCTTTCTTTCTTTATTTTTCTGTTTAGCCTCTGGAACCACCGTAAGGTATTACTTCAGAGGATGATATGTATGAATGTGAATGAAGAGTAGTCTTTAGTTTCATATCCACCGTTCCTGAAATTCGTGGTTAATTGAAACCCAACCAACAAAGATCACCGGTATCCACGATCTAGTATTTAAATCCGTAAAAAAACCTTTAGTAGGATCTGAACCCTAGAACTCTTGACTTCGAAATCAGCTGATTTGCGATGACCAGACCACTATACCAACCCGGTTGGTGGGATCAAGTGACTTAGAAAATATAATATTTTCTTTAAAAAAAGTCTTCTTGATATTTTTATATTTCAATGGTTAATTTCAATCTATAACCTTGTTCTTCTGTATTATTATGTCCACGTATTTTTCTCAAAATCCTTCTTTATATTTTTAGAATATTCTCTATTTTTGCCATATTACTTGTTTTATTCCCCTACATACTATTAATGATTGAGTAAATCTGGAAACGTATTCTTTTTGAAAAAAAAAACCGGAAAAATAAAGTAAAACGGTATTCATAATGCTCTTACTTTTCACTGCTTTAATGGAAATATTCTACATACATACGTGTATGTATGTATATATAAAGTAAAGTTAAGTAAAGTAAGAAACTGCATTATGAATAAACAGAATGATTCGATGGAAATTTCTTTGGTTAGCCCCTCCTACTTAATAATAATAATAATAATAAATAAGGGGAGAGAATACACAATGCAGACTACTTTTCTTCCCTTCCTGATTCAACCCTCCTTTTTACTTCTTGTATAGGGTTCCTAAAAAATCTTTATTTACATTATCGGTCCTGATCCTTCGACCACTTCGTTTATTATTTTAATAATGTTTTTAGAATCACTCTCCTCACTCCTTCTATCACACTATATTTTTCTCTCTTTCAGATATATATATATATATATGTATTGTGTTATATTTCAGTTACCGCATCTAAAGCACCCACAGCTAGTTTTAAAAATTTCCTAAAATTCCTCAGTAGTGAATTACTAAAAACTAAAATTTAGCAAAATGACTTAATTTTGTTCGATACCATTACCTGGGATGTATTGTAGCTATAAAAAATGTTAAATGACCTCCATTTTGGTTATGATGGTCGTAGGCCGAAGTTTATTATGCGTTGTTTTCTCAAGGCCTTATAAAGTAATGGATTGCAACTCCACACTATCTATTTAAAATTTTTGATTGCCCCCTCCTTCAGTAGGGGCTCAATGAGTGCTTAGCATATGATGGTCTCATACTGAAAATAAATCGTTTCGTTGTAGGAGCACTTGATAAATTTAATTTTTCTATTTTAACTGTTAAAAAGTTATTTCAGGTTGTGTTTTGTTAATAACAATGTATAGATTTATTTAGTAAAATCATGGCGTATAAAAAAAAATCATAAAAACCATATTCATATTAATTCATTAAAAAACACAACGCATTTCGAGGATTTCTAGCTCCATCATCCTGTTAAAAAAAAAACTGATTTAAAAAATGTAATATATTTTATTAAACCTGAATCAAGTTCTCGTTTCAAAAAAAAAAACAACTAACAATAAAAATTATTGTTGAATTGTACTCCAAAATTCTCAGTTCGAATCCTAGTAAATGTTGGTTGCTTTTTTACGGATTAGAATACTAGATAGTGGATACCAGTGTAGTTCGGGGGTCAGGGTTTAATTAACCACACATCTCAGGAACGGTTGGCCTGAAACAGTACAAGACTACACACTTCATTTACATATACATCATCTCATCTCATTGTGCTGGGAAAGGGGTAGCATATTGTTCGTTTGTTGAAGTTGAATAAGTGTTCAAAAAGTCACTTCGTGTAGCGACTGTTTGACGCGTATTACGTAAACGATTGCACTTGGAGCCATACAAACTAACTTTGGTTCAACGCATTACAGATGATGACAAAGTTGCTCGACTGCAGTTTTGTGTGGAAATGATGAACAGAATTGCAGACAATGTCATTTATAGTGATGAGTCAACATTTCATATTAGCGGCAAGACGAACACCCAAAACTGCCGAATGTGGGGTAGGAAAAACCCTCAAGAAACTTTGCAGTACATCCATAGTAGCCCTAAGATCAATGTTTTTCGTACCTTGAGAAAACAAAGACTGTACGACCCGTTCCTCTTCCAGGAGGCAACCGTAAGTGGTATCGTTTATCTGGACGTGTTTCAAAATTTTCTAATTTCCTCGGTTAGACGATGATGATCAAGATGCTATTACTATCAGAACCACGGACTTCTATCATATAGATGATAGAAGTCCGTGATTTTCTTGATACTCGATTCTCAGGTCGGTGGATTAATCATGAACGACAATTGGTCGTTCATGATTAATCTTCCATGGACATCTCGCTCCACAGATTTGACTCCGCTAGACTTTTTCCTGTGGGGTTTCATAAAAGATCGGGTTTATTCCCACTTTTGCCTGCTGATCTTGTTGAGCTAAGAATGAATTAAAACCGCAGATGCACGCCCGACTTGCTGGCTACAATCTAGAATGGAATCGACTTCAGGTGGAATGTATGTCGCATTACAAATGGAAAACCAAAGTGAATGTCGGGTGAAAAACTTGATGAAATGAGAAATCAACTGAATCTGTAAGCTATCTTAATAAAATTTTATATGCTTTTAAAGTTCTAAAGTCCTGTTTGAATCAACCGGTACAATATTCAATATTTTAATATGTTCTGATGAAATGTATAAATATATATATATACACCTGAGAAAGCGATTAATGATGAGGAAATAAAATCCAAATTAAGGAGTAAACAAATAATTATTTATTATATATTTATAGTCCAACAGGATAGTCTAATGGTAAACTCGTCGTTGTAAATCACTTGTTTAACAGTTGATTTTCGAAGTCGAAGGTTCTAAGGTTTAAATCCAATACAGGCTAATTATTTTTATATCGGTGTACTTTGGTGGTTGGGGTTCAATTAACCTTACATTTTAGGAAAGATGTGACGGAGTTATACAAGATTACACTTTATTTACGTCATTCATATCATCCTCATTTCAACGGTCCTTTGCGGGTTGGTGAAGGGGTTGCTTATTGTTCACCAGTTGAACAGATTTTACATAGACATTAGCAATAATAAAAAAAATATATTTGTATACTATTTTGAAAAATTAAATCAACATTTCTTCCTCAAAAAAGTACATCGTACTTATTTTATTTATTTATTTTTATCTTTTTTATTAAGAAGCTCGAAAGTTATACACATTATGTACTTTATATTTAATTGTAGTTTAAAACCGATAAGTAAACATCAAGGAATTAGAGCACGGCGTCCTTGTGTCAGTATAGAGAATAAGACGTTACTTAAATTTGTATATGTAGATGATTATCATTTTCACATTAATTCTACTCATAATTCAAATTTGTTTTTAGTAAAAAAAAAAAAAAAAACTAAAATAAAGATTCATCTAGATACATTTTAATAACTTATTTTTTATTTTTGATTAGAAATGTTAACCTTTTTTTGTTTTTCATCGTTTAATGCATGTAACTAAGTGACTGTTATATATTCTATATTTAAAAAAAAAGAAAATTATCAATGCCCAAATAGTTTTGAGTTAAACAGAACATTTTTACATCAAACCGATAATTTCTTTATCGTCATCATTATCGGGCCATAAAAGGTTTATTCTCAATCATTTTGTAACTCATGTTTTCCACTTACAGACAGTGAGGAGGTCACGCAGTATGACGTTGGATAAATTTGTCGTGGGAGTTTTCAATGAAAAGGAACAAACGTAGTTGTCCTTTCTTAATGGTTATGCTCGGTGTAATTTGTATGAAATACGCTTACATTGTGATCAACCCGACGCGAAAGTGTGTATTAGTGTGTGTAAAAATTGCTATGTTTGTTATAATAAAACATTTTGACAATAATAATTTATTCTTTTCATGATCACATGCAGTATTATAAAAGAACAATGAACTGTGCATATGATGTAATCGCATCGTGAAAAATATATGAGAATAAATTATTCATACGGTGTATAGTTAAGAGAATATCCAACAATTTGATTGTAATATCATTACTGCATAACACAATTAATGAGAATTTATTGCGTGGTCAAGCACAATCTGTGAAGTTGAAAAAAAGTGTTTAAAAAAATCGACTGTCAAAATATATCGCATCTTTTTTAAATTTTACTACTATTTATTTCAAGATTACATTATTTACAACAGACTTTTAAGTCCAAGCCTATTTTTAATTCAAAAATAGTTGTGAAAATTCTTTAAACGAACCCCAAAAATCGAGGTTCACTGATAATCCGTTTAAACGTACGTTTATAAAAAATAGGAGACTGATTCAGAGAATGTAAATGACGAAAAAAGCAGCTGTGAAAATGAATGAGAATGTCACAAATCGGTTAGTATTAGGCAGGGAAGTGAGATAAGACTACTTTTTCTTTCTTTTTCCTGTTTAGCCACCGGGAAACACCATTACTACTTCAGAGGATGAATGAGGATGATATGTATGAGTGTAAATGAAGTGTAGTCTTGTACATTCTCAGTTGGACCGTACTTGAGATGTGTGGTTAATTGAAACCACCAACCAACCACCAAAGAACACCGGTAACCACGGTCTAGTATTCAAATCCGTATAGTATTTACTAGGACTTGAACGCTGGAACTCTCGAATTCCAAATCGGCTGATTTGGGAAGACGCGTTCACCACTAGATCGGCCCAGTGGGTTGGTGCCAGGGACCTGTCAACAGGGAGAACACTGCATGCTGATGATTATAAGGATTTGAACTTGGATCTAATTGAATCGTAGAATAGTTAATAAGAAAAGTTGACCAGGGACAAAAGAAACATCCGTTCATTGAATCGATCAGTTATTTATTTATATGTGAATAAATTTACGTATAGAAAAAAAGAATTGAATTATTAGTTAATAAAAAAATATTTATCCTAATTTTCTAACGATTAAAAATGTAAAACAACGCAAAAAATATTTTTTATTGCCCAAATAAGTTTTTTTTGATTCACTTAAAAATATAATTTTATTAATTCCTTTAACAATGTTAATTTAAATTATGATTCATTATTTTACATTTAAAAATAATTTGTCAACCGCTTTACTAGTTTTTAGTAGGTTTTAAAAGTTTTCAAAAATTGTTTTGTGAACCTCATTAAAGCTTTCGATCAACATTCGTAAAAGATTATAAAAATAAGAATTTGACTTCTAAGTTAACATCAACCGTTCTTAAAATAGAGTACACTATATCTTTTTTTAACGATAGATTTATCTCATTTTCAAGATGAAATAAATCTACCTTTAGAAATCTTTCGATCGATAAAAGCCATAACAAGAGAAATATACCGTACCCTTATTGAAAATTGTTTCGTGATTTTTTTCTTTTTTGTAAACACCGAATTTTATGATTTTTTAGCTATTTTTGGTTATTTTTATCGAGCCTAAATTAATAACATTTTTAAACTATTTTCTTTCACAAAAAAAAACAACTTTTTGTATGTTACTGATTTTCATTATATGTGAAAACAATTTTAATGTTATTTGAAAAAAGAATTCAATGTAGAAAATTTAATAATTAAATTGAATTTTATTATCTAAATTTTAATAATTAAATTATTATTCGATTCATCATTTTATTTATTTACCTCGTCTCGTGTATAAAGAAACACATCAGATCCATCTATTAGTTTGTTAAAAATTACTCAAAAAAAACCTAAATGGCGACCTAATGGTGACCTATCAGGTGAATTTTGATAGTTTTTTTGTTTCAAAACAATTTTTTAAAATTACAAAGTAGTTAAAATTACACAAAAATCTTTACTTATCTTATAAATTCGAAATTCCTGAACAGTATTTAAAAAAAAAACAAAAAAAAAAACGTTGTAGTCTATTGCCGTAATAAATTAAAAAAAAAAAACAACTTAGTTTAGGTTTTATATGATTTTAGTTTAGATAAACACAAATTTTAAACAACAAAATATATCATTAACGAAAAAAGATTGTTAATAATTTTAAGTACGTAGAATGACATTTAAATTACATAAACAGGAAAAAAACTTAAATAATTTCAAAATATTTTCTACAAGTTAAAATAAAATAAAAAACTCATCTAAGCACGTGTCCGCATACGCTTCCCTCTCGAGTTAAGCTACAAAAATACATTTTCCCCCGATTTTTGTTCCAAAGGTAAAATGAAATTCTTACAACTTAAATTCAGGGGTAAATTTGATGGTTTTATATGTTACTTGACCTGAAAGATTGAATAAAATAGATCCGAGGACTATATTTTTACTAATTTTTAAGAAATATATTGAAATCAGAAAAAAATTGAGTTGTAAAACAGGATGTTTTAGGTTTAAAATATAATAATTTCGTTAAATTTCAAGTAAACAAATCAAATTTTGACGTATATCTTGTAGACAATTTAGTTTTTACGTCATCTACGTAAGATTGACCGACCTTAAAGAAGCATTTAAGAAATTGGACCTTTATTAAAAATAAAACAGACCGAAACCTGGCAAGAAAAATATTATATTATAATTTTAAAGCAAAAAAAGGTTTATTTCAACAATGGAAAATATTTAGAAACAGAATCAATTATTAAAAAATTAATAAATAAAACTGTATTACAGACAACGTTTCCGGACTCGTGTTTATACGAACCTTATTATCCTTTTGTTTTATTTTTAGAACATGTAACGCAAATTCTTTCCATTCCTTCGTGACATCTATATAAGGTGTACAATACCGGTATGTATGTCGGAGGTGGAATTATGCAATCGGTCTTTTTACGAAAGCCCTAGTCAATTTGTCAAACGTTGGAGTTTAGTAGACTTATTTTACACTCCGTCTAGCGTATTTCTGGCATTTTATAAAATGCCTCAGTAGTTTTAGTCAAATTACAAAAATTACGTTTATACAAATTAATAAGTCTAGGAATTTCATAAAATTTATGAAACTGCAAGCAAATCCTTTAAATAATATACGAGTAGATCAAAGTTTGTAAATAATTGAAATAAAAATATTTTATTTACCGCAATTTTTTTTTAAATTTAATTTTATAAAAAAAAATTACCATCAAAAATGAAATAAATTTTTATTCTGCATCGATTGGAAACTGAACCGGAATATAAAATTATGAAGTATTTTTAATAACACTTTAAGAAATGTATTAAACTAAAATAATCAAAATTTACAAGTACAGCAATTAAATTATAAAATATAAAAGCCGGAAAAATGTTTCATAACTTTCTCGGCTTTGCCAAGAATGTTTTATTCGGGTTATCAAGGGGCTTTGCCCTCGAATAACTGCTACTTATGAGACAAATTAGATGGAACATTGTAAATAAAATATTATGTAAAATATATTTTACTCCGAGTAAAATTTTCAGCTACGGGATCTACGGTGATCGTATCTTCCTTCAACTTTCTTGACTGATTGTAATTAAAATTAAATGGCATCCACAACCCACACATTCAGAAGTAATCGTACATAAAAATCAGCTAACGATGATTTTCATAATAATCTGTTAATTCAATCTGAAGAAATCAACCAAAAGAATAATAGGATAAAAAAAAGACATTCGTCTCCCACACCTGAATGAAATTACCTGCATATATAATCAAACTGACACCTATTTATGAATCACCTAATTAAGAGAATATGACTGAGCAAACAGAAACGAAGAAAAAGAGAAAAGGCTTTTTGCGCGAGGCAAAAAGGGTTAGCCTTTTTATGAATCTTCGAATAAGACCAAATACCATCAGCGTCTAATACCCAAGGGTCATTAAATTAGTTGACAAAATTTACCTACTTCTGAGTATACGATTGAAGTCCTAAGAAGTCTCTCATTCGAGGTTTCCTCAAATTTGGAGGTCCTCTCAAATCCACATACGCTTAGCCCCTCTTTACTTAAGCTTCCCTTACTTGACCTAACTTTATAACTTGATTTGTGCAATTTAAAACTCCTTAAATTCATCACAAAATATTTTTCGTAATGTTTTTGTAAATTATGGGCAAAGAACTTTAAGAGTAAAAAGATTTGCATACGTGTACGGCAGGAAATTGTATTAAAAGTGTCGCAGTTTGATTATGTTAAACGTATTGCTACTTCAGTCTGAGGTATGCAAAAAAATAAATAAATAAATATAATTGTATAATTGCAGTTTTTGGGAATGAGGGTAAAAATATTTCAATTTTTTTCTTAAATTATATATACTGCCTATGCGCTACATTTTTTAAAAAATTATTTGTTAAACGGGATAGTATAAAGTTGAAAATGAAAAATTCGCAAATTTTCCTAAAATTTTAACACGTTAAATATCTATTGACAAGTTGAGCAAAATCTGTTATCCAGTTTTAAGGTAAATTACTGAAAAACAGTGTGACATACATGCTAAGAACGTACTTATATTTAAGCAGAAAAAATGTTTGTATTCTTTTAGTCTTTGTGGACTCCTTAGTGTGCGAAACGTCGAAATTTGACAAAATTCAGGTAGATGATCTTTTTTAACTGGTCACCTACTTTACCTTATATGTAACTATAATTATAATCAGAAAACTGAAATCGTATGTAGACTTATATTTTGAAAAACACCTGGGATCTAAAAATTACGAAAAATGTGTGTTTTATAGGTAGTTTTTTAAATTGCAAGAGAAAATATTAATTTTCTCTTGCATTTTAAAAAACGAGTATATAGTTATTTAATGAATACCAGTTTTAATAGCATATTTTTCAATTATATATACATATATACGCAGAATGATTCATGAAGAATTTAACAAACTTCCAGGTGAACTGGTGAAAATAAAAAAAAAGTTCATAACAAAAACATAGGTTCAGAAACGCTTCGTTATCCATTGTTGGCGGTCGAAAGATTTCTCCTTGATTTCTTCGAGTTCGGTGAAATTAAGCCGACTGTAATTCTTAGAACTCAAATTAAGGAGTAAATTTAGTGATTTTACATGAAATCTGATCTGAAAAATTGAAAAAATAATACCCGAACTGTATTTTTAATAGTTTTTAAGAAATCCGAGATGAGAAGATACTAACAGACAAAAGATTGGGGTCGAAAAACATACTTTTTATGTTTTGTGCAAAATAAATTTGTTAATAAATTAATAGACACATAAAAATTTTAAACAAAACATATGGAGAGTTTGATTTTGAGTAAAATGTTAAGAAAAAATTCCATAGAAACTAAATAAATGCAAACGTGAAAGTTTTGAAGTTTACAAGCAAAACGTATCAAAATGTGTTAGATTTTAAATGTGTATAAAACGAAATAAAACTTTTGACAGTACATACAAAACGTTTTAACTCTTGATCAATAACTGTATTTCATCTGCTTTAACTTATTGTACATTAGTTTGTGTGCAACTAACATTCGACTACATTATATTGATAATAATTCAAAGGAGTTTTTCCTGATGTATTTTAGGGAACGTCAGATTCGGGAGTTAAAAGTGTATATTTTCGCACCCCACATTATTTTTTTGGAATTTAATTACATTATAAACCTAAACTTAGCGAAAATAAATCTTAACGCTTATCTGGACAAAGTAATATACGTGATGTAGGTTACACACTTTCTTATTAGTGGGATCATCTTTTTAAAGGGACATAAATATTTCTAAAAGGATGATTTATTGTTTCAAGTAATTTTAAAAAATTAATTCAATAAATATTGTTTAATGTTTATTATTAAAATGCTAATTCCAGTATTTTAATAAAATGTCTTATGCCAATCTCTTGACAAGAAACATTTATAACAAAAATCTATACCGTAACGCGAAATTTATACATAACAATAAAACCTGTACGTTTATAACGTGCAGAAACAATACATTTTTAATCATCAACGAAAAAATTATTAATTAAGAAAGCAAAATATTAGGCCCAAGCTGCAGAAATAATAATAAAATACAGAATTAAAACGAAAAATTGTAATAGAAATTTGAAAAAAATTACAGTTTCGATACGAAAAAAAGATTACGCTTCTTTGGACATTTTTTAAAAAGAAATAGTAAAAGCAGACTGACGAAACAAATATTTAATATTACTTCATAAAACTTAAGAAGAAATGGTTGAAATAAATGAAAAAAAAAAAAATTAAATGAATTAGACATAAAAGAAGAGGAAATGTGTGATAATGAATATTAAAAGAAAAAATACAAAATTTACAGTTTCTAAAAAAAATAAAATAAAAAAGAGACAAACTTAGAACAGAAAAATACGAACTCAAAATTACTAAATAAAAAAACATTGGCAAAATATAATTACAAGAAAAAAAAATCTGATGTGGGCATCACACAACTTTCTTGTACGTCTATACAATTTTTATATATTTATATTTTTTATTACAATTTTTTTTTTTTTTTTTTTGTTAATATTGAATTATTATTTATTGTAAAAATGTTTTTACAGTCAGAAATTAATAAATCAATCAATATCAATATATTTAAATTAAAAAAAAAAAAAAATTAAAAAAAGGATATAAGTCGGATTTGAACCGATGTGCCTTCATCTTGTTAGACCCAAATATTTCATTAATTAATATTTTATTTGTCTATAACTCTGGAATCAACGAAAATAAGTACCACTCATGATACATCGTTGAAAAGCTCTCAATGAGGACTTATTACTGCAGTTAAAAAAAAGTCCAAAATTCAAACGTTTTGAATTTTGGGCTTTATTGGACACTTTTGGTTCAGTCGATTGCAATCAAAAGGGGAGGTGTACAACTAGATGTTTCAACAGTCCTAAATTCAAAATTTCAGCATCCTACGGCTGTCGTTTTTGAGTTATGCGAGATACATGCACAGACACATAAGACACATGTGTACAGATACATATGTACAGACATCACGCTGAAACTAGTCAAAATGGATTCAGGGATGGTCTAAATGGATATTTCCGTTGAAATCTGAAAACTGAAATTTTTCACTATCACAATACTTTCTTGACTTCGTACAAGGAAGTAAAAATGCTGTGAAGTTGCTTTCAAGGCAGTTTACAGAAGACCAAAATAGAAATAAGATTTTTATTCATATGAAAAGCAAAGATTATGAAAACCTTTAAACAGAAAAAATGGAATATTTTTAGTGTTTCACAGATAAACAATTTAGTTAAGTTGAAAACTTTTAATTTTATACCGGTTTTGTTTTATATCGCAACAAGTCATATTGAATATTTTTTAATTCTAAGTCTATTTGTTCAGTAAAAACCTTTGCAACAGCTAAATAGACAGACTTTTTTTCTCAGTTTTCATATCGAATAATCGTTAAAAATTACTCAAAATTAATGCAATTTTTTGTGATTTAATTAATAAAAGTTTACGACTTAATATAATAAAGTCAAAATTTAATTTATAAATTAATATAATTTTCTGCAGGCTACATTTAAATTATGATTGTTTCTTAAACCTTACCTCTACTGTATTTAATGTAGGAATTTTATGAATATTCTGAATACTCACTCACCTGTAAAATAGAAAATAAATTATTATTAATTTAATTGAAAAGCTAAATTTATGAACAAAATAAAACACAAAAATACACTGAACTATTTTTTCTTACAAACACAGGCTGGGGTTGCACAAAACGAAGTCGCTGAATTCCATATGATGAGTATCTATTTTATTCCTTACTTTTATAATACAGTAAAAGATTGTCATACTTTCTTAACAATTTGTGCGTGCGTGTGTTTGTGTGACTCAGTGAGCGTGCGCGTGCGCGAGTGTGATTAATTGTACACGTTAACAGAAAAATGATAGAATTAAAATTAAGATAAACCACGATTTTTTACAGTTATTATGAAAGGATAATAAACCTTGTAACTCATCAATAGATATAACGAAAATAGCATTGGACATTAATATATGCAGAAAGCAAGTAAGCATCCTACCGCTCGCTTGACCCTGAGAAAACATTGAATATCACAACTGTTATGATAAAAATGTAACAACATAACACGGAAGGAAATGATTACTTCAGATGAGGAATAAACAATTACAATTTATCATTATATATATATATGAGGGTCGTTCAATAATTAAACGATAAATAACTGTAGAAAAATGATTATTTATTCAATGTCAACAAACTAATGCTACTTTTTAACATAATCCCCGGCTACATTTAAGCACTAGTCCCGTCATTCTCTGAGATTTCTTATTCTACAGTAATTAATCGTTCACCTTGGTGTCCGAATCATTCTTGTACCGCATTCGAGACATGCTCATTGTACCGAACTCGATACGACGTTAAAATTCCTTGAGAAACTCCCCCAAGACAAAACAAACAAAAATCTGATGAAATCAATCGGGTCAGTAATGCGGATATGGCAACACATCCTAACTTTTGTAAAGCTTTCCGCGACTTTTGAGAGAAATGGAGGGGTGGATGTGTCATACAGAACAATAAAATTTTTTGAGAAAGATATAGTATTTACTTTATTTTTGGGTTTAATTTTATTTTAGAGCATATTAAAATAATACCCGCTGTTGATTTCACGTTATTCTTCCAAATAATTACAATGAATTTCGCCTTTACATTCCCAATATACTGTTACCATCAGTTTACGCGTAAGCTATGAAATTTTTTCCTGGCGGAAATTCCATACTCTGACGGAATCCATTTCAAAAAAACAAATTCAAGTTTTATCACAAGTTATTACGCGATCTAAAAACATTATCTTCGTTAAAAACCGTTTAAATTCCGCACAAATTGGATTCGGAACCCATCGGGTTGGCCCAGCGGTGAACGCGTCTTCACAATTCAGCTGATTTTGAAATAGAGAGTTCTAACTTTGAAATCCTAGTAAAGGCAGTTACATTTATACGGATTTGAATACTAGATCGTGGATACCTGTGTTCTTTAGTGGTTGAGTTTCAATTAACCACACATCTCAGAAACGGTCGATCTGAGATTTTATAAAATTATACACTCGTACATATCATTCTCATTCATCCTATGAAGTAATCCTGACGATGGTTCCGGACGCTAAACAGAAAAAAAAGATATGGATCCCGGTGTCTATGATTTTGAGTCGACTGTCTCGGACCCCATTTTGAACACCTTTGGCGGTAATCCTGTTTATCATGGATAACGGAACGGGCAGTTCGGTTATTCGCACAACAAATTTCAGCAAATTTTCAAATTTTTATGCGTCTGTCCCCTTGAATGAGAACATTGATGGGATTTTGTAAAATTCAATCGAAACTTCCATTGGTCTTTCGCTACGATGAAAATTGGTTACACTCGTTCTGTCCGATTTAAAATACTTGATCCGCTCATAAAAATGTACAAAGTTAATACACGTTTTAACATACCGATTTAAAAACCGCGACTGAATTTCGGCCGTTTACACTTTCAAAAAATAAAAATGTTTTCACAGCACACTGTTATTCCACGTTTCAGGCAGAGCACACATTTTGAAAAAACAAAAGACGTTAAAAGAACGCAAATTATTTTTGAACACTTGATGTTTTTTATGTCAGGGATGACTAATTGAACGCCAAACAGTCTCAGACTAGTTATCAAAGAGTTTTTCCGCTGTTGCCGTTGCCTCTTCAATTACTGAATGACCCTGATGTAGACAGTGTGGCAATTCTTAAATAACTTTTCAACAGCTAAACGTAGAAAAATGATATTTATTAATTTAACAGTACTCGCTGTTGATTACACGTTCCTCTTCCAAATAATTGCTATTAATTTCATCTTTATAGTCCCAATACACCGTTAGCATCACTACGCATATTGTATGAATTTTATCCGTACTCTAACATTTAGAATATTTGTATTTTATGATAGATCAATATACAGTTATTTAAAGGTTATTATGGGTTACATTGATCTTTTTTTTATTTGATCTTTTTTTTTAATTTAGTTAATCCCATTGCAATGGATAACCAAATTTTATTTAAGAATAACAATTTTTTTAGTATCTTTTGTACCAGGATTAATTAATCTTTTTAAATTTTATTTTCCGAAATAGAAAATATTTACCTTAATTTTTGTATTTTTCAGCACACCTACTTTTACAACACATCTATTTATCGGTAAAAGATCGTAGCGTGGAACGTATTGCAGGCCGCTTTTTCAGCTTAGAAACCGTAAGAACCATCTAATTTAATTTTCAAAAGTTTCAGTAACACTTCAATTTACTCTTGAAGCAACTATAAAGGTGAAATTTTTTGAAAGCTATAATTCGAAAACAAAGTGTTTTCAGACCCCCTATTTATATGCACTTTTTTCTTTATTTTTCACTTTCTAAACAATCTTGAAATTTTCCTGAGAAAATTTGTATAAAGCCAATTTTAGATGGTAGATTGACATAAGAATAGCAGATGGCAGATGCACGTCTGACTAGAGATTAGCAAGCAGTTTTCGTCCCGTACATTATTTTATATTTAAACATATTATGTTTTAATTTTCTTTTTTAATCATACGCTATTTATTAATTTATTATAATCAAGAAGGTATTATTTAATAACTTTTTAGTATTTTACGGCGGGAGAATTATAATTAATAAAATTACTACTCCTGCATTATCTTCTGAGAAAAATAGTACGAAAGTAACGCCCCATTTAGAAAAAAACATTTCGAATTTATAATAAAGATTTTATTAAATTATATTTTTATATACATTTTACAATTTTTGAACTAATTTTATATATACAAGTATGTAATGAGCTGAGTAAAAAATTTCTTTGTATTTTAATTAAAAAAAAAAAAAAATCCTTTTTAATATTTCAAATTAATTTTATTAAAGCAAATGTGTGCCGTTTTGATCTACCATCGTTTGCCATTTTTGAGGTAAAGTCATAACCACCTCATCGCAGAGCTTCTGTTTACTGGACAAAAAACTGTGATAAGTGATTTTCACTTTCTTTTTTTTTTGAAGCCAATTTTACACCGTTAAGAGAGTTTTATAGAGACCTAAACAAATGATAATCTTACGGTGTAAAGCAGACCTATGCGGTGGATGAATCAAAACTTCCCGGCTACCAAAAGATGGGTAGGGGTTTAGCATTGTCTTAATAAAAGACGACACCTTTACTACTGATCAATTCTGGTCGCTTTACCTACATAGCTTGGCAAAATTTTTCCAGTTATTGAGGTAGAGATTATAATCAATCATTTCTCCTGGCAGCAGCAGCGTATACTACACAATTTCTTTTCCAGTCCAATCCCACACACAAAGCATCACATCCTGGCTATGTCAACGTTTTAGGGTGTTTTTAGATAGGGTTTTTTAAATATTTTTCGATCATTACTGTCATATATCCATCCTTCATCAACCATAATGGTGTTGTTTCAAAAATTGTCCGATTTCGATCCGTTTTAGAAACAATTTGTCGATCCATTAAATTTTTCATTCTTAAATCATGTGGTATCCAAATATCAAGTATTTTTTTGTATTCAGTCTTCTTCGAACGTTTAAAACTGTTTGTAGTTGATTTTTAGTTCGTAACCGATAACTCTCGCTAAACTACCGATCTTGCTCAATTCCTTCTATGATTTCATAGATTTTTTTAATAATTGGCCTACTAGAGCAACGTGTATAACTGACATCAAAATTTCAATATTGAAAACGATTCAACTAGGTTTGTGCCTCCCGTTTTGAAACCTCATCATACCCATAAACATCACTTTTTTTTAGCAGCCTGTGTGGCATTTTTTATTTTTTTAAAAATAAAACTTCAAAATTTATTTTCTATTTTTATTGATTTTCTAGACGTAATAACTTTTAAATATAATCATAACATTTTGTAAAAATACTCCGTGATATGTCAACCTTCACAAGAACAAAAATGTTGACAGATTTGATTAATATTATTAAAGTTTTGCCATTCTAAAGCCATATACCGGGAGAATACGAAGAAGCTTTTTCTCCAAGCCAATATATGTATATATGTATATTTGGATATTAATTATACTCTATACATTATTAAGTCTTACTTAAAATCTATTTTCTCTAATTTATCTATAATTTTTCCTCCAAAATTTTATAATTAGAAGTTTTTCATCTATATTCGCAGGAGAAGGACAGCGCATCACAGGCCGGCCGGAAAATATTTAGGCATCTGAATTGATACCAGGCTGCGATTTGGGACGCATGCGGTAGAGGCAAGCAAGAAGGCGGACAGGGTCATGGGGGTAGTTACCGCCCTGCTGCCTAACTGTAACGGATCAAAGCAACACCGAAGAAAAATCCTGGTAAGCGAGGCCCACTCCACACTACTGTACGGAGAAGAGGTGTGGGCGGGAGCCAAGATATACGCCAAATACAGGGGAATGCTGGCGACATATCACAGACGGTGCTGTCTACGGGTCATATCCGGATACCGGACAGTCTCAGGAGCGGCTGCAGAGGTTCTAGCGGGACTTATTTCTATCGATCAATGGTTGAGCAACGAAGAAGGATGTGGGAGATTAGAGCTCTCCCTCCAGAAGAGAAAAGGCAGCAAAATAATAACATAACGATCGAGATGAACAACATACGGCAGCGGAGATGGGACCGGTGCGGGAAGGGACGGTGGACACATCGGATGCTTGGTGATGTCAAGCGATGGAGCGGCAGACGCCACGGCTCCCTAGATTATTACTTAACGCATTTCCTGACGGACCATGGAGGGTTTAGGTCCTTCTTGTTCAGGTTCTGCCTGGACCATTCCGATGAATGCCCTGTCTGCCACGAGGAGGAGACCGCCTACCGTGTGTCTTTTAAGTGCGCAAGATACGATCGTAAGAGAAAAGATCTATTAGGTGTTTTACATAATGAGGATATGTTCACACCAGAAGAAGTGCAAGATATATTATTGCACTCGGAAACGAACCGGAAGGCTGTCGCTGACTATACCAGGACAGTCCTGCGGGACCTAATTATCTGGGAGGAGACCCGCATAAGAGCTAGGCGTCGGAGGATACGTGGGCGGACAAGCCCTCGGCCGAGCGCCTAGGAGGCCCCCCGGGCGCGTGGGGGTCGCCTTAGGGCGTTGAAGCTGCGGGCAATTCGCACAGGTGTTGAATGGCAGCCTGGGTGGCTTGGAGTTTTAGGTATGTACAATGTCTGTGAAATGAGTAACAGCTGTGTACAGCCTCTGTGGTTTGCGCTTTTGGTGTGACATACTCTGTATTTTTTTTTTTTCTAGTAAGTGTATAATGTTTAGTCTTAGGCATTATGTAACATGTATGTATCCTATTCTGAATGATAATATGATGTTTAGTTTTAGATATTATGTAAAGAAAAAAAAACTTACATTGTTTGTTGTGTATGGTTAGCTGTATTTATACATGTGTCATGTGTAATTTGTATCACTTCATGTTTGTATTGTGTTTTGTACTGATTATTTAATGATCTCATGTAAGAATGTTTATTCTATTGTGTTTTCAACTTAAGATCTGTTCTTGTAGTATGATATGACGTATGTGTGTGGGCGATCTCCCCCTACCTGATTATTAGCTGTGCCAGGAAGGGTGGATAGCCAGGGCTGGAGGTTTAGTCGGTAGTGCGCAGGTATACATACGCTTTTCCTAAATCCTAGCGGGACCTGTTAGCGACCCCGACACTGCTTCGGCGTTTGTAAAACGGATTCCCCACCTCTACGAGAAAAGAAATAGTTCATAGGAGATAAATACTATAATAATTTGAAATAATAGTAATTAAATACTTAAATAAAACTAATTTAATTTAATTAAGAAAGAAATTATAATGAATCTTTAATGAGTAAAAGCCTTGCGTTTCCTGAACTCAGTTACGGAATGCAAAAGGAATATTTGTGTTTACCTCTTATGACGGTAATCTTTTTCAGTAAGTCATTCTTGTGATTGCTATGTTAACAACTGACATATTTTAACATTTCAATAGTTGTACGAGTATATTTATATAAAAGGGATGAGTGTTAGGTTGACATAGATTGTCACTTGCACTGCACCTGTAAAAACGACTTTAAGTTGCGATTAGATAAACGTAAAAGTAATAACATAAGGATACCGGCTCATTAGAAATAACATAAAGCAAAATACTTAATCCTGATTTTGACGTGATAGAAGTCGAGTTAATTTTTTTTCGTTTCTATTTACAGAGATGATAGCTGTTTAAGATGCAAACACGTCTACGGTATAAAACAACTTATACATATAAATAATTTTTACATTATTTTCTATCCCGCATTTTACGTTGTATTTTTCTATTTAACTTGCTTTTTATTCACAATAAGCGGACTTGTTGCAATTTATTATAAATTGGTTATGATCTCCTTAATTTTAACTATGAATAATTCTTAATTTGATTTTTTTTGCAATTATTTATCATAGTTTGTTTTTTTTTAATTAGCTTTTTTTATTTTGTTTTAGTTAGATTTCATAAGAAAGCAACCTACTGTAATGCGTACCATGATTTGACTTCCGGAAAATTTCGACTTATCTTCGCGTTTTACATTCCACAGACCACAAACCCACCGTCAATTCAAAAGTTTATATACATTTATATAAATCACTTTCTTTTGGACACGTAATTTTGCGCCAGTCACTTTCAAATTGTTCGTTAAAAATAAATCATCAAAAAATTTCGGTCGAGTTCGTTAACGGCTAAAAGCGGACCGTGGGTATGCAAATGGGGGCGGGGCTTTTTCGGAAAAAAAATCGCTATAACTTTCTTATTAAGTAAAATATCGAATTCGTTTAAAGTTCTTACTGTATTTTGGATAAGGGCCTAAAATTTATATAAGTAAAGTTTTTTGATATCACCAAACCATTGGTCCAGGATGTTGCAAAAATTTGGTCTTGAAGACAAAAAAACATTACATATCCCTTAATAGGCAGAGTATCGAATCGGTTTAAAGTAATTGTTAGTCCCGTAAACTTTACCTAAAACCTTTGTCTGAAACAATTTTTGATATAACCCACCCTTACGGAAAGGGATGACCAAAATGTTTCTTTAATTCTAAGAAGATGGGCTTCTCCTATGCTAAACATGTGAAACTTTTTTCACATGCAACCATTGCATTGGGTAAATTTGAAGTTTTTCTGAATTTTAAGGTGGAAATATTTTTTATCCCAGCACCGGTGAAATATACTTCCGCCTTCCGGCGTGCCGAAAGGGATTTTTTTTATTTGTTTATAATTTATTTGAAATAACTTCAATATAAATTTAACTTTTTGAAGTCAAATTTTCTTTTCATCCGGTTTTCTTTTTGCTTTCGTGGAAATATTTTACAAATGCAGAGTGGTTTTCTTCTTGTTTTTTTTTTTTTTTTGAGTACGTTAGATGGATAGAAATATTGGAATCTCAAAGCTTTCTTTTTTCATACCAATAAGTATTAAGAATAGTACTTGTATATAATAATGATAGCATAACAGAGCGTTTCAATTTTGGTACAATAAAAGAAAACTTCAAAGGTCACCTCTAAAATTTTTTTTATAAGTTATTTTTAACTTTTTTCTTTTCAACAAAAAAATAAAATCGCGTTACATTTTGTAACATAGAATGTTATACAGTTATAGTTGCAGGAACAACATTATATAACCATTCACATCGTTTTAATATTGCTTTGCAAAAATACTTTTAACCGAAACTAATAACTCTTTTAAAAGATATGTAGATGTATATATAAATATGTATATAAAAGATATTTAGATGTATTTTTAAATACACACATACAAAATAAGATGTTTTACTAAAAAAAAATTTAATATTCCTGAATTATAAAAAATATATATATATACATATAATTTTATTGCGTGGAGTCCGATGAAATCAGGCGTAATTTGTCAAAGTTTGTTGGCAAACTCTGCTGAAACTGTTTGACCAAATGTTTTGAAATTTTGAATGCATGTTCTATACTATTCAGAGGGTGAAAAATTCAATTATGATATTTCTAAGTGTATTAGTCTCTGAGTTATATTTACTTTTTAATATAATGATTAAAATAAAATTTTTAAATATATAAGGTTGATTTACTTGCGTAATTCACATAACTAATGCACGTTTGTTATTGTGTTTGATAGGTTATAAAAATTGAATTCAAAAATCACCGTAAAAAACTAAAAACATTCATCGATTTGAATGGGAAAACCAATTATAATTTTTTTTTCCATTAAAATCAGTTAAAAATAAATTATTGGAGTGTTTAAGGTGGTTGATAACAAAGATTTTCCAAATTCCAAACGTGTAGTGCCATACATAAGGAAAGATGCGTTAAAATGTATCTTAGTTAAAAATTTATTAAAAAAAAAAAAAAAAACTGACAAAAAGTTGTAATACTTTCCTGGCATCGGTTATTTATTTTTACATAGTGGAAAAATAATTATATATGAAAAAAGTTACCTAAGATTTACTTTTTGAGGATGGGGTGAATATGTTGAAATTTTACTGAAATATTATTACTAAAAGTTTAAATAATAAACTTACAATTAAAAGTTTAAATAAACCCAAAATAAACTTTAAAAAAATCGTTATTTTTAAAGTCTGATCGGCTCTCCCACCCCCAACACTGTTTCCAAAGTATTTTTTGGGTCACTGGGACTAGTATTATACCTAGTAAGATATTTTAAAAAAAATCTCTGTTAAAAGATATGCAAGAAATAAAAAGGTAGATTTTTCGGGAAGGGGGTTTGAATTTCGGGGGAATTTTTTTTCTAAATGGTAAGATAAGCATTCAAGCATGTTCTGAGCTTAATATAAAGTTGGGTTTTGTATACAAATTTTTAAAAACTGACCCCCAAAAAGCTATCTCACCCGTGGAAGTATTGACCCCATTCATCAATAAATTGTCCCAGATGCACGAGTCTCTATACAAAATTTCATCAAAATCGGTTTATCCAGTCAAACGTTATAAAGCTTTAAATACCTCAAAACATACACGTACTACGAACATTATCACCCGCTTTTTTGTTTTTTGGGGTCGCTGGGTTATGAAACGTCAAGAAATGGAAAAAAAATTCATACCCAATTTTTGACTGATTACCATAGTTTACTTCGGTCAGCATGGGTCTACAGCTATGATGCAGGAAAGTAAAAAACCACTGGAATGTGCACGTTAGATTAAAAGTACGCTTTGGCGACGAAAAGCGGGTGTTACTATTTGTCGATTAAAAACATCGTTCCTATGAATGACACAGGAACGATAAAATAATGTAATACAAAATAAGGGATATGACGAAGAACACAACGTCGATCACATTATCCACAATCGAAATAAAACGGTATTTAGAAATTCAGGACATATTTTAAGATTTACGGAACCAAAATTTCATATGTATATTAATTCTTTGAGACTTAATATGGAGCAGTAATTCATTGATATACATACACGAGGTACGATCAAAAAATACGGTGAATGAATTTTTATAGCGGCAACTGCCGACGCTACATCCATATGCTGTAATTTGTCCAATAGCGTGATCAACTGAGACAGGCAGGGACAAGTTGTAACACGTTCGAGCTTGCCAGTCAGCTGCCAGAGCCGCTAGAGTGAGGTTGTGTTTATCGTGTCTGTCGCGCAACGTGGATTTTGAACAACGCATTAACATTAAGTTTTGTTTTAAGTTGCAAAAGAAGCTCACGAAATGTTAGAATCGGTGTACGGCGATAATGCGGTAACTTTGAAGACTGTGTACAAGCGGTATGACCGATTTAAAAACGGAAATGAGTCTGTTGAAGACGCGCAGCGTGCGGGACGTCCAGTAACCTCAAAAACAGTTGAAAATGTGCAAAAAGTGAAAACAATGGTTCGTTCAAACAGGCGAATGACTATTTGAGAGCTATCGGAAGACCTTAACATCTCATACGGATCCGTTCAAAGCATTTTAACTAATGAATTGAAAATGAGACGAGTGAGTGCAAAATTTGTTCCTAGACGTTTGAGTGATGAACAGAAAGAAAATCGTGTCTCAATTTGCACGGAGTTGAAGGGTCGTCTTTATGCAGATCCGGACTTCATGGCCAAAATTGTAACTGGAGATGAAATTTGAGTCTATGGCTATGACCCTGAGACCAAAATGCAGAGTTGCCAATGGAAAACCAGTTCATCTCCTCGCCCTAAAAAGGCACGTCAGTCAAAATCCAACATCAAGGTCATGCTCGTTGTTTTTTTCGATAGTGAGGGCACAGTGCTATCAAAGTTCGTTCCAAGGGGAACAACTGTAAACTCTGAATTTTGTAAGGGTGTACTGCAACGTTTGCGAAACGACGTACGAAGAACGCTGAAAAAAAACTGACCGATGGCTTCCTTCTTCACCACGACAACGCGCCGTGTCACACCTCGCTTATCATACGCGAGTTTTTGGCCGAAAAAAGTGTTCCTGTCTGTCCACATCCGCCACACTCACCGGATTTAGCAGCATGCGACTTTTGGCTCTTCCCAAAAATTAAAACTCTGCTTAAAGGAAGGTTTTGACACCATTGCTGACATTGAGAGGGGCACGACCGAGCAGCTGAAAGCCCTTCCGAAAGACGCCTTCCAGAAATGCCTCCAGTCATGGAGTCAACGTTGGGATAAGTGAATTGCTAGCCAAGGACAGTACTTTGAAGGAGATTATATCGAATTCTATGTAACCTTATTACTTTTTTGAATAAAAAATTATTCACCATATTTTTTGATTACACCTCGTATGCGCAAAACGTAATCAGAATCTAACAGTTTACTGCTGCTAATAAATTGGATTCTAGAGATGAATAAAATTTTTATGGGTGTTCCATCTGTAATTATAAAACTAAAAATGGCAATTTAAGGTTTATAAATTACACTGCATTGTTCTTAATAATTAATTATGAAAATCATATCAAAAATACTTTCTTATTCTCAATAATTAATGTATTATTAATTAAATATCTTTTTAAAAAAATTTAAAAAGAAAAATTTTTTTTTTTTTGGATCGGTATATCAAGTTGGCTATATTTCAAATTTAAAAAAATTTAATTACGTAGTATTTCTTGCTAAGTTACGAAAGAAAACAATGCCATACGCCCAACAATGCTGTAAATAAATGACAATACGTTTAGGAATGTATTTTGCATATGTTATTTTCTGCATAAATTAACAGCGATTATTATTATTGCTATTGACAAACGACGCACGCTGTGCTCTAGAATACAACAAGCTGTTTGCAAACATTACAGAATTCATTAAAGTTAGTTCCATCTTTATCTTTCTGATACTTATATCAGGTGTAACACATCCTGGTTCGTAAAAAAGATAAAGAAATAAAACAGAAAGAAAAAATTTTAAATAATTTATGTAAATATGTCACGAATAAAATATCTATTGCGACATCTAACATTCAGTATTGAAATTATTGCAAAATAAACTAGTATAAATAGGTTATTTTAAGCGGTTATTCAAGCATATTATTTATGATAATTTCATTTCTATAAAGAATTTTATGAAAAAATTTAAGCTCGAGACGTATTTTCTGTTTTTGGAACTGAAAAAAAAAGATAATGTAAATGCTTTTATCGTTATTCATATTTAATGATGTATTTATAAGCATTCGAAGATTTGCTTATAAATTCATATATAAATACGTCGTAACGGATTTTCTAAATCGGTTACAATGTTAGTTAGACAACAACCTCTTTGTTGTAATGATATTAATATTTCTGAGAACAGTAGACGTCGTTTATTTTATTTTGAATTTATTAAATGTAACTAAACAACTGAATTGAATTAATAAAATAGATAAACTAAAAAAAAAAATTTGTGGATAGCAATTAATTTAGCAGGAACAAAAAAAAAAATACGTTATCGTTGTTATAGAAATATCTTAAGCACTCTTTCCAATGAAACTGGACGTCACTGACCGATGACTGTTGGAGATACTTTAGTGTGAAGCAGCATAGCTATAAAGGGAAAACATAAAGTTCGCCCAAAATCTTTTAAGTCGGCTTTTATAATTGTCGACATTTTGATAAACCCTTACTCTAAAACCACACAAATAATTCATAGAAGTTTTCGGAAAATGTATTTACTTACTTGTGTTGGCTAGTATTTTGATTAATATTCAGGACTGGCTTAACATAAACTGAAAATAGTTCGAAAAATTTCTGTACATTTATTGTATTAACTTTTAGAGAAAAATTAAAACAGGGGAAGGGCTAGTTTTCAAAATATTTAATTTTTCAATTTTAAATACTGGTCGTAGAAAATTGAGTTTTAGTATTACGAAAATACTTATTTAAAATTCAAATGTTTTAAGTCGATCGGAAGTAGGGGAATATTCAAGATTATTTTTAAAGATTAGAGCTTTTATTTAATTTTTCAAAAACCCGTTGACCAAAAAAGGTGAAATCTGGCTCAAATATTTGACTGCATATATTCTTGCCTTCACCTGATTTTTGAACCATTGGGCTTGGGGGGGGGGGGGGGTTTAATCACAGTATCCATTTTTTTTAATAGTACAAGTGTTTTTTACTCTTGTCGAGTAACATTGCACCAAATTGAGCTGACCTATTGAAGTAAAAAATTATCCCAATATATAAACTATTAAGCCACAAAAAATAAGCGTGTTAAAGGGACCTATTCTTAAAATATCATTTTTACATTCTTGGACGAAGGAAAGGAAGATTGTGATCGCGAAAAATGTCGGTTTTCAGATTTCAACGGAGATATTCATTTTGACCATCCTTGAATCCATTTTGACAAGTTTTGGCGTAACATCTGTACGTACGTATGTATGTACAGACAAAAACGTTATGTACGCATCTCGCATAACTTAAAAACGATTAGCCGTAGGATGTTGAGAATTTGGATCTAGGACTGTTCTAACATCTAGTTGTGCACCTCTCCTTTTGATTGAAATCGACAGAACCAAAAGTGTGTCCATAAATGTCCAAAATCCAAAAAGAATTTGGATCTTGGACGGTTTTTAACTGCAATAATAAGCCCTCATTGAGAGCTTTTCAACGATATATCACAAGTGGTACTTATTTCCATCGGTTCCAGAGTTATAGCCAAATTAAATTTTAATTAATGAAATTTTTGCATCTTACAAGGGGAAGGCACATCGGTTCGAATCAGACTTCATCTCCTTTTTTTTTTTAAATTTAAATATATTGATTTATTAATAATTAATTATTAATCTCTGTTATAAAAAAAAAGTTTTACAATAAATAATAATTCAATAACAATAAAAAAAAAAAATTATGAAAAAATATCAGAAGTTATTAATGAAATAAAATTTAATGTCTTGTAAAAATGTGTATTTGTTATTTAATAGGCGTACAACGAAGTTATGTGTGTCCATATCTGATTTTTTGTACTGATATTATAATGAGGTAACAATAGAGGAAATTGGTCAAACGGGGCAGAAAACGTTTTGTTAAAACATTTAATTTTTTCCTAAAATTTTCTTTTAATACTGCGTAATTTTTAACGGAAAACATAACTTCATTCAGGTCAAATCAGACCCAAATTTTTTACTCAACACGGTGAAATTCTTCGCTATTATACTCTAAATATTGCATTATTAAGTCATTTATATTTAAAGCCTCTATGACGTATTTGAAATAAAAACCTCTGAAGAGGAATGCAATCCTTTGCATTAAATAAACTTATGCGATCCTTTGCTGATTTTTTTTATTGTATTTATTATGATATTTTTACTGAATACATACATGTAGATTACAACACTAATATTTATAAATTATTAATAATAATATACAAATTTCACCCGTTACTGGCGATGACTCACAATTTAAGGCTAACCGTCGGCGTCCTTCCCAAGCAATTTAGTCCCCGCCATTTTAAAGTAGAAAGTTTTATGAAAAATCTTACACATACGTTGTTCTTATCCTACCTTATAACAAGAAACATTACTGTCAAATACCATAAAAATTGGAAAACGGGTTTTGCCACAGCTACGTCACAAACACATAAACAAACGAAATAGCAAAAGTCGAGTTAAAACGGAGCCTCGCTTATCTCGTTCAATTATACGTAAATTAAAAGTTGTTAAAGTGTACATTTGGCAGACATTATAAATAAATCGGTTTTACAAATCGTAAATTAATAATTTATTTTACATAAATTTTAAAGAAATGTGATTTTTTTTAAAGAAAGTATTGCTACTCTTATCTTTGTTAAAAAAACAATTATTTTATTTAATATTTACAGAGCAGTTCGTGATATTCTTAATATAAAAAATACGATATTTACTTTCCAAAGATTCAAATAACGATAAAATATATACATGTATGTTATCGTTTTCCATGAATCATTGATACTATGTATCGCAAACGTACGGATAAATATTCTTGGAATTAAAAACGGAAGAATTTTAACATAAGAATCTTTAACATATACTTATTTAAATTCTTTATTTTTGTTGTTGTAAATAACAGAAATATTTAAATGTTAAATAAAAAAGACACCAATTAGTTACATAAACTGCCGGTAAATTTATGCGACTCTGGCTCCGAGGACTTGGCACTTAACAGACTACTACTTAGGTGGAAAATGAAGTTGAATGTTAAAGTATAAAAGTATGTAAAAAAATTATTCTATTCTTGCCAGGGAACTGCCAACGTGCAGAACACCGCATGATGATGACTGTTTAGATTTACAATTAATACAAGTTGGATGTTAAACATAAGGCTGTAAGGAGGATTACAGATTTACCGAAGTAGCAGTTCCCAAAAAGCTTTCATAAACCATTTCAAACTTTCATAAACCTACCTCAAACTAAAAAAAAAAACTAAATTTTAGAACTGAAAAATTTCGGAGGATATATGTATGTGTATGTTGACTTAATTTTTTTATTAATATCTCTAGACTGGAAATTTTTAACATGATAGCTGCATATAGGACATTGATGCGATTTAATTGTTACCACGTTAGGTCGTGGGATCAGGAAGATAAGGACTTTATGGTGGTATCTGTATCTCAAAATTTTTATTCAAAGAATAGGAATTTAAAAAAAATAATTTAATACATCTCAGAAAAAAAAGATAACTTATATGATGCTCGGTTTTATTCAAACCTACATAAAGGGATGAAAGTAAAAAAAAATTGTCTTATCTTTTTGGACTCAAGTCAGATTCTTGTACTGATTAAATAATTCCAATACATTAGTGTGTAATTTTGGTTATGTATTTGATACATTTTATTCAGAGCTAGGAGATAATAAGCCTACTTTTTTTTTTAACAGTTATAATTTTTTTGGTATTTTCACACTTAATGAACCTATTTTTATGGAATTTTATACGGTGACTTCTGAATATAAGTCATTGATGGGGTTTAATTTTGGTTACAATTAGCCAACGGAGTGGAAGATACGATCACCTTGTATCCTGAATCGCAGTTTTTCTCAAAGGCTTGTTGGTAGCAATTATCTAGCGGATTTTTTTCATACATTATTTATTAAAAGAAAATATATATTCTCCATGTATCTAGTTAGTAATTTAATATACTAGCTTAAATACTAAGATTATTACACGTCCAACTTGCTACTAAACCATTTTCCTTAAAAGCAGAAAAAAGATCGGAGAAACAAGAATTTTTTTAATCGTTGTATTAAAAATTGGCCAATAAATCATAGATTTAATAACATTACATTACATTTCTCTGATCTTGATAGATCTCGCGGGTCCATGACCTGCGAAAAAACTGTCCTTCACCTCACCCTATTCTTTGCCATCTCCACCCAGTCATCACCAAAATCCTCTCTGATAACACCACACCATCTCCGTCTAGGTCTTCCTCTTCTACGCCTCCCCTGTTCACTATGCCTTATCACCCCCAACATTATTTTGTCCTCCTTCCCTTTGACCACATGATACGCCCATCTTGCCTTATTCATCTACACCACCCTCACAATTCCATTACCACTGTACATCTCATCCAACCCCCTATTTCTTCTTCCCTTCCGTTCACCTGTCGTTCGATCCTTCACAGATCGAAAAATTTGTTTCAACGCTATTCCCAAATACTACTAGTTTATTTTCCCGTCTTATAGTAAGTGTTCGCACTTCACATTCGTAAGACAATCGTACGTAACACCATCGTGTATATTCTCAATTTAGAGGCTCTAGAATCTACGTTTGATGTCAACATCATCTTCAGCGCATACATGACTCTACTCTCCCGTTGCTTCATCGCTCCCATATTTCTCACCTATCATCACTACCAAATAATTGTCAGTTTCATTTACCCTTTTGTATAGCTTCTGACCAAATGCAACCAACCCATCCACCCCTCGTAACCTCTATGTACAACTATGAAATTAATATATAGACCGCATATATTTAATTTCGTTTAACATTGATATTTTAATTGTTATTTGATTTACCGATTAAATTTCATCCTACTTTATCTATTTTATAAATCCGAGTTTTATCTTAAACCGTATAAAATGTTAAAAAGTATAACTTATTTGAAAACAATTATTTCATTTAATACACCTGCCGCATGAATTCATATTTTTTCATCGACAATAATGTCCTATGGCCTTAATACAAGGGAAAAGTGAAATCATCTATTATTAAATTATCTCAACGTGATATCATTTTATTGTTATAAATGAGATCATTTATTTATTTATGGACAATTACTATAGTGGTTTTTATTTTAATTTAATATTTACATCATTATACAATTTTCTGTTATCTACCTTATTAAAAAGTAGATGTGACTCATTTATTTATCTCGCTTTACTTTATCAGGCTGTTCATTTTATTCGATCGGTTTTATATCTTATTGCTTTAGTACCTTGAACCTTGAATCATCATTAATTTAACAAAGAGTAACAGGAAAAAATAATCTTCTTCACTTTCTCATAATTTTTTACAATAGTAAACGTCATATCACTTGGCCGATGATATCGCCGATAAAAAGAAAAAAATCACAATAAAATCTAGCTGTAAGCATTACCTAGATGCAAGTTTATTATTATCTTCTTTCAAACATTTTCACGAAATTATTACGATACATACATGAAATAAAAACTGATTAATATATCAAATAAGAAACCGCAAACAATCGAACAACTTTTAATTCTGCTTACAATTGATGAAGGGAGTGTAGAACGATTGTCACCGTGGTCCTTGTATATGAAAAAAATTATGCAAACCAAAGCCGGTATTAAAAAAGAAATCGGTGAATCCAATTAAAAGATATAAAATCAAAAGTATATTTCCCAAAAATAAATTATTCCCCACCCCTTAATAAAATTTAATTAAAGTGACATATTAATGCAACAGAATCATCTTATTAATAAAAAAAATGTCAATTTGAGTCCAGGAAAGATAAAAAAAGTTTTTTACTCCCCGCAATATTACTTGTATTAAAACTGAATAATATCGAATATCCCCAGAAAATATCAAGGTTATCTAAGAAATATTAAATTATATTAAAAGATTTATTTATCCTTTGAATAAAATTTCATCCATTAAGTTTGTATTATCTCTGTATGCCCTTGTTCCCTTGACCGATTTTGTGACCAAAGTTACATTTCATAAGTTACCTATATATATATATATATATATATATAGAAAAATCATTGTGTCAAACTTAATTTAAGTCGGCCAGTCCAATAATCTTAATATCGTAAGTTTAATTAAGATTAAGAATTCTTAAGTTCTTAATTTGAATCTCCATCAATCTGGAGATTTTAATTCTAAAATAATGTTGACTTTTTTTTTTAGAGCGTGACATGAAAGTCGAGATTTGAAAAATTTGATCCGACATGCAAAATTTGAACTGATTAGCATAATTCTCGTTGTAGATCAGGGCCGTTCGGAAAGTTCTCAGCTTGGCAAAGAAATAACAAGGTTTACCAATTCCTTTTTCAACGTAGTTACCTTGCGATTCGATATATTTAGACTAACGACTTTCCAACATTTTAATTACTTTAGTTTATTCGATTTTTCCAACACTGCTAAACAAAACAGTTGTCTCGGCTTTGAAATCATTATTTGAAATGAATTTTCGTCCAGCAAGCAATCACTTCAGATTAAACAAGGAAGTAATCGTTGAATTCAAATCAGACGAATATTGTGCACGTGGAAAGACTTCAAAGCGCATGCACGGAGTTTTGCAGTAACAACCCGAATCGTAAAAAATGTGGACAAAATGGAACAGTTTTCGCTTTCTTTGGCGCAATTTCAACCGCTCCCAACACCAGTTTGGACTGCATCTGTATAGCCTCTGTCAAAGTTCTGGCTGTTTGGTTTATGCAACGGCGAATTGGTTCGTCTACTCTTACAAAATGTCGAAGAAGCTCGGTGGAATCGCGTTTAAATAAGTCTAAAACACTCTCTAGAAGGGTTCAGTCGAATACATTTTTGGCCGACTGTTAATAAACGCGGCAGCCATTCGCCGATAACTTTTTTGTAAAAAAAAAAATCGTGTAAAATGTAGTAGACACAGCATATCCAGATGTTATTTCAATACTAGATCGTGGATCCGGTGTTCTTTGGTGGTTGGATTTCAATTAACCACACGTCTCACGTCGACCTGAGACTGTATAAGACTACACTTTATTTAGATTAATACGTATCGCTGTCATTCATCCTCAGAAGTAATACTTTACGGTGGTTCCAGAGGCTAAACAGGAAAAAGAAAAGAGCAATGTTAGCGATGTGAGAAAACTCTCGTAGCTTCATCCAACGATCATTTAATACGACAGTGTGGATTTTGGCAACGAATTCATCAGTCGTATCGATTTTTGGGGGTCTAGAGCGTTCATCATCTTGAGTAGATGTATGACGTTTAAATTCAGGAGCCTACATTTTTACCAACGGAAACGTAGAAAAATAATCGTTTAAAGTGGACTCTAATTCTTTTTGTTTGTTTATCGGTGTTAAATCTTTTTAAAAAAAATATTTTATAACGGTTCAATCTTCAATTTTAAAAACTTTTCAGAAAATGTCAAAACTTGTTTACTTTACTCGATCGCCATAAAAAAGCAATAAATTCATCCATCAAAAACTTTTCAGTACGCCATTTAAAAAATCATACTTAACAAAAATCACAGTCATTTGGTCATACGCGTATTTGCGCCATCTCTGTCTACGGCCTTAGTATTTCGAACGATCCTTGGTGTATAAATATATATATAGCTAAGAAAGTATTAAAAGAAGATATTTATTAATTAAATAAAATTAATTTTATGGAAAATAAAAAATTAACAAACCTAAGCAGCAAGAAAGAAAAATTGCAGTAGATTATAAGTTCAGTTAAATCAGCGTATACTTGAACGAACTGGCATTAAACGAACGTCAGAATTTTACTTTTCCAAAGTCTGATGAAAAGTTTTTTTTCAATTTTCATAATAAAAAACAAAAACATATTTTACGCAGAAAATATTAATAACTCTGATCGTCTAATTAATCTTTTTTTATTTATTTACTTTCGAAATTTAAAAAAAGTTCCAGTATATAATATTTATAAATTTCGAGGTATTTACGTTATTTTTTTTTTATTTTTTATTTTGACATAAATGTGATATTTTTTTAAACAAAGATTATTTTTTATCGATTTTTCTGCAAACTAAAAATATTATATTCTTCAAAACTGTTTTTTTATCAACTCTCCATAATTTAAGTCGTACTATATCATCTTACAAAAACAAATATGAATAAAATTTCTTTCATAGGCGTCAGTACCCGATGGAGCGATTTGGCTAGGGTAAAATACTTAGTTCACCGACGGATGAAAGTGATATCCATTACGTCCTATACATGTCGTTATAATCGATTAAAGCAAGGGAAGAATTTTAACCGGTTTTAGCTGGATTGAAGCCAGGTGCCCTCGGAATATGAAATCAGTGGTCTACCGTAAAGACTTCCTTATTTTGTATTATAATTATTACTTTACGTGCATTTTATTTAATGAAAGTGTAGTACACATTTTTTTAAGTTTAGTTATAAAAACTCTTTGTTGAATGTTTTCTACAATAAATGAAAAAAACACTTACACAAGAGGAAGTTAAAATCGGTTTTAGAAAATTAACCGGTAATAAAACAGGGTAACAAGGAAAAAGGTCTAAAAAAATAATTTTAGGGCTCAAAGATTTAAATTATTTAAAGTAACATTTATTTTGTGTTTCAATTTTAGGTTTAAATTTTGTTTACATGTTCATTTTTCCTTTTAACCTATTCAAAAAAGAGATCATCTCTGCAAACGTTTATCAGTACCTTGATAACAGGAAGGATGTAGTTAATAATTTTCGTATTATTAAATTAACTCCACCGGGTTGGTCTAGTGGTTAACGCGTCTTCCCAAATCAGCTGATTTGGAAGTCGAGAGTTACAGCGTTCAAGTCCTAGTAAAGCCAGATATTTTTACACGGATTTGAATACTAGATCGTGGATACCGTCGTTCTTTGGCGGTTGGGTTTCAATACACCACACATCTCAGGTACGGTCGAACTGAGAATGTACAAGACTACACTTCATTCACACTCATAAATATCATCCTCATTCATCCTCTGAAGAATTATCTAAACGTTAGTTACCGGAGGCTAAACAGGAAAGAAATAAAGAAGTATTATTTGAATTAGATTTATACAAATAAAAATGAATGTTTATGTGTATTTAACATTAAAATATGAAACCATGTATGAACAAAAAATGATGAGTTAATAAAAATCAGTAATCATTTAATAAATATTAATATGTATGTTTTTCCATTTAGACTTCTTCAGGTTTAAGAAGATAATTATAATTATAATTTTGTTGCATTATAATTTTTGTTTACTATATTATAACTAACAAGCGATGAAATTAAAAATGTTAAAAAAAACCGCATAGAAATCGATGCAGTAGTTTTTGAGGAAAATGATAACATACAGATACACACACACACGCGCGCGCGCGCGCGCACGCACGCACAACCTCCTACCCAAATACCGCCTCCGTTCCGTCGTGGGTAACAAATAACCATAAAATAATTCATGTCAAAATAGTAGGAATATATGAAAGAAAACAACAAATATAAATTATATTATTGATTTATGGTGTAAACTTATTATCAAATTATTAAAAACTATATTTACAAATTTTAATTCTTAATTTTTTTTCCTGTTGTTGGTTTATCAGCATGTAAGTAGTAACTTTTTTGACAATTCTTTTACTCCTTCATCGATTAATATGTGGAGGGCAGAGAGAAAATTCATCCATAATTTGTCAGCAAATAATTCATCAGATATTATTTAAAAAATCGGCAAATCATTGCGTAACTTCCCTGCTTTGCCTTTGACATATTTTTATCGAAAATAAGATAAAATTGTTAAATATTTGTGACTTAATATTTAGAATATACAATTGCGAAAAAATTCAAAATGTTTGAAAAAAAATCGGGTTTGATATGATTACCTTGATTAAATAACTTTTTTTTATCTTAAAAATTATACAGTAATTTAAATTTAGTAATTGAGAAACAAAAAATCGAAATTTTAGTAAAAATGTTTATGTTCCAGTGACCCCCTCAATAAATAATTTTTTTTAATCAGAATTATGTTGTATTTAGAGTATAATTGTATACAAAAAAGTCACAACTTTTACTAAGAAATTTTGGGTTCCTTTCCCAACAGCTACAACTTGAAAAACACATAGTCATAAAATAAAAAATTAAAAATTTTAAAAATATCTTCTAGTCGGAACTCACTTTTAAAAAGAAAAAGTTCCTCTATTGTCTTCATTAATAATCGAATTAGGTTTTCAATCTTAAAAATTAATGTTCATAAAGTTGATATTTTAAGTATGAGTTACATTCAGCTCCTTTGTTTTTTTTTTGGGGGGGGCTTAAAAGTTTATTTATTAGAGCAATTATTTACTTCATTTAGTCGATCGTGCAATATTTTTGCCGAATTTTAATTTTGTTTATTTAACGCGTTTAAGAGATGGAAGACAAAAGCCGAACAAAAAGTAAAAATAAAAAGTAGCGAAAACTACCGCTTTCCTTTTTTAATTTCGTTAAAAATAGAATGTCGTCAATAGAATCTGTTAAGATATTTTTGAAGAATTTTTGTTGAACCATTTCGAAGATGTTAATAAAAATACAGGCCAATAGACGTACGTTCATAATTTTTTCGGAAATTCTGTAAACAATTGAATTTTTTTCCTCTAAAGGTGGTCTTGAAACTTTGACGTTTGCAAAAAACACGATTTCCAAAATTTTGGCCGATGGCTGTTCTTTTCATTTATCGCTGCGCTGTTGCAACAACTGACTTTAGAGACTAAAATTTTATTAATGATTTCTTATTCAGAGATATGAAAATAATAATCTAACCGGTTGTCTCTATTAATAATAATATCTATGTTACGTGACTTTTATACAAAATGAAACTATTATTAAAATTATTTTCATTCGATTACGCAGTGAACACGATAATGATAAATTATCTTTTATTCTGTGTGAGGTGTTTGTCCATTATATAACATTTCATACCTGAAATGTTACTGCAATATTAATAATTGCCAATCTCCGTGACCGAATCGGTAGCGTCGGTCATTTCGTGCGGAGGTCCTAGGTTCGAATCCCGGTCAGTCATGGCATCTTTTCATACGCTACCGACTTCCATCGGGCTAATGACCATAGCTGTTGTTGCCCGCTCTATCGTAACAAAAAAATAATTAAAAAATAATCGTCTAAAACTAAACTAAAAATTTCAGGGTATATTTTTTATTGTATCATAATCCTAAGACGCTATTACTGTATTGGGAAAGGCTCTCCCAATCGATTTAGTGGTGAAAGTTCGGGCGGCAATGTGGAAATAACGAAGAGGCAAGGAGGCCGTGGTATTTGGGATGCGGGCCAGTACCGGAGCTGACGGTGATCTCAATGCACCGGTTCTAAATTTCGAACAGTTGCCCATCTCCCGCCTTCAGAGGAGGCTTTACAGCCTCGCGAAGGAAGGACGGCAGCAAAAATGGCATGCCGCAACTAAGGGAAGGTCTTTGTATAGATTTATACAGGATCTGGGGGTGATCGTATGCCTCTCCTTCGTTTTTAAGGGCAACGGGAGGCCGAGTGCTCTCAAACCATGTAAATTTAAACCGATATTTGTTTCGGTTTCACCTGGCAGCTAATGAGCTGTGCGTCTGCAAGGAGGTCCAGTCAAATGAGCATAATTATGATGTTTAACTGCCGGCTCTTGGGGAGGCCAGAGACCGAGCCACCCTGGAACTTAGAGGTCAAGGGGAAAATTGGCCGCTCATAAACGGCGAGTCAGTGTGGCGAGAGCCGCATTGTCGGACCTTGTGGGAGTTCCTCGATGAGGTTGCGTTGTTCAACGGACATCGGTAGTTTAGTTAAGGGTAAAGTATAATGACTCCTACCGTGCTGCTGTGGGAAGCTGATCCAGAGATAATGGCTAAGAGATAAATCCAGAGATAAATTTCCAAGCGCTTTAAATGATGGACAGGTACTAGCTGGCATTCAGCGACCGAGGCGTGACAGGAAATTACTGTCTTTTTAATATAATAACAAGGGTGCGATTCCCCGGTTTAGTTTTATTGTATTACAATTGAGCGGTTGGGACACGTAAGCAGGTGTGGTATGGCACCTCGCTTAGTCCGCTCACGCTGTTAGGTAAGCTCACTAGGAGCTATTAGATTATCGGTCGTTAAACTGTTTTTGAGGCACAGTAGCCGTTTTTGGCACGGACATTTGGTCATATGCTTTAGTGCGACCGAATGGGGTGGTGGCGGGAGAAATGCCAGTTAACCAATTTATAGTATCATAAACTTAGGCGCTAATATTAGGCGTGATTTTAAATGTCTATTTGGAATTTTCCGCTTTTATACACGATGTGCTATTTACATAGTAAAATGTAAACGACAATCGTTTAGTCATTCTGTTGTTAGTTGTTTATATTCATCGATTTATAATTTGTGCTAAAATTCGTGAATTGTGAAGTAGGAGGAGTAATATAATTTTTTTACGGCAAAAAAAAAAAACAACTGGGCGGCTGAAATTCACAGGTAAATTTGTGATGACGTTTACGGGCCGAATATTATGAGTGATGCTAAAGAATGTTGTGCCGTTTCGTTTCGAGAAGGGCGAACGACCTTCACGATAATGAACGTAGTGGCCGGCCACCGGTGATGACGGATGATTTAATTGAAAAAGTTGACGGAAAAACTCTAGAAAATCGGTGATTCACCATATCATAATCGTCTTTCACGTTTCCTGATCTTTGATTTATGAAGTTTTGACTGAAACATTTGGCAATAAAGTTTTTGTGCCGGATGAGTACCACAGAAATTAACAAATACACGCAAGGAAATACATCTTGCTGCAGCGCCTGAATGTTTGCGATGTTACTAAAATGAAGAAGATGATTTGCTTGAAAGCATTGTTAACGGAGATGAAATCTGGTTTTCTTATTCGAACGTCGAGACAAAAAAGCGAAGGCGTTATTCTTTATTTCTTGGATTGAAGTACTTCGAACAAGAAAGTCGTATAAAGAACCTTTTGGAAACTATTTTTTGGGACAAAAATAGTGTCTCAACGGTAGAAATTAATTATGAAAACGTATTGCGAAACATTAAAAAATCTTATAAGAGTTATAAAAAACAAAAGACTGGAATGTTACACTGTGGGATTTTGGTTTTGCACGAAATGTCTAGCGAGTTGATTAGAAAGATCTTCAATCATCCACCCTACAGCCCTGAATTAGTTTCCGGCGATTATTTTCTTTGTCTTCTACTTAAACAGCGGTTTGTCTCACAAAAATTTGACGATGACAATGAACTGAAGAATGTCATTACTGCGTAGGCGGTAACGGACGTAGACGGAGGGATTTCTGGAAGAGGGAATGAGGAAACTAGTGAAACGCTATGAAAGATTTGTTGAAGTTGAAGGAAGCTACGTAGAAAATTAATAAATTAATGTAGTTTTTATTCGTAATTAAATATTCGTTCTTATTTTTCGGTTTTGTTTTTTATTTCAAAAGGGACCTTACTTTAAAAGCACGCTTCATAAAATAATTATATATATTTAATTTTTTTCGTATATTAAACATTTTTTCTTAAATCGTTTTATTGCAGATGCCTTGCTTCTCTCAATAAAATAATAATAATAATAATACGTGTTAATGTTATTATCGGCATAATAAAATTCTAATCTTTTTTTTAATTGCCGGTTTTTTTTAATTAGTTAATAATTATACAAGATTAGGATATTAAATTACCCAACCCGTGTTCTTACACGAAGGAAAGTTATACGTTTGTATATTTATATTTTTATAAATAATTAATATAAGCATTTGGCTTAATTCAGTTATAACAATCTAATATGTGTACACACATACTTGAGAAAAATGATACATACAACAGATGGACGGTATTTGAAAGTAAGGTCAGGTATGACTCTTTGGTGAAATAAATAACTTATATATATATATATATATATATGTACTCACGTACAAACGTAGTTATAAAATATAGTACCGTACTGAGATCGCTCTGTTAATAGCCACGTGGTTCCAAATGACCGCATTCCAACATCTAGGTCCTCGCACGACCTCCTTCCGGCAGGTTGCACCATCTACTATTACTAGTATAACCATCCGGAAGGCTTCCTAGTTTTTGTCTTATCAAATTACCATCCGTCTTGTCTTCAAACAAATTCAGTGAAACATTTCTTTCCCTTATTCCATCTCCCTCTCCTATCTTTATCACTCTCTCTCTCTCTCTCTCTCTTTATAGAGAGAGAGTTTATATAAATTTATATATATATATATATATATATATATAAATTTTATTAACTTTTTTTTAATTTACTTTACCTAAGAAAGTCTGATGTAAATAAATATGTTTCTTTTCTACCTTTAAGTTTTAAATAACATCTATGTTTTTTAATTATATTCTAACTTAATTTATCGTTGTTGATTTGTTTATCTTCTCAAATTAATATATTATTTTATCTACTTATGCATACAATAATGCCACGAAAAAATGAGATAAAATTATATTTTACGATTCGCTTTATAAAAAATAAAATTGGTTTTTACATTGAATACGTAAAACGGGGTTTTACACCGTTATCAGTAACGGAAAATTACTCATAGCGAAAGAATTGCTCTAATTTTTCTAATAATGCAATTTCAGTATTTTGTAACTTCTTTAAGAAAATTTAGAAATTTCTAAGATAAGCTTTTATGAAAAAATACGTACAAGATATTATTTTTCACAATCAGAAAAAAATTCATCTGTGATTTCTGAGTAAAAAGATGAATAAAAAATTTATTAAACGCCTACAAAAAGACAAAATATTTCAAGAAGGAAAATGGGACGATCGGGCTGATAACAAATATTGGTGAGAGGTACATAAAAATTGGTAAAGGAATAAATAATTTACGTTTTATAGATTTGGAAAAAGCATTCAACGATTTCAAATTAGATCCTCAACCTGATACAGGACGTTTGTTATTCTTTGACATTTCAATGCCATTTCCGATAGCGGTATTAGTCCGGTATCAGATTCTTTATTACTGCTACCGTATCTTGCCTATTACTAGACATATTACGATGTTATCTATTAATAAATAAAATAAAATAACTAATGTTTTTCCAGTACAGGTTTACTGTTTTATATAACACAAAACATATGAGAAAAATAATAAATAATTAAATTCAATAGCTTCTTATAAAATAACGTCATACAACTAAAAAACAAAAAAATACACTCCCTTCTAAGAATTAAGGACTAAGGATTTGGTTTGTCACGCTTTTACCTTAACAGTTAGATTATAAATAATTAACGGGACATCTCAGGAATGGTCGACCTGAGATTGGTCAAGACATTCATTCATACATATCATCCTCTGAAGTAATACCTTTCGGTGGTTCCAGAGGCTAAACAGAAAAAGAAAGAAGCTGGACATAGAGAAAGATTATTCGGTTTCATTAACGAATTCATCGGTACGAAATAACGATTGTAAAGAAATATTTATCGATTAGGGGTCACAAGATTGTTAACAGAAATGAGCACTATACCTTTGAATAAAAATATCGATGAACAGGAGGTATATGTAAAGAATTATCGGGAAATTCAACGATTTATTTGTAAACCTTTTTAAATATCTATTGGGTAGGCTTCGTTAAATGATATTTAGAGATTTATTGACCGATCATTTGGTGAACGTGTACAAATCTTGGAGTGGAAAAATTTTCAAAAAAATGTTCTGCAACAGTTATCGCCTTTGTACAAATCGTATCACCTCGTACACTATATTTTATTATATACGAAACGTAACATTTTATTAGTACGTTTTGTTTTCGTTGTTAAACCGTGTCAAAATAATTAATTTTTGGCTTCATCTAGTTATATCATAGCAGTAAAAAACTTATGATAACAACTTCTCGCGAATACGCAAACAATAATTTGAACAATAACGTTTACAAAGAATTATTTGATTCCTAAATAGATTATTTTAAAAATGTTGATAAAGCTGTTTTTCAGAAGAATATTCAAAACTTATCAACGTCTCTGATATGAAACATATCCAGTCATAAAACACTGAGATCTTTTGAAATTCTGAAAGATCAACTCTCACAGAAAAATTATTTAAATTTTACTAAAAGAGAGATAAATCGTTCTGGATAATAATAGTTCACATATTATTTATTTAAATTGTAAATGCAATCTTGTTTATTTTTAAGTAGGAGACCCAGCAATGCTTCGCTATTGCAAGATTTGAAATATATATATATATATATTTTATGAACACAATTGAAAGTTTGATAAAACATTAAAAACTGAACATTACGGAACCACAAAATTTTAACTTTCACTTAATAAAAGTCACAATGTAAATAAATCCAATTTATAAAACAACAGCATTACCTATCAGATTTAATTCAAATTACTTTCTAAACACAGTAGTCGACGGAAAATAATATTTTAACGAAAAGAGATAAAATCATCACAATTAATACTGAAGAAACTTATAAAACATTATGGAACTTCACCTCATTTTATAAAGTCAGAATGTAGAAAAATCCAATTATCAAAACAGCACTACTACCTATAGGATTTAATTCAAACTACTCTCTAATCACAGTAGTCAGTTCAAAATACCCCTAACTTTCTTTCTACCGGTCAGATAGAGGAACAATAGCATTAAACCTTCTTCGGACAACGCGGACCATTTTGAAAAAATCCGCGAGTAGATCGGTCCAGTAAGTTTTTAGTCTATAGCAAACAGAAATACGAACATTGGCTTTTACATAAATAGAATAAGAAAGTCTGTTTGTAAATCTGTTTGTTTGTTTCGTAAATACGTCGACACCGGTGCGACCTAGTGCGTTTAGTTTTTGCAAATACTTTTCTTTTCACATAACTAATATATATATAAATATATATATATATATATATATATTCTGAATATGAGTCAAATCGGTCCATAAATACAATTTTTTGAAACACCTCGACCCCAGCGCCAGGTCCAAATTAATTCAGAAACCTTCGCGGCCGTGCGCACAACTCAGTAAGTTTTAATCGCATCGGATGAATGGTATAGGAACGCATACGAGATAAACAATCATAAATTTAGGCGCTAATTTATTTTTTCCTGTTTAGCCTCTGGAAATCACAGTCAGGTATTACTTCAGAGGATGAATGAGGATGATATGTATGAATGTAAATGAAATGTATAGTCTTGTATAGTCTCAGGTCGACCGTTTTTGAGATGTGTGGTTAATTGAAACCCAACCACCAAAGTACGCCGGCCTACGTGGCGCGAGTGGTAGCGTATCGACCTTTCATCCGGAGGTCCCGGGTTCGAATCCCGGTCAGGCATGGCATTTTTACATACGCTACAAACGGTGGTCCCAGAGGTTAAAAAAAACAGCCCACCAAAGAACACGTATTGTAGAACGACAATTCAATTTGTTAAAAATTCAGATTAAAATACAAATAGAATTAAAAAAAAGAAGTAATATCTACGCTTCACTTATCATCGCTATAGTAATCGGTTACGGTTAAAAAGGAGAAAAAATTGGGTTTATATTTGAAGGACGTATCTAATTTTCTTTTACGAAAAAAATTACTTCATGGAGATAATTTTGAATTTAACAGTTAATTAATCTAATTTTACCTTTACTAGCATCAATATATTTTCAATTTTTCTTTTAAAAAATGATTAACGGCGGCGAAACAAAAATTACATTCACTCGTAGATTAAAGAACAAAAAACTCTTTTTTATAATTTATAACATTAATCCTCAATATTTTTCGATGTCTAAAATTTATATTTATTATTATAAATTATACGGATTTAGAGGATAATTGTTAAGAAAAAAAATCGGGTTCGATTAGAATTCCCTTGTAAAACAGTACCTCAAATTTTAAAAACAGCCACAACTTGAAAAGCAGATAAAGCATCAGAAATTATACGCAAAAAATATTAAAATTTTTATAAAAATTATTTTAAAAAGTCGGGTGGCATTGGATCCCAATTTTTAAAAGTTCCATTTTGACATCGAGAAAAAAAATTTCTTAGTAAAAATTTTGTGTCCCAGACGATCCCTTTGAACAGTTAAACAAAACCCTAATTCTGAGTAAAAAAAATGTGTCCAGTCGAACATTTGCTCGACAGATACCTCACAAACATTTCTAATGTCAGTCACGACTTGCCAAACAGATGAAGTATCAGAAATTAAAAAAAAAAAAAAAATTAAAAATTGTTATAATTTAAGTCGGCTCCCACGACAACATTTTTATTAAAAGGTTTCCAAGTCGTACTAGATACAGTTGAATTTCTATCTTGAAAATTAAGGTTAAATAAAATTGAACAACAATTTGGTCTAATTTTTGTGCAGTTATTCAACAATGTTAAAAAAATTTATATTTGACTAAAAGAAAAATGCGAGTAAGGTAATACAATCCGTACGTAAGTCCAATGATTTATCAAGTGCAACTAAAAATGATTAGTTAATGTTTTTTTTTTTTAGCTGCGCTTGATGAAGCCTCGCATTGAAGGCGAAACTTTGTGTTATTTTTATTTATTTATTTTGTTTTATTTTAAGTAATAATATCATAATATTGAAGAATGGTTGTTTTTACCCGAAGAATTGTAATACGGAATATTTGTGATTTGTGAATATTTGTCCATATTTATGTTTATTTCTATTATTTGCGTAGTGTCTTATTTGGATCTGAATAGTTTGTGTTCTTGTTTGATATATATAAATATACATATGTAGAAAGAAAGAAAGAAAGAAAGAAAGAAAGAGAGAGAGAGAGAGAGAGAGAGAGAGAGAGAGAGAGAGAGAAACAGTAAAATATTTATTTAAAATTTAATTTCTTCGGTATTGAGGCAAAAACTATTTTTATACAATCCACATTACCAAATCCAATTGATTTAATACTTTGAAATTTTAAATGACGTAACAAATACTCTTATCGTACTAAACCTCAATTTTCGACTGAAAAAAATGGCAAAAAACTACCCCTCCCCCATTTTTAATTTTACCCAAAGTTGAATGCAATGAATGTCCCATATACAAAAATGTTTTGAGCAGTTGAGTTTCCAAAAAACTTATGTTTAGCTAGTCCGGAGATATTAATCAAAATAAAAGCCAACACACGTATGTACGTACATCTTCCAGAAATCTTTTCAACATTTTTTGTGTTTTTTTGATTAAGGAGCTAATGAAAAGTCGACAGTTTTAAAATCCAAAATTTTGAATTTGCTGCCCTTTCTTCTTATAGCTACGCTGCTGCAGCATCAATACAGCTACAGTCGGGAAAATAAAATTTAGATCAGTCCAAGTTTCTTGAATTTAACGATGAGAAATTAAACAGAAGATTGTTAAGTCGGTATAGAAATTATTTACTCGAAAAGAATAGAATTAATTAAATTTTTAATAACCAATCAGGATTTTTATCGAATTAAGAAAAAAAATTAAACCAAATATTTATTATAATAATTAAATTAGTCGAATTTAATCGGTCAGACCGCTCTAGACATTAAAATTTTTCCTCTGTTTAAATTTTTATTACACATTATTACAGGAAGTAAAAAATATTGATTTTTAAAAGATTTATTTATTGTATACTATTAAAAAAAAAGTATCTAACAGACTAAACACTTATATTCTTGTGTTATCGTTATAAGATGCGAAAATTGTTTAAATAATGTAAAAAATCTCTTAGGCAGGTTTAATGAATAATTTCTTTTAAATTCTTGAATTCGTTTCAATTTTTTTTTAGAAGTGTGAATATTGGTTACTATTAATAAATTTTTATCCTTTATTTCTTAGTAAAAAAAAAAAAATTCTTCCTCAGTTCTGGACAAGAAGACCGACTTTTCGCCATTTTATTTTGTGTAATATTTTTTGTATAATTATTTTGTAAAACTATTTTTACAAGAAATATACAAAACATAGATTAAATGAGAAAAGTAATTACGATATAATTTATTTTATCAGATTTTATGAAGAAAAGTACGTTATTACTTTCAGGCACACGGTGGGATTGAGGGTAAAAATGAATTTTCTTTCCGTTTTGAAATATAAGGAGTAAGAAAAACGAATATATCCTACACACAAGCATCAAGTTTAAACCCACTTACCGCTGTGAATGAATTTAAATAAGTCATACGCGCTTTACTGAGTAAGCGCGTATGAAAAATGTACCAGTAAAAAGTCAACATAACCTCAATTTGAGGTTACGTAAAATAGTAAGAAATTTTATACGTAGGTCTTTATTTAAATATATTTGACGTATAGGACAACGTATAAAAGTTTTAGCTCGAAACTCTCCAAAAGTTGGTCGATTTCATTGAATTTAGAATGCTGTAGTAATGTAGCTGAAGTTGTGTATTTAAAAATTTGATGAGGATCGGTCGAGTCGTTCTTAATTGGCTCAATTTTCCGGTCGACAAGAGAAAACAATTGAGGTTATGTTGACTTTGTATCTGTGTATTTTTCATTCGCGCTTATGCAGCCAGTCAAAGCGGTGAGCGAGCTTAAACTTGATGCTTGTGTGAATCTACTCGTTATTTTTAATTATTTCATCAAATTACGATTATAATAATTTAATTTGTCTTAGACAGAAAATATACTTTGATATTAAATAAAAAAAACTTTTGCACAGTTCTGCGCGAGAAGGCCGACTTTTCGTTTCCGACGCCCTCACTATTTTGTAGTCAGAAACGCACTTATTTTCAGAGTGCAATGCACTGCATACGTTCGATTAACGAGAACGCTGTAAACATTAATTTTCTGTAAATGCATACAGGTAAATATTATTTTTAAATATATTTTCTGTTATTTTTATTACGAGATATTTATCTAATAACTTGTTTTTAGTAAAAATAAAGAAATTCAAAAATATTTAAAAGAAAGCTCAGACAAGTAAATCGTTTTAAAATTAAACGTTATTTATTGTTAAATCGATAAATTTGTAATGCTAAACTAGTAATCCTACTGACATTAGACCTCGTCTATTTCAATGAACTGAGTTCTGCAATAAAATTGAATTAATAGAGCGGAAATAAGAAAAACGGAATTGTCGATCCTGATTAATTATGGAAAGTTTAGTCAGTATGTTATCGATATTGTAATCACTGTTTCCAACAACACCGGATGTCATCATCGACCGATGACTGTTGAAGCGGTACTTCAACCACCATTTTTATTATTTTCTTTTTTTTTATATTAATTTAAACTATATTATGCACGATAAATATTCAACAGATTTAATATCGCCAAGTAAACCCAACAGGTGGTGATTCAGGGAATGACGGCTAACAATGATAGATCTTCCAAACAAACGATAGTGGTCGCGATTCAAACGGAAATTTTAATGAAAAATATACATAAGCCGTTTAACATAACAGCAAGGAAATTTACATAAATATCGAGAACGCGTTCTTCAAGATGTAGAATGCGGTGTACCATAGTTAAGTGTACCTCTCTTGCTTTTCTTGTTGTTTATTAACGATATACTTCAAAATCTTCAATCATTCATTGTTACCTTCTTCGCAAATGGTACAACTGTAACTATACCTGAAGATAATTATTTAAAAAAGAATTGAAAATTGTATACCGGCAGTTCAAAAATTTATTCATTCGATTTATTATAACTTCTTGACTTTAAATAACGATAAAATCGTTGCATTGTGCTTCTCAGGTAAAATAAACAAGATTGATCACGTGGATAGATCTCCGATTAATGATAACGATAGCATTTTTGTTGACCATATAGCGAAATTTCTGGACGATCGATTAGACGACATTTTCTCTTCTGATGATCAAATTTATTCGTTTCCAACAATATAAAACAGTACTGTTTTGCTTTGAAGCCCCTTAATAAAACTCTAAGCACATAATCATTATTAAATATTTATTATGCTTATTATATTACCGTCTAACGTTTATTTTGTGTCTAGGAGCTACTTCAAAAACTTAGAACGAGTTTTTAAGATACAAAAATAAGTATTCAGATTACTGTTTTTGAGCCGGTAAATATGAATCACGTTGACCGATGTTTAGAAAATTAAGTACGTTAATTTAAGGGTGTGTTTATCATTATGAATGTGCAATCTTCGCTAATAAGATTATCACTTATTCTAAAAAAAAAAATAAAATAAATAATAATGTCAACTCCTATCATATCAGATAAATAGGATTGTTTTCATATAACTCGACGTAATACTTCACCTAACGAGAAAAGGCCTAATTATGGTTCCATTGACATTTTTAATAAATTACCGAACCATTAAAAAAAAACACCTCCCACCAATTACGTAAAATATAATTAAAAATTTGTATTATACGAACATAATATTACTCTAGGGATTTTTAATTAATAGTAATTAATTTTTTTTTTAAATCCTGAATTCCCTGGACACTATTCAGTATTATCATAACTCAAATAATTTTATTAACCTCTTCTGAATTGTGAATTATTTTAGTGTTATTTTTTATATTTAGTATCTTCATGTATTTATCTTTCATGTGTTTGTATTTCAAATAATTAATCGCATCTATTTTTTCATTATTTTGTTTTATAATTAATTGGTTATTTTGTGATGCTGTTTTGACCAAGGTTTTACCGCCGTTTCCTTTGAACCAACCAGGCAAACCCTGCGGCAGTCCCTTTTTCTTTTATCCATGTACTAGCAATATCTACTCGATCCTGATCTATGTAATATATTATTATTTTATAAATATATATCGATCACAGTAAAAGATTCGTACTTATTTATTTGAAAATAATTGTCTCAAAAAGTAAATGAAAAAGCCAAAAGTTGTAGTTAAAGTAGAAGAAAATATTATCAATAAAAATACAACAAATTTAGAATAATCGAATAAAAATACTGTTATTACTAAAATATTTTTAAATACATCGGTAGTAGATATCCTTTCTTTACCATGATAAATTTCTTTATCTTCCTTTGAATCCGTGATAAATAGATTCATTTATTTTATTTTTTTTACTCAGGAATCTTCCTTTCTTTTTATTTAACTTGTTTACTATTCATATCAACTGACTTTTTAATTATTTGTCCTCATCATTAGAACCTCATTGTCCTCCATATCCTCATTTCAAATGCACTGAATTTTCTTCTTTCCTTTATATTGAAAAGATCACAATTCTTTATTACCAAAATTCTATTGTTGAAAAAAGCAATAGATTTATTTATAAAACCATTTTTTAAATCGACAATAATAATCGCTTTTAATGTAGATTAAGTAATTAAAAAATTTAATTCAGTCATAATTTTGCTGAATTAATAATTCCTTTGCTAAAACTTTCAACAAAACTTGGCAACGGTAACATTTTTAAGTTGACAAACAAACATTAACGTTTGGCACAGCAAAAAACATTTAGAAAAAGACGCTATAAAAATATATGATAAAATATAATTTATTGAAGACAGTCATTAACACTTGGCGAGAAGATAGACCTGATGTACGGCCTTCGAATTTAATATACATAATGAATACAAATACAAACTTATTCTGAACGTTGCGGAAATAAATTTAAAAATACAGAAGAAAATTGAAAAACTATTTACAAAAATATTTAATTAAAAATAGATATCTGTATAGCTTACCATCTATCATCAGTAGAAATTTTAAATTTATGTAAGCAAAAAGAAAAAACTTAACGATATAAAGAAAAATGTAATTTATTTACTTTTACAACACGTTGACGTCCAAATCAGCTGCCTTCAAATGAATGATAATAAGTGTTTATACCGTGTGAAAAAATGCCATGTCTGAACGGGACTTGAAATCTCAATCTCGGATGAATGGCAAAGACGCTACCATTCTCCTACGGATCTTGAGATGGTAATATTAATTATTAATAACTGAATAATCAATTCTTATGAATCGTCACGTTAAAGAGTACTTCCATTTGTTTTTTTGTTTTTTTGTAAAATAGTAACTTTTGACTAAATTATACGTGTTTTAAACAATCACAGTTGAGAGTGGAAAATTCGTTTAATAACCGACGTCAAAATTACTGAAACTTTGAACTTACATTAAATTTTCTACCTCAGAAACGCTCGTAAGTTTTCAAGAAAAGGAAAGAATTGTATGAAATATTTTTCTACTTTTGATTAAAATTTTGAGATGCAGGGTCCATGAGGTCTGTAAATCGCTTTACGAATTGATGAGAACCTACCTTCTCCCATCTTCTTTATCGATTGTAACCAACATTAGGTGTTACCCGTGACCCGTAGTCAGAAATCATCGTAAAACGTTTTTTTTTAAATCCGTTTACCCAAATGTAAAAAAAATTATTTCTAATAAAAATACAGTCAAAAATAGGCTTAATACATCCCCCCCTTTTTTGGATGAAAGCTCTCAAAGAAATAGAAAAAGTCATATTGAAGTAATGGAAACAACTAATTATTACAATACCGTAATTTCGGATCCCGAAACGACAAAAAAAGGAATATCTTTCTCCATCCCTTTATGAGTGGAGAGGGATTTGAATAAGACCCAATACAATAAAAGAGTATCTTATTTCATCCAAATCGGTCCAATTTGGAGCTATTAAAAAAAGATAAGCCAGTAATATACATATTTATATAAGGAAATTTTCAATGCTAAAATTATGTTATATTTTGGTAAAAGTTGATCGTGAAATAACAAGAACTGTAAAAATCCCGTTATGAAAAATTTGATCTGATTTATACTTTCCCTTATAAAATACTTTACAGCTATATAACCGGGAAAGTAAACTACATCGTAATTTTTTTTTTTTTAAGTGAAATTTATAAAACTCTTGATGCAATCATTCTTACACGGTATATGATTTCACAAATACGTCATAGCTGCAAAATGATTAGTAATTTTGATCGGACTACTCCTAACGATTTATTCTTATTCGTTCTATTATAATTCATACAACAATAATAGTAACAACTTATTTATAAAATCCCTTAAAATTTAAATAAAAAGAAAATAAAAAATACGTTTTCTCTTTTGTGATGTAAACTCCATGTTACTAATCTTTTTATTAAAAATTGATTTACCAATTTTTTTCTTACGTAAACAAATTTATAATAATGCTAATTCAAAAAATGGGTTTGTTCACGCGGTAATAATAGATTATAGAATTTAGCTTTGTACGGCTATGTCGAAGTAATATGGGTAGTCTCGTCATCCGAATCCATTTAATGATATCGTCTTTGGTACGATTATAACATACCAAAGACGGGTATGGTCTTGTTTGATCACAGATAGAATAAGACCATAGGTTAAAAAATAATTCTACTTAACTCTTATTACGAGAGAAGCAAATTCAATAAAGAATTGTATTAATTTAATTTATGAATTGAAATTGTTCAGTTTCATTAAAAAATAAAATCAGTTCAATAAGTTGTTGAAAATATAATAGTGTTACAGTATACACACACACAAACACACACATACATCGGTGGAATTTAATGAATTTCAAGGTCGTCTTATTTAAATCCCAATATAAAAACAGTTTTTAATTCTTGTAGTTGCTAATTTTATCACGGATATAATAAAGCGTTATATGGTTATGAAATGTATTTGAATGTATCAGCTATTTTTATATTAGCAGTAAGTATGTAATTCATTAAAAAAATATATCTTAAAATAGCATACTAGCAAAAACAACTGTGATATCGGAGATAATTCAATCTTAAAAACGTGTTGATTAGTTCAATTGCATCCGACTACAATGTTATCTTCTCAGTTAATCAAACAAATAATATACGTATTTTCACAAAATTAAGACTTCCCTTCTTTTTTTATTTTCTGGACTATATTGATCCTGGGTCAAAAACACCGATGCAACATTTTCACAATTTCCCACCATCCTTTTTCCTAGGTTTTTCACTTCTAATTGTCCTACTATTTGAAAATAATTTTTTCAATAACCATCGATTTCCATAGTAACGAGTTCATTTTCTTGCTACATTTCTATAAGCTTCGTTAACATTGATTTAATAACGAGGCTCGTCATAGAAGAAAGAATATAATTTCAAATTTTCAAGATTTCGTTGACGAAGATGGGTAACTTGGATATTTGAAAACCGTCGATTATAATTTATATTTTTTGAGAATTTTTATAAACAATTTGGTTCTAATTTACGACTGGAATTATATATTTTGGAACTATTATTTTTTTGGAAAAGTATATTTTTGGAATTTTCGGATGATGTCATTTTTTCTTATCATATTCCGATTGGACATTTCGGTTTCGAATTTTTTTCCCTCGACTGTATTACAATAGTCTAATAACGGATATTAGTAGACTATTATAATACTATAATAGTCTAATACCACTTACTATTATTGGACTAGTACAGTCTAATATCTAACTATATTATATTAAATATACTAATACACTAATATACTAATACTAGTGTAGTTACTGTGCAGCTATGAAGTATTCTATAATAATTGGCGATGTTCTAATCAGATCAAATTTTGCACGTTGATGTTAACACAGATCTTAATGTTTTATAATCCCCCTCTAACCAAAATACAATTTTAACAGTTAAAAAATTCGGAATGATTTACGATGGCAGTTCAATAAAAATATAAATTATTGTAAAAAAATTATCTATTCAATGAGAAAGGAACTAACGATACATTTCAACATAATCCCCGACTATATTTAGGCAATTTTCCCATCTTTCTGTGAGCTTTCTTCTTCCAGCAGCAAAGAATTGATAACCACAATGTCTCAGTCGTTCTTGTACTAAATTCTTGACTCTCTAATCGCTGTAGAAACGTCGAAAGACTCTTTGAAAGAATCAAACAAAAAAAAATCGAAATCGAGACTGTAAGGTGGATGCGACAACTTCTCCCGACCCGATATTTTAATAACTTCCCGTACTTTATGAGCGATTTGGGAGCCCGCATTATTGTATTGAAGAATTATGGGTTTTGAAAGAGAACTTGAATATTTCTTTCTTATTACTAGTTACAGTTTATTTTCTCGTATGTCACAATAGTACTTCCTGTTGATTGTACGCCGTTTTTCCAAATAATGTTAATAAATATGGCCTTTGTAGTCTCAAAATACCGTTAGCATCACTTTACGCGTAGACGTTGAATTTTTTCTGGCTGACGAACTAGGATGTTTCTATTCCGAATTCAAATGTATGAATTACGGCTCAAAATGATGAATCCGAGTTTCATTTCAAACAATTATGCGATCTCGGTGGGAAAAAATGTCAAGGGGATACGTCTGGGAAGAACATAAGGTAACAAAACAATCGTCAGATGCCTGGCATTTGCAGCTGACCTGGCGATACTCAGAAACAATAGACAGGAAACACGAAGAGCACTGGAACTCTTACAATAAATCGTTGTCAAAACGGAGTTACAAATATCATACGAGAAAACACAATACACGGAAAGGTAAAGTGACACAAAAACCGTACGCACAAAATACGGAAACATAAAGATAGTCAAAAAATTCAAGCACCTAGGGAAATATATACAAATGGGAGAACCAAACAAGGCATCCGGCTCGGAAAGAAGAGAAAAACTTCAGAAAGCATACATACTCACATGGTCGCACTATATATAACAAGCGAAGTGCATAGAGTCAGGCGAAACTCAGACGCTACATGACAGTTGTGCTACCGGAGGCACTGTACGCGTCAGAAACTCACAAAATTAGAGGTTAAATAGAACGAAAAATACTTAGAAAATGTTTTTGAGCAGTACGTAGAGATGTCATATGGATGAATAAACAAATCAAAGAATTATACGGACGAACGGACATACTCGTAGACATGATCAGAAAACGCAGATTTACATTCTACGGGCACATACAGAGAATGAACTGCAACAGAGCCACGAAAAAGAATTTTGATGTAGTGAACGACTCAATCAGGAAAACCAATCGAATCACGAAATAGAAGAGAGCCTATGACGGATCAACAGGGAAAGTATAGGAGAAAGAAGAAAAATTAGAAACAAAATTACGATTTAACAAATTTGATTTGGAAGAAAAGAAGAAAACTTCAAATTTACTCAACACGACAATGGTTGCATGTGAAAAAAGTTTCACATGTTTAGCATATGACAAGCCACATATTCTTACAATTCCAGCAACATTTTGGTCATCCCTTGCCGTAAGGGTTGGTCATATAAAAAATTATTTCAGACAAAATTTTAGGTGATGTTTAGACGACTAACGACCACTTTAAACCGATTCGATACTGTGTTTATTAAGGAAAGTATGATTTTTTGTCTTCAAACCCCAAATTAATTATTAATTATAAACAAAGAATTTGATTTGGAAGAAAAGAAGAAAACAGAAGCAAAGTGGCCGGAACAAAAGAAACGCAGTTAAAGATTGAATAAAGTTTTGGAAGAGAAAAAGAAGATAGAAACAACATTCAGGTTCAAACACAATTTTTAAGGGCAAAAATGAATAATAATAATAGTATATTAAATTAATATATATGTATATATATATAAATTAAATATCTAAATAAACATAAATAAATTAAATGAAATATAAATTCTATCAGAAAAAATCTTCTCTTTAGCTGCGCTTTTTGTACGTTATTATGTTACAAAAAAGTCGTTTTATCACAAGCTAACAATTAATTTTCATTACCGTACTGATTCTTGAAGACTATATACTTTATATTAATAAAGTGTGATTTTTTTTGCAATTTCAATGCACTGATATCTACATATAGAACAAACAATATTGCCATTTTAAAATTGATAAATACCTCTTTTTTTGTATTTATAATTCAAATGAACAATAATTATGTTTTTTATTTGAAATTTATTTATATGAAATATTAATATTTTTAACCAAATTTACCTATTTTTAATATTATCAACAAATATTAAAAATGTTTTCCCCCGTTGAGTTGAAGTATTGTATTAAAAGCAAGTACAATATAAAGAAAGAGGATAGAACACGCAAGAATAAATGTTCCAGTTTTTCATATGACTATGACACGTGCAAAGTACCTGATACGAGAAGACCGGTCGGAATCGCTGTTCTGCGGGTGCTGATGTTTAATATTGCTGTCATGAATACGTCATTTGTAAGGTGAATCCACTTTTGTATGATATACAACATACAAATTTGGCTCGCTAAAAAAGAAACACCGAAAGAACGTCATTCTTCACTTTCCTTAATAAGCCTGGTATGAGGTTCGTTATTCTTGATAATAGTTGCAACATTTTCGGTAGTGACATATAATTTACGTCTGTTAGTCTCACAACTGCTAGATTACGGCAGTTTATATACATCGCTGTAGAACGTCATCTTCCGCTAGATGTATATAATAGAGATATAAAAAAGGGCATGAATACGATACAAACAAGGATAGTGGAAGTTAGAATTCTGAATAACGCGGTTTGTTCTTCATTATAAAATGAAATAACGAATCGAGTTTTATTACCTTAACGATAAAGATTAAAGTGAAATGTTGCTTCCGTTTCGTTCAAAATGATTGTGCATTATCCCCAAATTACGGGCTCGTATAAGCGAAATGCAAAATTATTAGCACGCCTAAAATCAGCTTTTGAAACTCTTAAATAGAGTGACGTAATAAGGTAATGAATTAAAGGTAATTTATCTTAATCCTAACTCTTAACTCCTATAATTATTATCCAGGAAAAAAAATCATCGAATTTTAAATATCTTGCGTTTCAGTGAAATTCCTCCATGACATATAACTAAGTTTTATATTTAATCTTATGCCATTTGTTTTGAACGTGATTATCTTTTTACTGCACCCACAATAATATTGCAGTCATTTACAGTTTTAACATATAAAGTTAATATCTTATAAACATATTGGTTTTACAAGTTAGTAAAAATAACATTTGTTCTGAAGTACCTGCTTCATATGTACTTATAATTTTACAATCTATATGTAATGCGCTTCGGGAAATAACACTCAATTTTAAGATAAATTAACTTAAAAAATAAATGATTTTATTTCCTCAATAGAAAAAAACCTTGCCGTAAGGGTTGGTCATATCAAAAATCGTTTCAGACAAAAGTGTTAGGTAATGTTTAGAGGACTAACGACCACTTTAAACCGATTCGATACTGTGTTTATTAAAGGAAGTATGATTGTTTTTGTCTTCGAAACCCAATTTTCCACCCCGTGGGCCAATGGTAGGTGATAAAAAAAAACTTTACTTACACAATTTGTAGGCTGTTATCCAAAGAATAGTAGGACTTCAAACGAATTCGATATTTTACTTAATAAGAAAGTTATAGCGATATATTTTTTTTCCAGAAAGCCCTCCATTTCCACCCTCGTGGTCCGATTTTGGTCGTTAACAAACTCGACCGAGATTATTTTTAAGGAACAATTTGAAAGTGATTGGTGCAAAATTACGGCAGTTATCCTGTCCACAAGAAGGTGAATATATATATATATACATATATATATTTATACATACAAACTTTTGAACTGACGGTGGTTTGGGGTTTGGAGAATGTGAAACACGAAGATATGTCGAAATTTTCCGGAAGTCGAATCATGGTATCAATTACAATAGGCAGCTTTCTTATGAATTCTACCTTTCCTCCTCTAACAGAGGAGGAAAAACGATTTACACTGCTTGCGACCACCTCGTGGTTTATTTTTATTTTTATTTTCAGATCTTACTTTTAAGTTTCTTAAACTTTTAACTTCAGTAAAATTGTTAAATATTGTCTTTATAGTGAAAATTAAGTTTATTTTTATTTTAAAAATAATAATAAAAATAATAAAAGTACTTTAAAAATAATTTTACTTTAAAAACATTTTTTTACTTTTATGCTATTTTTACTTTCAAAAGTATTTAAAAAAATACTTTAAGCTTATTATGCCATTGAAAATAAACCTCAAAAAAAATAAATATTTTAATAATATTTTAAATGACTGATTAATAAAATCTAGAATAATTAGTTAGAATGAAAATTACCAAACTTTCTTTATAGAAAAAAAAAGTTTATAAATTTATCAATAGTTTTAGAATATAATAAAAACAGAAGTTAAACATTTTTTTTTGTGTGTGACCTATTTCTAATATATTTATTAAGAAAATTATTCTCACGTTATCGTGAGAATAATTTTTATTTTTTTATTAAAGTAATCTAAAATACAAACATGTGCAATACGTCTTTAAAAAAATATTTCCGCTCTCATGAAAAAAATTTTCATGAGCGGCAAACGATTGAAGCTTATCTTGTACTGTATAGAATCTAAAATCGGTCACTTTCATCAAAAAATAAGCAGAGAATAAAGATAAGTGGATAATTTTAAAATCTTTAGTACCAGTTTTAAATAAGGTTAAGAGAAGATTGTAATACATGTAGATATAGAAAAAATTCACCGGGTTGGTCTAGTGGTGAACGCGTCTTCGCAAATCAGCTGGTTTCGAAGTCGAGAGTTCCAACTTTCAAATTCTGGTAAAGGCAGTTACTTTTATGGTTACTTATATGAGTTACTTTTATGGTAAAGTGCAGTTACAGATTTCAATGGTAGATTGTGGATACCGGTGTTCTTTGGTGGTTGGGTTTCAATTAACTACACATCTCAGAAATGGTCGACCTAAGACTGTACACAACTACACTTTACTTAAGTCATACATATCATCCTCATTCATCCTCTGAAGTAATACCTGAATGGTAATTCCCGGAGGTTAAACAGGAAAAAAAAGAAAAAAAGATATAGAAGAAAATCCTGAATTTACTCTTTTCTTATTTCTTGTATAGCATTAGACACGTATATATGCAGTTTCTTAAAAATTAAAAGTGATATTTTAGAGCTAGTTGGTCGTATACTGCACTATTTAGTTTTTTTAGAATGGAACACAATCGTATCAGGGAGGATGCATTTTTCTACCAGAACCTGGATTTTGCCTCTTGCTGTTATTGATTATTACGGAATAACGGTTGCGTGATTTTAGTTGATGGATATTGATATTGTTTAACTAAACGATGGTAGAATTGCTCTTCCGATGTTTTCCAGATTACAGATCTTGGTGAAATTTATAGGCGACCGAGTCCGTCGGAAGAGTAGCAAATAGTGGCAGTTTTCTTCCAATGATAGTCACTTTCAGACTATCCTCTGAAAGTTGTTTCAAACTTGATCGAGGAGGAATGCGCCTGGTGGACCCTTGTTTTGAGGTTGTTATCCCCCGGGAGAGGGTTAAGGTGTAACTCAGGATAGCTGCCTGACGGTTAGTAAAGCTTGGGGTACTAACAAGCGGGAATCTGGATGCAGACTGTTTTTCTAGGTATTACAGTTTCTCCACTCCTCATATATACTAGGCATGTTTTTTAAGTAAGGGCCGTTTCGATGTAAAGACTGAAATAAATGAAATAGAAAAAGCTTTATTATAACAAATAAATTTACATATACTCGTATATATACTATTTTTATACAAATTCGTCATTCACTGCAATAAACTTTTGTTATCGGCTTACCAGCTTCATCATTCCGTTCCTAAAGAATTCTTCCGCCTGTGATTTAAACCAATTAATTACTCTGTTTTGCAATTCCTCATCGTCTTCAAACTTCTGCGATGCAAACTATTGTTTTAAATGGAGAAAAAAGTAATAATTACTCGGGACAAGATCCGGACTTTAAGGCGAATGTTCGAAGATTTCTCAACGAAATCGTCGAAAATGTTCAGTGGTTATGTTTACCGTGTGAGGCCGTTTTTTTGGAGAAACAAAATCCCGTCGGTTAACTTCCCGCGCCTTTTATTTTGAATCGTACGTTTAAGTTTTGTAAACGTTTCACAGTGTGAATCGGCATTAAGTTTTTCGGCATTAAGAAATTCAATCAGCGATATCTTTTCGGCGTCCCAAAAAACCGTGGTCATAAGCTTTTTCATTGAACTTACTCGCTTAAAATTTTTGGTTTCGGGAATTATGAATACCGCCATCACATCGATTGCTGCTTTATCTCAACTCTTGAATATGATATCCAGGTTTCATCACCGGTCACAACGTACTTTCATAAATCATCACCTTCATTTTCGTAGCGTTTCAAAAATATTTGAGCTGCAGTTTTTCTTTGTGTGTTTCTATCAGAATTTTTGGTACCCGTCTGGAACATAACTTTCTGTAACCCAGCTTTTCAGCTAAAATGTCGTAAATTACTGATCGCGAAACAAAAAGGAAATTCAATCGATAATTGAGAAACAGTTGTCTTCTGTTGTCACGGATTTTTGCATTCAAATTTTTAGTCGATTCAACTGTGATGATAGTCGCGCGATCATGAACATTCGCGCGTTCTTCGTCATGAACATTCGTTCTTTCTCCACGAAACAAACGACACCCATCGGCGAACTTTACCTTCGCACATAACACCGGGTCCGTAAACATCGACAATTTCTCTATAAGTATCAATTTATTTTTCGCCAACAGGTAACGAATTTCTGATCGCATTTCACAACTCGCGGGATTATTTATAGTAGCCCTCTTTTCATACAGGCTATACGCAGCAACTAACGCGAATAACCTTATTGTTAACCTATTGTTGCAAACAGATGATTGTTGGTTTAAATAAACATGTTACACTAGCGCCATTAATTTCCACGCATCTAATGGCAGCGAATTGAAAACGGCCCTAACTTAAAAAAATCGCCTCGTGTGCATATATATATATATACCCATACACACGCGCGCGCGTGCGCACACACACACACACACATCCATTCTTGTTTATTTATATACAAAATACTTAGTAAGAAAACGAATTTGAAGAAATTTAAGCTTTTGACAAATTTATAATTACACTGAACTTAATATAAAAGGAAATGAAAATATATTATGTGTCTATAATACACTTATTATGTTATTTCCTTCTCATATACTGAATACGATTGAAATATTTTTAGTAAATAAATAATGTTTAGACGATTTTTTATAATTAATTTTTTCCAACTTAATATACCAAAATAATAGTTTTTATTTCCTGAAAACAATAAAATACTAGATAATTATTTATCCTTTTACTCGAACATTAATATTTAAATGGCAACGGTTATGTTATTTGAAGGTTAATTCCGCTTATGTTATGTTGGTCTGTGGGTGGCAGTCGGTCCGTCGAGTCGCGCCGGTTACTCGGACGGTCGGTTCTTGTACGAGAATAAGCAAAAGATTCAAACCGGTCGCGGTCGTATTCACTGTTTGCTAGTTTGTTCTCCGTTCGTTTGCTCTCGCTCGCTCGTTCGCTTACTCGCTTGGCAGATCCGTGACTCGCTTACCACTAGCTTGCTAGTCAAGGCTACGCGATTCAACATCGCAACACAATAGGTGGACTACGCGGTTTACATTTGCAATTGAGAAGTTTGATCTTTTATTTTTAATCATTCTTCTCTTTCTTACACACACACACACACACACACACACACACACACACACACACACACACAGAGAGAGAGAGAGAGAGAGAGAGAGAGAGAGAGAGAGTGAGAGAGAAGAGATATGCATAAATAAATTTATATAAACAAAGTTTCTATGAACTTGTTTGCGGAACTTCATGTATTAAGTTGAATTAATTTGAGTCCACAATTTTTTTATATATTACATTACAACGTCCCTGATTAAATAATAGGTCTATTCATTCACCTACACATTAATTAAATATTATTAATGGTATATCATTTTCCTTTATTTCATTTTTCCTTCTAGACACAGTTTTTTTTTTCAAGTATAAAAAAATAAAATTATTACTTTTTAAGGAAAAAATAAGTTTTATTTAACAACATTGTGAATTAAGGCTGTTTCTCCGGGTTTAAATACTAGTCTATTACCTGGTAGAAAACCGGAAGTCAAAGTTCTTCCCCCAAAAGGTGTGTGTGTGAGTGTGTGTGTATATATATATATATATATATATATATACAAAGGAAAAATCTATTTTTGACTCATTTAAGGTTGGTTCTCAAATTTAATAATTAGTATCGAATAAATAATTTATTATTTTCTTTGAAGAAAAATTTTGATTATTTTTTATAACAATTCTATTTCTACTCAAAAAAATGATTCTTAAAAAAAACTGGTTTAGAAATTAAGGAGTATATCACTAAAGAAAAAACAGGAAGTAGGGGAAAAAAGTCATAGAAACTTCCCCTCTAAACATTATCGTCACTACCAAACACGAAACACAGACTAACGTTGCTATAACGAGCACCACGTGAGTGACTCAGTGGTATTACAATAAGAAGGGGAGAAGTAAGCTATTAGATAGGCGAGACTAAGACCAGAAGAAAAATAATGATTCCTGCGTTATAAATTTCAGAATTCACATGTGAAAATGTTACAATTGTTTGCAGTTCTGGAAGTGCTGTACAGTGTTACAAAATTTTTACTATCACAAAACCCAAAATTTATTTAAATGTTTAATTAAAAAAAAGGAATTTACATGAATGAATAAAATTCATTTGAATTTTCGTACGATGCCAAGACTTTTCAGTAAGCTTAATAACGTGAAAAAATTAGTTTCCTAAAATAAAATCGATTAAATTTGAAAACAATGATTTTTACTTTTTTGACTGCAGGTTTATTGTTGCCTAAAAATTAGGGTATCAGAATTTTTTTAAAATGTCGTCATTTCAACATTCCCTTTCACAACTACCCCCTTAGTTCAAAAACACAAGTTATAAAAAAAATTAAAATGAAAGAGGTAGTTTACACCATTTGGCAAAATTTGGCACAAATATTTGACTACATATATGTTAGCTTTAACTTGATTTTCGAAAAGGGGGTTTCAAGATACCAACTTTTTTTTTCAGCAGTATTTAATAATATTGCTTAATATTGGACCGACTTCTAAATATATATTTAAGTTGTTACAAATATCATACGAGAAAACACAATGCATGGAAACCCAAAATAACGACACAAAAACCATACGCACAAAATATGAAAACAAGGAGATTCAAAAAATTCAAATACCTAAGGGAATATATACAACAGGATCAAAATAGGCACCGCATAAAAGAAAAGAAAAACTTCAGAAAGCCTACAGACTCACATGGTCTCACGATATATAACACGTGAAGTATATAGTGTCAGGCGAAGCTCAGACACTACGGAACATTTGTGATACCGGAAGCACCGTACGCATTAGAAACTACCACGAGCGGAGCATCAGGCAACACAGAAACAGAAAAAATAGAACGGAAAATATTTAGAAAAGGTTTTGGAGCAGTACATAAGACGGTATATGGATGAAGAGACCGCCTATGGAATTATATGAACGAACTGACACAATCACAGACGTAATCAAAAAATGCAGACTTCTCCGGGCATATACAGTGAAAGAAAAGAAAAAATACAGGAGCAAACAGGACAAAACGAAGGAAACAGGAATACAGTCAAAGAATGAAGAAATTTTTGGAATACAGAAAGAAGGAGATAGAAAACAACTTAGGATCGCATAATTATGAAACATTTAAGTACAAAGACTGTCCTTAAGGGCAAAACTTAATAATAATATATATGTTTTTACTACATATATGTCTAATTCTATATCGGCTGGCGATAACGGTAGCAACGATGTGAGAGGAGCGCACACTATACGGATGCGCGGGTCAAGCATCACTCTCACTGCGCAGATTACCGCGCAGTTCTCTCACCATAGCGACGCTGCAGCACCACCACTCACGGTGGGAGTCTACTGGAAGAGAAGATGGTGAAGAAGAAGAAGTTAGCTGAACTGCTCAACGTGAGACTTCCTGCGGATGTCAACATCCCCGCCGGAGGAGCAGGCCTGGCCGGTCCGCCGAGGAAGTCGCTGGATGCGGACGCTACCTTCTTGCTCTAGCTCCAGCTCGCCGGGCTTCAATCGCCCTGGCCGGTGAACTCAGCCGCAGGAGCCGGCCCAGCGTGGGCCGGCTCAGGGAGAACCGCCTCGACCGCGCCGGCTAAGGACGACCGACGCTGACTCGACACTGCGGGGCTCTGGGGGCCACCACTGCTACGCTGTAGCGGGGACCCAACTGCCGATAAGGGAAAGCCCGGTCGGACTTCAATGGACGAGTCGCTACTCCCCGCCTCACCGGAGACCAGCTTCCGGACCCAACAGCTCTTCTCAGAGCTAACGCAAAAAACGGCCCTTTTCAGCGCCACCATGAGGTTAGTAAGTGCCATGTACCGTCGAAGCCATTCGGCACATATGTGTTTATGGAATAAATAAATATTTAATCTCAAAAAGCAATAGGGCTGAATAACACAGAAACGTTTTAAGAAAACTTTTCCCATAGGACAAGACTTAAGAATTTATATTTTTTTATACTTTTTGATACTTTATCTGTTTTTCAAATTGCGGTATTAAAAATTTTGTATGAGGTAACTGGTGAGCAAGGGGTCATCAAATGGGATCCATATCTAGCCAAATATCGGATCCCTAGCTCCCTTCGGGATGAAGTTGTGAATTAAATATATTCATTAAAGAAGAAAACATTAGTAAATAATTAAAAATTAAATTAATCTCTATCCCTATGGAAAATGTAGTTTATGAAGTTTTCCTTGTCAAAGGTCTCTGTACTTTAATTACTATGATTATTATTATTAATCTGTCTTTTGTAATTCAGTTAACTTCTCAGAATTCTATAAAGCCTGAATACTTTAGTTATTATTTATCAATATTATTCTTACATCCAGGAGGGTAACTGCGGGGAGTATGATTAAACGGTAATGGCGAGAAAAGTGAGCTGTGGGGTAGTCCAAGGGAGACAGACAGTCAGGCGCGCGAAGCGGGCCCCAACCGGCTAGTCTATATATATATACAATAATATTGTATATTATTGTATATATATATATATATATATATACATATATATATATATATATATATATATATATATATATATATATATATATATATATATATATATATATATATATATATATATATATATATACTTAGCCCTGCAAAGCAAACAATAATATATATATATATATATATATATATATTATTCGATCAATAAACAAAAAGAAAAAAAACGGTTACAATATTACTCATTTCAAAAATATTTATTTAAGGTGTTATTCAAGAATATAATTTTAATATTCGGGTATATTAATTTTAAAAATACCGTAAAATTTAATTGCCAACATCGCTCTGTCAATTACAATAATTCCCAATCGGTTACGAGTTGAAGAATTCTTTGACTTGCTTTTTATTTTCACTTGCGATTATAATTGTGACGTATTTCCGTAACAGATACGTATCCGTTCGAAGTAGGAAAAAACGACGAAATTCTATCATCTTTCTATTTAATTCTGACATAAATAGTGAATTAATTTATTTTTAATCGAAAGAATTTAACAGCAACTCGTTAATAAATTTTTGAAATAATAAGGATACACGCAACAGAATCGGATGTAAAAGGTGCGTGCTATATGTTACGTTAACAATATTTAAATATGGATTGTAATTTAGGTTGCGTAGTAAATTTGTATTTTTATATTTTTTATATTACGAGTACTTTTGTTGTCAAGATTATTCACCGATAAGAGGACTAAATAAACAATAATTACTATTACAACAAAAAAAGAAAGTGTAATTAACGTTAGCTATATACTATTATTTTTGAAACAATCAGTTTTTTTTTGTTTGTGATTCTTTTATTTTCCAACCTGTTTTAATTACTCAGACGGAACAAAAAACGTATATATTCCAGTACTGTATATAAAGTACATAAAGTTCAACGCCACTTAAAAAAAAATCCACACGTTAAACATAGGTGTACGTGCCGGATATATAACCTAACATAGATAACCTAGAGGATATGACAATAGAATTTAAAGTCTAACAGCATTTAATAATGCTTTTTTATTTTAACCATCGGAAGTTGTATTATATTCCAGATATCCTATTAAAGAATCAGATGCAATCAATGAATAACTGTTATTATTTTATTATCGTTCAAATTACAATTAATTAAAAATAATATTACTTTTATTTAAAAAAAATTCGAACTTACATTGTTAAAGAAACACATATTATAAGTTTAAAAAAAAATTAAATCACTACCTGGACTGATAAATGTTTTTACTTTACTTCCGAATTACAAATAGTTTGTTATCGACAGGTAATAAAAGAAGTGTGTTATAAGTCCGCGCAAAAAAATTCTCACAACTTTTCCGGAAAAAATCTTTTTTATTTCTCAACATAACCTCCCTTAAAGTCTATACTCTTTGTCCAACGATTCTTAAATCTTTCGATTCCATCCTTCTAGGATAATTTGAAAAGCTAAAAAATATACAGAATAGCTTGCTTATTTCATGTATCTTTCCAGCCAGCTATTTTTCTTGAAATCTGAATCTGTAAAAATTACAGAAAAGTGAGTTGGTATGCATTGCCTTTGTGAAAAAGGACCTTTTTTCGTCAAATCTGATCGTTTTTCTTTATTTTTTCCTGAACAAAGCTTTAAAGATGCATATTATTGTCCTGTTATCGTTTTTACTTTTCTTCAAAAAAGGAATTAAAATTATGCCATGAGCATCTTAAAAGGTCACCTTTCCTACTTTTTTATTTATTTATTTATTTATTTTTTTTTTTTATTTGATAACGCGAAATACGCTTTCGCCTTATCATCGCCCGAAATAAATGAAATAGGTTTCATAAAAAACAAAATAACTAACTAGAAACAGTCTAAAAAATTAAACAAAAAAACTTACAATATGTCAGCCGTAAACGTATAATTAAAATAAACGTAACTATAATAAAGATAAAAAACACATATAAAATGCAACTACAAATAAATAGAATTTTACAAAGTCCGAAAGGGAGGTAAGGGGCCCCTTTTCGGATAACAAAACTAGCACAAAAACTATAACTGACGTAAAAACTAAAATGTTAGAAATAAAATAAAACTTAAAACTAATATCACTAAAAACATACAACTAATATCACAACAGCATATTTTTATTATTATATAATAAAAATAGAGTGCATTCTATCATTCAAAAAAACCTTTTTATTACCTAAGTAAGGTTTTGAAATGATATTTATTGTTTTCATAAACATATTTGAAAGATAGGAAAATTTAAGTAAATTTCATTTAAATATAAATAAAATGGGTCGATTATTTTAATACTAAGTGAAAATAATTAAAAAAATTTTAGGGTATTATAAATCATAAGAAATTGAAAAAAAAAAGATTCAAATAAAAAACTGAACCTTACTTGAACAGATTTTTCAATACGGTTTCATAGTTGAGTTACTGAAATAATTGTAGTTTAATGTATCAGGTAGTTTATTCTAGTTTAAATTAACACATACGGGCTTAAGCAAAAGACTAAAGATTTTTAATCGATATCACGATCGATCAAAAGCGGGTGTAGAGAACCGATGTGAACTATAAATTTAAATGGAAATCAACTTGCGTTGTATTCAGGGACTATTTCTTCACTTCAGACGGTCAGGTCCTAAATTTGCGGAACACTTTGAAGCCAAAGTTGTCGTAGATGTTTCACTGTATCGGGTGGGTTGATTAATGACAACAGCAGGATGAGGGTAATGCGGGTAAAAAGTAACGTATAAATAACTAATTTTATTTCTACAATTAAATTTTGAACAATATTTTTTAAAGAAAAACTAGCACGATCCTGAAAATCCTCAGATGTTTTCTAACGTAGTGTTTATTATATTTTTAAAATTAATATTTTTCTATCTATTTGTGAATACGGAGTTCATTGTATTCCAAATATAGTTAAAAAATTTGTCGTGTTAACAGTTTGAATATGTCTTCCAATTTCTTTTATTCCTTTGCGTAATTTTTATCAAAGATTGCGAAAATCATTAAAATCTTATAGAGAGAAAATTTCACAACAAACAACTGTTTTCAATTATTCTTTTTTTCGATTTGTCTATTTAATCCATATATATGCTGTTCATCACTTTTTAAACGAATGAAGAAAATTTTCCGAACTTTTTATGGTAATTTACAATATTATTATCGAAAGGCCGGGAAATTTCTAACTCGATATAAGAGTGAAATGCGCTTAATAACTGAATTTGTATTAATGTAAACCAATGTTTCAACGATTTAGTACGTATAAACTTTTGTGTCTTATAACCCGGCTAACAAAAGAAAACACCTGCGTTTGATCTTTTATAATTTTATAACAATTAGTTCCCGAATAAAAGTACCCCTCGATGTACTCTAATAAGTAGACTCTTTTTCAAAGTCCATCCCTTTTTGTCATCATTGATCTCTTCTCTCGTCATCGATTCTCTGAGTGTACGTGAAATTTATTATGTTCTTCATGCCGAAGAGGGTGGTGATGATTTTTGATTTTCCTGTGTCTGTAGAGTGGACGTAACGGGTAAAACCGAACGTAATAATTCCCTCCCAAAAAAAAAAAAAATTAATATTTTTTAAACGGCTAAAAATTAATAATAAAAAAAAAAACGGGGAAAAAGCACTCCATTTTTTGTATATATCCGAGATCGCTAATTTCAACAAAATAATATAATGAATTATTTATATCTTTGTTAAAATCAAAAAAATCCCTTTTGGCACACCGGAAGGCGGAGGTAGATTTCACCGATGTTAAGTAGCGGATAAAAAAGATTTCCACCTTAAAGTTAAGAAAAACTTTAAATTTACTCAATACAACAACGGTTGCATGTGAACAAAAGTTTCACATGTTTAGCATATGACAAACCCATCTTCTTAATATTCCAGGAAAGGTTTAGCCATCCCTTGCCGTAAGGGTTGGTCATATCAAAAATTGTTTCAGACAAAGGTTTTAGGTAATGTTTAGAGAACTAACGAACACTTTAAACCGATTCGATTCTGTGCCTAGTAAGGGAGGTATGATATTTTTTGTCGTCGAAAACCCATTTTTCCCACTCTGTGGGCCAATGGTAGGTGATATCAAAAAACTTTATTTAGATAAGATTTAGACCCTTATTGAAAAAATAGTATGAACTTTAAACGAATTCGATATTTTATTAAATAAGAAGGTTAAAACGCTATTTTTTTTCGAAAAAGCCCTCCCATTTCCATTCCCATGAACCAATTTTGCCCGTTAACGAACTTGACAGAAATTTTGTGTCGTTTTTATGTATAAGTTTGAAAGCGACTGGCGGAAAATTACGGCAGTTATCGTGTCCACAATCAAGTAAAATATATATGTATTTTACTTTTAAAATGACGATGGTTTTGGGGTCTGGGGGATGTGAAACGCGAAAATATGTCGAAATTTTCCGGAAGTCGAATCACGGTACCTATTACACAATAGGTAGCTTTCTTATGAAATTTACCCAACAGGTTTTACGTTTTTCTTTTTAATTAATTTGTTACAAAATTACGAAGCTGTAACTTAAATATTTAATTGATTAGCAAAGCTATAACATTTTTTTAAATCAAAAGATTACTGTCTAATTTACTTCATTAAATCAGCCGTTTTCAATTTTAATGTTCAATTAATAAATATAAATCGCTAATGTAGTCGATAAATAATTTATTTAAATCTGTAAAGGTAAATACCGATAACCAGTTAGCTAATTTACTATTTTTGTTTTTTGTTTTTTTTTTAAAAATTAGAAAAGAAAAATAAACAACCAATAAACACGTACCGAGTAATGTATAACTTTAATCCATTACTAATACATAATTAAAAATTTAACATCGACCAATTATTACCAAATACATTTAATCAATTAACTAGAGATCGAAAGGTGTTAAACCAGAACGACGTAAACAGATTAGAAATTACTTCTTAATCTAGTCTCTTCAATAATAATTGTGTTAAGGGAAACAGAGCTAAGAATAATCATTCTCATTGTATCATTCGGACCATTCCGACTGAATAAAAATAGAATATGATAAAATTGTATCAAAATATATAATTTAAATTTATTTTTGAAAAAATCAGGTGGGGCTGTGTCGGGGCGCACAGCCGTTGGTTTAACGTAAAACGTTAAAGACCTTGGATGAATTTCCTCCGAGCTACAGACTAATCAACTTATCTGTAGAGCTAAATGGGAGAGCCACCATCATATTTTTTGAACAAAACTGAGTCTCCAATGGAAAATTTTAATTTCTTCATTTGGCAAACTCTACAGATAAATTGGTCGGTCTGTATGTCAGCGACGTTTAGTGTATGGGAGTGAAATAAAAACGAGACATTGACTGCGTAATAAATATAATTTTAACATAAATTAAATGTGATATTTATTTCGATAAATAAAATCTAAATGGAATGTGATATTTATTTCCACGACACTTTTGTTCAACATCGGTCTGTGATATAAGAAATAAGAGACAAGGCACAATAAGCAGCGGTAGAGGTGCTCGCGCCGTCGGCGTCGTTCACTGAGCGTGCCGTGCCAGCTTTGCTATGCTTCCAAAAGTCTCGCGCGCTCGGCACCGGACATTGGGGTACCTGTGCGTGGCCCATAACCCCCCCTTTCCAACGAAATGCGTAATTTACATTTCCGGCTGGCTTTTGCGCGGGCTAAGGCTGACATATTGAATTTTTATATTTTTTACACGTTTAATTTAATTTTTTACACATAAATATTGTAGCTCGCATCTAATTCCTGAACTACATTGAATGGAAATGAGCGAGAGCGCAAGTTTTGGCCGATCTGTGCTGTGCTCTCTTCCTGCCAACCCGCTCTTTAGCGATGCAAACTCAAAGTCATATCGGCGAGCTGACTATAAGTTTTAAAATGACACCACATTTACGTCTCTGAGACTAATAGTTATGGAGTTACTAAGGCGGAACGATATACAACTTTTCGTTACGCTACAAATTTCTATTCTGATACCCGTATGTTTCGGTGTGATTATAAAGTCGTTTCACGTGAAAATCATTTATTTCGGTTTACACACCATTTATATAAACATAACTCTTTTAACTAGACAGAAACCCTTCTGTTGAATATTCTAGCATTTTCTTAAATTATTATCGCATGATTGTTTAATAGTAATATGATACTATTAAAGATATCATAATTCCAGGCCAACATAATAAATAAAAACCCGGCAAAAATTGTATAAATTTTCCTGTGAAGTTACGGGATCCACGATAAACTTACCTTCTCGCTCGGTTGACCGGTTAAACTAATATTAAGTGGCATTAATAACCCGTACACACAGTTCTTCGTACGAAATCTCACTACTATGTAAAGAGACAACGTATATTTCGTTTGTTCCCGATAACCGTGAAAACTATTGAAACAATTATTTCAAAATTTTAACTGTAGCTTTCTTATGACTACCAGAATTTTTACCACAGTTCAAACCACACCGATCACTATTATATAAATCATAAATAAAAAATATAAATACAAATAAATAACCTAGAACTTCTTTCACAGAATATATAATGTCACTGTCTATTCTAAAGATTGTCTACGTCATTATCCAGTTTTACAGATAGTTATTATGCGATTTACTAAATTTAATGTTCTTGCCTATAAAAAATCAATTTTTATTACTATGATAATATATGAACAAACAGATTTACTACGGTATTATTAAACAAATTAATTTAATAATAAAATTAATGGGTATGACGACTATTTACACATTTAACAACTGAAAAGTTGTTATCAGTTATTGTATTTTATCTGTTAAATTGTGAATACCGATAACTCTGAGAGCAACAGTCCACACATAATTACTAAAAGAGTATTTTAAATTTTTGTAGTTCTATACATATGTACCGCGGGCAAAACCGTCACGGAAGGTATAAATTTCATATAAATCGGTTTATCCAGTCTAAATACATCAAGCAAAATTATAACTAATGAAAAAAGAAACGAAAAAATTAGGCTCATTATATTCTATCCTGAAAGAAATCGCCCTAATATTAATAAAATAGAATTATTTAATTAATCAAAAAATGTGACTGAAACCAGGAACGAGAAAAAAGAAAAAAATTGGATTTTACCCACCAATTTTTGGGGTTTGAATAAGGCGAAACACCATCAGAAAGCATCTTAGCTATCTAAGAAGCATTAAAATTACGAGAAAAAAATTTGCCTGCTCTTTGAGTTAAATTTTAAGTTACAGGACCCGTACCTTTACTGATTGTGACAAAACTTAAGTGGCATTAATGTTCTATATACAGATATGAAGGTGGAAAATTTCATCCAAACTTTTTTTTCCAATCTGGAAATATTTAGCAGGCAAAAAAATGCCAATACACGTATATACTTACGAAATTTTTCGAAGTTATTCTAAAATCGTGTTTTTTTAATCGTTAAATGTGTTTCTAGGTGAATTCAACGTACCATTCCAAATAAAAACAAAACTAAGAAAAGAAAATGGTCTTTTACCGATGCTTTTCGACTTGGTTTTAGATTAAGTCATGAAAATATTCGGGGAAAATAATGCCTCAAGTGCAAAAATAGGAACAAAGAATCAGAACGAAAAGATTGAATGTCTAGCTTTTGCCGACAAATTAGCCCTATTTGCAAAAATCAGAACAAGAAGAAATCTACCAAATTAACAGATTGAAAGAAGTAGCTGGAAAAATAGGCTTTCAGATCTTCTTTTCAAAGACAGAAATGATGACAAGTGCCAATAAATATCCCTAAAAAACAACAGAAACAAATTACGACAAAATTAAAATCAAGGACCATTTTAAATATCTTGGGAGAAATAATTAGTAGAAACGGAACAGATAAACTAGTGATCGAGACCAAAAAACAAAAATTACAACGAAACTTTACACAAGAGATATTTACAATAAACAGAACCTTTCTATAAATTAAGGTTTTATAGCACAGCGGTAAGACTAGTAATCTTGTATGACATGGAATCTAAAAACATAACTGGAATAGAAAAACTACTCGAGGTAGAAAGAAGAATTTTAAGAAGGATTTACGGTCCCAGAAGAACACAAGAAGACTACAGACCGAGATCAAATAAAGAGATGTACGATAAAATTAAAGACCTGGAAGTAACAATAAGAAAACAACGGCTAAAAGCGAAGATCTGCAAGTAAAACGACATGCAAAATTTGATCCGATTAGGATATTTTCCCTTATATACGTAGACAGAGGTGACCAAATTAATAGTGAATTTTTTTTTCTTTAAGTTTATTTTATTCTGATTTTTTTATACAGCCAAGAAAGGAAAATTTACAGATGAAATTAAAACTTGGAAATTATTTTTTTTTGTTTTTTTTTTAATTTTATATGTACATGTAAATAAATTATTTCAAGTTTATAAAGCGAAACTTCCTTGTTACCAAAAGAGATGCTTATTCTGGGAATGAGATGTAAACTTTGAATTTTTTTTTTAAGTAAACCACTTTTCTTCTGTTAACATGAATGTCAAACGCTTTTTAAATTTATCTCTTTTAGTGATTACATCAGCGAAAATCTCAAAGTTTTTTTTTTAATTGGCTGATCTGTATAACTAGCACAGCACTACTTAAATATGTTCAGATAATTTATGGTTATACGCACAAAAAGTTATCACAACGGTATTTAAGATGTTAACTACAACTAGCTTTCTCTAAACATCGCATCAGTAATGGGCGGACTGAAAACATTGACATTTTCGTGCAGTTAATTACTAAGGCCTGTTGCTTTTCAATGTTTTTATCCGTTTTTTAATCGATACTTTATGTACGTCAAGCGCTATTAGTTATCTGCTTTAAACGATTTAAGTTTTATTATTATTATATCTTTGCATTATAAAACCCATATCCGATTTATTTTTAAGTAATTATGTAAAATAGAAATTATAAACCTTTATACTTCATCGTTATAAAATATTTCAATAAAGCCATGGTTGAATAATGACGTAATTTCTCGCTTAAAAAATATATAAAAATGTCAAATCATCGCAAAAAATAATATAAACCCTCACTAATTCAGAATTTATTACTTCAAAATCCAATAAGACTTGCGCAATTAAAATATTAAGCAGTCTACAAAGTTATTAAAAATGACGTGAATTAGTAAGAAGAAACAACTATTATAATTCTTCTTTATGTATGCAGTACACAGAAATATTAAATAATTACTTAGAATTATTTAGCATGAAAATAAAAAGCATGAAAACATTATATTTTAGATCAATTAGATTTTTAATAAAAAATACTTTCAAAAAATACCTCGAATTTTGTTAGACAACGTTTTTTTCTTCCATTTGATAAACCGCGAGACTCGAATATGTCACGTTTTCCTCACAAAGGTGGGTTTACGAATTGCGCCGCTAGGTAGCAGTACTTATTCCTCAAAAAGGTGGGTTTACTAATCGCGCCGCTAGGTAGCGGTTATTAACGGCGCCTTTGAATTTACGAACGATCTCGTACAAGAACTTTATACTAGAAAAAATAAAAATTTTAAATTTAAAAGAAAATATACTGTAGCTTATTTTAATAGTAAATGCTCTTATGTAAATGAAAGTACTGAAGATGAAACAATTTTTTTTTTTTTAATTCCCATCCCTTCATTAAAAAAAAAATATATCAGTTTACAAGAGATTATAACTGCTAATAAAACACAAAAAAACACGAACAGTAAGAAAGTATAGCAAATGTGGCAATAAAGATGTGTTACATAAAACAGAAATAAATTCGATTGGTAAAATTTTTATTCTACAATTAGAACTATTTGAACTAACTGATGGAGAAATAAAAAAAAGTTAATTTAGTAATAATATAAAAAGTGTGTCCACGGATACGAAAAAAATCGAGGGTTACACTTACATAGTGATAAGTGCAATATTACATCACAGATCTTCGATTCGTGAAGGTCATTATACTAGTTTTATTAGAAAAGGAAAAATATGGTATGAAGTGAATGGTATGACAATCAACAAAAAAAAAAAAACTGCGAGAAATTCAAAAGTGTATATTTGTTTGTTCTAGAAAGGCAATAAATTTTAATAATAAATCCATAAGATAACAATCAGTAATTCATAAAAAAAAATAAAAGGATAATCTAACAAAACGCAGTGATATCCAAAAAAATTACAATGAAATTGTAAACCGCACGGTAAGTCTCGCAGATATCATTTCTTCCCCACAAAAAAAATTTCTGTAATAAAAAAAAACTGTTTTTAATAAAATGATACGGATATCAAAAAAGGGAAGAAACTACATTTTTATTATCAAAATCTGTTATTAATTTAGCATTTTGTTTTTAAAAAAAAATTACATGTTAAATATATTAATAGACAATAGATATACAATAATATATAATAAACAATGTTCAAGCGTTACATGTAATAAGCGAAAAATAGAAAAATCTGTACAAACTCTTACCGGTCCGATTTCATTTATATGTAATACATATCACATTTACAGAAATAATACATTTCTTATGATTATTCGTTGTTTAATAAATGAAACGGGCCGATTTCATTTTTAAAACAGTTTTATTTATATTATAAAAATTTTTGTTTTTTGAGCGGAAAAAATATCTTCGGGACTCTTACCGTACTGTTAACAGTTTCATTGTAATTTTTTTAGATGTATAATATTTACATCTAATGTGAATGATTTAAATATGTATGTAAAATATTTACGTCTTTTATTATGATCGTTACATAATAATATCAGTAATGGGAGAATGGAATGTTTTCTACGGATAAAATAGAGTAACTACCTTAGCATCTGCCTGGAAGAATCAAGGGATTACAGTTACACAGAGATCACAAAACACAAAATAAACAGTTATTAGAATATAAAATAGATGCGATTATAATCCGTAATAATTATTTAAAGTATAAATAAATTAAATAATTTTAAGGTAAATACTAAGTACAAAATAAACTGCAAATTAATTCAGAATTAAGATTTTCAATCTGAATTAATAAATTCAAAACTATTTAAACAAGACATAAAAATTCAGGGATTTAAATTTTTTTAATCGCTATTATAATTTAACGCACATAATAATTATTATAATAATAATCATCATTATTAAAATATAATATAATTATTATTATAATTTAACACATTAATAATTTGTACGAACGTAGCACAAATAATTTTTTTTTTTTAAATATTGGTCTACAGAATTCATTCTTATAGCCAATAAACGTATGACAGCTCATTTTTGTATCTTGAATACCCGTTTAGAATTTTTGAGATAGCTCCAACAGATGACATATTTATGTGAGAATATACGTAAGCATAATAAATATTTAATCGCGACAAGATTAACTCAGCCACCACATGCGACTCCCTCCGGAGAAGGAAGCGCATTGCTTCTTCCAAAAACTAGGGCCCCAGTAGGGGTATTCCTGTTTGTCCGAAAGGCGCTAGCATCGAAAGGACTTTAGCGGACGGACTGAAGGGGAATTACGCCGTGAGTACGAGGCTCATATGCGCCTTGTCTTCCACGATCAGCCCCGGTTATTTTACTCGCATTGGTCTAAAGGACCGGAGCGCAAAAACCGACTCCGTCCATAAATAAAACATAAGAATCTATAACCGCCATTAAATAAATAATGACCCGACCGATAAAAGAAAGACACAACAGCAAGGGACATTTTTCAAGGTTCTGTGATTAGTAGGGAGATAATAATAAACTCCCGCTACCCTTGCTTTCCGTACCGTTCCAAGATTAACATTTTATTAAGGAGTTTAAAAGCAAAACAGCACTGCTTGATTTTGTTACAAACGAAATCAATTTGATGATCACCCCAAAATAATTTGTAATTTATTAAAACACCCAGAAATTTCACTTTATGGGGAAAAAATACTACCGTTATCAATATAATGGGAATTTTATCCACGCTGTCAGCAGTGTTAGCCACTTCTTTACCTTACCGATCCGTTTTTTGTAAAATTCGATCGAGATATTAAATTAACGTACGTAATACATTAAAAGCTTATTATTATAAGACTAATTAAATTCATTACTTGTTTTTAATGTTCCGGCTGTACAAAAAAAGAAAATCGTGGTTTTAATCGGTTATATCTCTTGGATTAGATGTGTAATGATGATTTTGAGACTAGAATCAAAGAACCAAGAGGACAGTTTTTATTGCCCGCAAGGATGTAGTTTTCCGCTTGACAGCGCTAAAGATGGCGACTTCTGAACAGAAAGTTTTCTCTGTTTTGCAGTCTACTAAATGATAATCTGTTGTTTCAACTCAGCGTACATTCCATAGAAAGTTTAATTGAGATCGGCCGATGGCATAATCGGTTTGAAACGATCGGATGTCGGTGTAAAGGGAAGAGTACGGGATTACCGAGTGTGTCCGAAGAAAATGTTGAACGAATAAAGGAGTCTTTCCTGCGTAGTCCTAAAAGATCTGGCAGAAAGGCCGGCCGCGAACTAGCGATGCCGGGTGTGATGACAGTGGAATTTTTTAAGGAAACGCTTACTTAAAGACATTTAAGTCTACAGATTACGCTATGCGTGCTGACTTCGCGATCGAAATGTTGGGGCACAAGGTGACGACTTTCTTAATGGTATCGCGTTTATTGATCGATCAATATTTCATCTTACTAGAAAAAAAATGCGCATAATGACCGTAACTGGGGATAATAAAAACTCTATGAACTCTTATTATGCGAAAGGGATTCACTAAAATTAAATGTTTTCTGTGGAGTATCCCGACGGCAAGTTTACCGGCCGTTCTTTTTCGCTGAAGCGAGTGTACCAAAATTTGTTTTTTTATGCTTTAACTCAAATACTCTTTCCTCAACTGCAAGACGAATGATGTTTCCCCAATTGCTGGATCGGTCAGCATGAACCCGATAATAGAGTTTGTTTACTTACAGTGGGCTCCACGGTCATCCGATCTGACCTGATGTGATCTTCTCCGTTGAAGTTTTTATAAAGGATCTTGTGTACGTGCCTCTGCTACCTATTAATCTCTCCGATTTGAGGCAAAGGATGGAAACAGCTGTCGCTTACACGATTCCAGACGTGCGGATTAAAGTACGGGATGAACTCTCCTATCCGTTGGTGTGTGCTGCGTAACGAAAGGTGCTAACACCTTTGGTGTGCAAAGGTGAACGCTGGTAAGGAAAAACTGAAAGCGTTACTCTTTCATTACATATATATATTAATGATTTCTTACTGTAACTCAAAGTTAAAAGATTTTAATGGCTTTAAAACCTAGATATTCTTTTTTTATATCCTACAAAAAAACTAAATATTTTACTATCATGATTACATATGAATAAAGAATTTTAATTCTTTAAGAACATGTTTTTTTTCTTACTAATTAAACTGTAACATTTAAAAACTTTCTAAGCACTTTTACTTTTCATGTTTTATTCTATTTTTATTATCCGTTAATCTATGCATTATGTCGCTATGCTCTAGATAAAATGTCTGACAAATCTCTTTCATACTTCTTTTACATTAAATGTATTACTTTTTCATTCATTATTTATATAAAATCTTATTATTTTTTTTTTAAATTTCAACTGTATATTAATTTTTTATTTAATTTAAAGAATCAATTTTGTAGTTTATATTTGTTTTAAATCAGCTTGCGTCAATGCAATAATTATTGAATGAATGTATTCCTTTATTTTACTAAAATAGTAAATGTATAAAACATAGAAAAAGGTATTTTGAGAAAAAAAATTATAAACTTAAAATCTGAAAAATAAATTGAAATTCTAATTAAATTATTCCATTATACGCCCCCTCCTATTATCATTTTCTATTCCGTTGTATTTTCTGTACTGTCTTTTTTCTCTTGATTTGTCATAATTTTTCCTGTTAAGATATGATATATTTATTAAAATTGTAATTGGTAAATTTTTTATTCAGTAATTTTTTAAATTCTATGTCGCAGAATTATTTTTTTATCATTCTGTTTATTATTTCGAAATAACGGATTTCATCGATTTAATTAATGAGTTTTGCAAAAACTCAGTTTAGTAAAACATAATTTAATAGTGATTTATACAGTATATTATATAAGAAAAAGTACGCTGATCGAGTTAAAATTGAAAATTCGGGAAGGATATACGTACATGCGTATGTTTTTATGTACCTTATATTTCAGTATACCTGGAGATCATTTATTATACCGGGAAAAGTTACCACACTTATTATTCAACAGCTATCAGTCGCATCGAATTTCTGTTTGCAGGCATGTATACCATTCTCTGGGGAACCTATTAAAGATTATTTTGAAAGGGGTGGAACCCACCCTCACTGCTACACCTACCCCAACTCTAAAATCTTAAATGGCAATGGTGATATTTAATTACACTAATTGACAATCCGAAATAAATAATGAATTTTGGTGAAAATAAAATTAATATCCGCCCATCCCTTCGCACAGTAGGTGCAAAAAAGAGTGATTTTGCAAATGTTTTTTTTTCTTTCAAATATTGTAATTTTTTTAATCGTTAACAAATGTAACTAAGAAAAAGATGACCTTAATTAGGCGAAATCTCGAGATACTGAGGGTAATCTTACTCTACAACCTCCATTCCCTTGACCTTTTAAATTGAAAATTTAATGGCATCAATGCCCAATACATAGAAGTAATCTGACCAAGTTTGATGAAAATCGGTCCAGCAGTTCTGGAGATATAAAGTGATTTACAGACCAAAATCGAATACACAAGTACGAGTACATACTAATGTTAAAATCCTGAAAATTTCCATCGGTTTTTTGGATTTCTTAAGTGTCAAAATGTCAAGATCCGGTGAATACCGCATATGCCCAAATTATACTCATTACAATACTCTCCCTTCTAGAGCTATAGTACTAGACGGGAAAGTAATATGTGCGTGTGTGTGTGTGTGTGTGTGTATATATATATATCAGGGAAATGATGAAAACGGAGATTTGATTCAATCCCTAAGGTAGATGATCAATTCGCGGAAGATGTTAAAATTACAACTCTGTGGGGTGATTTCCCTAAAGAAAGTAAAGTAAGGATTTGATCAAATCCCTTAACTGGTTTAGTGAAAAGATGAAATAATATAATTAATTTTGTTTAAAGTTAAGTTTTGTTTAAAGTTGTTTATAGTTAACTTTGCAATTAATTTTGATTTTTTTCTATACCTGAAACCATTTTTCTAAGGTAGGTGCTTGATAAAACTTGAAATATAGAAAACAATAATAAAAATGCGCGCAACCTTCCTCGCGTAATTAGCTGAGCGAGTCCTTACTTGTTTATTTCATCTTTTCACTAAAACAGTTAAGGGATTTGATTAAATCACTTACTTTCTTTAGGGAAATCACCCCACAGAGTTGTAATTTTAAAATCTTCAGGGAATTGATCATCTACCTTAAGGATTAGAGCAAATCTCCGTTTTTGTCACCTCCCTGCGACATATATATAAAATCATCGTCAGTGATCCTTCCTCTCATGTCTGACAGGTAGTGACCCGATTCATATCCCGTCGATAATTTCCCGCCATAGCTCACGGTCCTCTGTCATTCGAATTAACGTTCCTAACATTCCTCCAGTCACCTCTTCGATATGGTCCGCCCATATTTTCGGTGGTCTTCCAATGGCCTGCTGCCCTCGATTTTTTTTTGTATGAAGATAAATATATTTCTTTTGCTATATTCTAATGTATATCAAAATGTACATTTTAAAAAAAATTGCGATTCAAAAGCATATTTAATAAGTACGGCTTTGAGCAAAATCAGGAGTTCTCTGTAATCATCTGTTTCAGGAATTTAATGTTTTAACAGTAAGTGAGGTTATTATATATTAATAAAAGCAAATGATTTTACGGTCTTCATGAATAACTTATATTTTACGTTCTTTTAGTATTAGTTTTAAAAACATTTCGAACATTACTACGATAGAACGATTTAGAATACCAGAGATAAATTAGATAAAAGAGTTAGTTTATTTGAGAAGTTCCAGTTGTTTCTTTTAATTTTAATTAAGCTGTATTTGTATTGAATATTCATTTTTGGAAAGGTAAGAATTCAATTTTGTTGTAGATATCCGATGAACAGGATACATGTACCAGATAAGTCCTTCGTTTTGATTACTAAAATCTATTTACAGAAAATTTTTTTATTTCCAACGAGCTCAATTTCTATTAAATTCTGATTAAATTTTATAGATTTAGAATTTTATGTATTCTATAAATATAATAAATTATTAACTAAAAAGTAAATATCCATTTCTTTTATATTTTTATTCAGATGTGTAATAATTTTTAATAGAAAAAAAACAACTGTTTAGTAATAATCAGTTTTGTAAATTACCATTGATGAGGGTATTTTAAGACCGTTTGCCCGCATGATTTGCTCCAGCGATTCACTGTAAACGCATGGAACGCATGTTTACACAAATTGTATTTTTTCCTGCAATAAAATGCAACTGCTGTTCCTAATACAAAAAAAAAATTGTTTATTCTTCAAAAAGAACTCACCAGAAAAGTTTCCATTTTTTAAAAATGGAGTTTTTATATGCAAAATAGAATTAGCATTATAAGAACAGATTTAATTTAGAGATTTAAAGATATTTTTAGTTTTTTTTAAATGATTAAAAGGTTTAGAAAATGCTTGAAAGGATATTTTGAGTTATACAAAATGTAATATACGTATTATTTCTTTTAGAACTGTTTCAAATCCTAATTTTATTTTGTGGTTATCTATTCTGAAATCCGATTTTCTTGTTCGGATGTCGACGGTTGATAATCTTAAAATAAGAACTTTTTTTAAAAAATAAAAATAGGTTATATTTGCCATGTTAAATCCACGATTGTTTAATTACTCGTATTATTATTGACAAATTGTACGAAAAATAAATTATTAATTATTTCTCGTGAATTAGAATTTCGACACTTTAAACATAAAAAAAAACCCGTATCAGATTATGCAATACGAGATTATATGAAATTCGTGCGATACTTTCGTCAGCTTTCCTTCCAATATGAAACGAATGTCATGAAAAGAAAAAAATCCTAATTCCCCAGCAAAACAAATTGTATTAATTCTCATGCGCATTAATAGTTTAGATAATGTAAGTAAATATTATTTAGGAAATCTATTCACGCATTTTGACGTATAACTACACAAGACCGATTGCCAAATTTTAATTGAATACATGCAACTTCCTATTAGCAAGTAACGTAAGATTAAAATAAAACTAGTAAGTCTTTGATAAATAATTTTTTAATGTTCGATTAACACTTAATTTTTCTGAATTCAATTTTTAGTACCTGTTTCGGTTTACCTCTTTGTTTATTGCATCGTTCAATTCATTTATTATTTCGTTAACTGAACTATTTCAGTCACGAATACCTGTTTGAAGTTTAATAATAAATTGTTTTTAAAAAAAGATAAAATTGTGTATGTAGTTTTATTGTAGTTTATGCCAAAATTATGAAAATTAAAAAATAAATAAAAAAATAAAAATGTTAATTACCTTTTTCAGTCTACGTTTTACTGTAACAAAAAGATACACCCGAGTAATACATGAAAAAGAAATTCTAAAAGTATGCTCTTCTATTTTTTTCTCAATATCCTTGCTAAATTGGGGCGATTTTATTTAAACGGTTTTCCAGTTCTTTTCTATATAACAATTTCACGCAAAAATATTAATTTTAAAAAAATTTCCGAATGCCAGGGTTCTAGCAAAGAATAGCAAGCATATTACACACGGTTCTGTTAAAAGATGGCATAAAACGGAGTCAGTTTCAAACACGAAACGAAATAGGACCTTTCGTTAGGAATCCAGAAGCTATACACAAAATTAAAAAAAAAAATATCTGCCAGTCCGAAAAAATTAATGCGTAAGTTATCACAGTTTGAAACAATATCGTGTAACTGCGCAAAAACTTAAAAACACAAACTGAAACGTCTTAACGAGGAATATAAAAGGTTAGGTTTCTCAAAAACATTGTCGAAAAATAGATAGACCAGACTCTGTTTCATGTTAGATGAGGCATAGTTTTCCTTTATCTGGTCATGTTAATTCAGGCATCACCAAAGATTAGATGATTGAAAATCATCACCGAATTTAGAACACTCGATCATTATAAAAAAAAAAAAAAAATGGACTTATATTATGTTGTTTCTGGTAATCGTACAATGGAGTCAATATTTTTTGACTGGACAGTCGATACAAAATGTGCAGTACAATTTGCAAAGAAATTTATCCTCAGTTAATAGGTCGTGAAGAATTCTTCTAACAAGACAAATATCAAACGATTCGCTAGCGCGGGTTCATAGAAGAATGAACTGTCAGCAGAGGCGATTTTTTCTTTTCAGGCTATTTGACGGATGGAGTTTATGAATCGAATCCTCAGGGTACAGATGAACTGTAGGCGTGCTATATAATAAGAAATCGACGACATTCACAATGCCGTCAACCATCGGATCACAAAAGTACACCTCTGCTCAGGGCGCTCACTTCGAATATCTTCTGTAAATATATGATCGATTTTTTCAAATGTAAATACAAAATGTATTTTTAATTTTTTCTTTTCATTCGTAGATTGTTAGATGCCGTAAGTGTGTTTGGTCTGTAACGATTTTGTTTTAAGTTGTTCTCTTTGTGTTAGTAATCATAATTACACAAACCCGTTGTAAACAAGCAGCTAATACATCGAAATAAATACTTTATTTCTAAAACATAATAGAAATAATAAAAATATTAAATAAAAATTTTAATTAAAATTAAATATATATATATTTATATTTATTAAATAAATATTTAAAAACACTTCAAGCGTTTGATTGTAAGGATTACTTTTTGTTAGTACTTAAAATAATAAGTAAATAATTCAAGAAACAAAAATTGTAATTTCTTTCACTCTATCTACTTGTGTATTATTTATCAAAATTTAGAAAGTTCAGTTGAAACGGAGGGTAGGGATGAATACCTGGAGGTATAGTACAAAATGAATAACATGAGTGGTGCAAATCTACTAGCATCTTCCTGTCTACCGTGATCCTGTCTCGCTATATTACACTCTCCACCAATTTATTAGCGACATAAATACTACTTCAACACCCCATATACATTTACTGCAACCCACCTGGTGTAGTGGTGAATTTGTCTTTGCAAATCATCTGATTTCGAAGTCGAGAGTTCTAAGATTCAAATCCTACCAAAGGCAGTTACTTTTATACGGATTTGAATACCAGATCCGGTGTTCTTTGGTGGTCGGGAAATTAACCAAAAATTTCAGGACGATCGGCCTGCGACTATACAAGACTGCATTTCATTTACATTCATACATATCATTCGTCCTTTGAAGTAATACCTTACGGTGGTCCCGGAGGCTAAATAGAAAAAATATACATTTACTGCGCAACTTGTGCAATGTTGCGCTTTCTAAACTTTGACGATTAATACTTATTTAGGATGCTGAGTAAACCAAAATAGTTACTTGTAACAAGAATTTTTTATGTGGTACTGACGAATTTAAAAATAAAATTAAAATTTTAATAAAGAAATTTACTTAACTAAAACTCAGTTACTCATAAAAAATAACTAATAATCAAATATTTGAATCGTACCTAAGATTATAAGAGAAGTAAGAAAGAAATCTGTCGTTCTTCGCCGACATAAAATTCCTCTTTTCAATTGTAACATCCTATTTTTAGACTACAAGGTCAAGTAGTTACTATAATATATTCAATGATACTAATTTTTGATATGTATTGTTAAGTTAGCATTCCTATCGACATTAAATAATTCTATACAAGGTGAATGCGGTAATGTTTATTTAAATAACATTTATTACATTTTTAAAAGTTATTCATAATCCTGTAATAACGTAATTAAAAACCTAGAACGTCATTATTTTTAATAGTCAAAAATTAGCGTGTTATTAAATAAAATTATCCTGGAGTTTATTTGTTTTTTTTATACAGAGACGTCGTCATCCTTTCCAAAGAAAAATAGATAATAGTTTTACCATAACAAGGTCATTAAGACCGTTTTAATACTTTCTTTTCAGTAACGCGCGTATCCTTATTCTTGTTGTTGTTTTGAATAATCGTATTATTTAGCGCAGGAAATCAACCGTAGAAATGAGTTGTTGTGATGACCAAGTACTTTAATATCCTGGAATGCTAATATTCTCTGTTTTTTTTTTTTTTTTGTTTAACAGGAACGAAATTATTAACCTTTAAAAAAGTATAGATTTTTTTTTTGTATTTGTTAGCCTAACATTTCAAAAGTACCTCGACTTGTACCTCGATTTGTTTTTCGGATAAAAATTAAAACAAAATGAGAAATTCTAATCTCATTTGGATGTTTGAACAATAGACTGAACAATTACTTTATTATTTGTCGGTCTGAATTGAAAAAAAGATGTTATAGCCGCATAAATTCTTCAGTTAATGCGGCTATTTATAATATTATAATAGTAGATAAGTCTGTAATACATATTTCACCATAGCAGAAAACTTATACGAGAACAAAAAAATATGTTTTCTTTTTTTTCGTTTTCACGCGGGTAGGCGTAAAAGACAACGCGTATTATAGTGTTTCCCTCCAGTTGTTTCTATACAGAACCTTTTCTTTTCAATTTTCAACGCTTCTAAGTCAGAATTAGTCTGATCCATCCATCTTGATCTTGGTCTCCCTAAGGATCTTTATCCAAATGGATTAACTGTGAAGATTTTCTAGCCTGTCATCGTCCAATCGACGCAGATGTCCTAACCACTGTAATTATTTTTGTTAGATATTACTAATTCCAGTTTCTTCTTTACCAAGTGCTCGGTATTTTTTTTCCATCCAACGTTGCAGTTTTTATCGGTTCGTAAATTTTTCTCAATACTCAGTTTTTAGTCCTTCTGCATCCTGTTTTCTTACTGTCTACGTTTCACAGACGTAGAGAAATCGTCCACAATAGTGCAGCGATAAATATTAAGCTTAGTTCTTTGCGATAAATCTTTTATAAACTTTACTTGAAAAAAAAAAACTTGTTTTATATACTGCCGCGATTCTATCTTTAAATTGTTATTCCAGAACTCCTGTTTTTATAATGACAGATCCTAAATGTTTCAGTTATTTACCGTTTTGAATATACCTAACTTTAAAGTTAAGGAATTCTTTCATTTTATTTACCGCTGTCCCTTGAAATTAAGAGATATTCTGTCTTTTCCTGTTTGATGTTTGGTTTTAACTTTCTTTGTATTCTTTTCAAGGTACTTCACCATCTCAATAAGTTCCTGCTTGGTTTCGGTTAGCAATCGCCAGATCATCTGCACATGCAAGCACCTGGTTATCAATTTTTCCTATATTAATTCCGTCATCGTGTTATTTGTGAAATTCCCTGACGATCTTCTCAAGCATATTGAACAGAATAGGTGAAACATCATTTTTTAGGTACTTCAAAATTCCTATTCAATATGCTTCTAATTATTACAAATTCACCCGGTAAAAATACTGTTAACTTCATCGATAACAGTAAAATATGCCCTACGGATTTATTTTACAGACTGCACAATCCTTTCGTCTGTTAATATAAACTGTTGAAGATCAGTAATTGATAGACCCTTCTATCTAACCGGATACAAACTTTAACTTAAATACATCGCCATAAAATAGGAAAATAAGAAATTCACCAAGTAAAGGCGTCAACGGGATTTATAATTTGCATCTGTAACAATCAAATCAAATAATATACATTTCTTCCCTGATAATTACAATTATATCCAGTTCTTACTTGCTTAATTATCCAGCAATGACATGCAGTTATTGCAGCCATTTACGCATCCCTATCTATATTCTTTTTTAACAAATATGTCCTCATCATTTATTTATCTCCCCTGTATTACTTCATCCATTCCCCCTTGCCATCTTCTTCTTGGTCTTCCCCTTTTCCTTCTCCAATGCGTGGTTCATCCACAAATATTTTGTTATATTTGACCATCATGCATTTTGCGCCCATACCATACTAATCATTCATTTCAGCGGTGTGAACGACGCGTTTATTCTCATTTCTACTCTAATCCTTTGGTATATTAAACTATTCATCAGAGTTCTCTGTCAATATCTCCTCCAAAACATCATATCCGTCACTGCAATTCTTTTTTCAAAGAATTGCAGTGAATACAGTTGACGAATAATAGATTTTTGCTTCTTGATTTTATTTAAAATATCCATCTCTTCATTTCTGTCTAAAGTTACCGCGTCCTTCAGATACTTAGATTTATTTACACATTGAATCGTTATTTTTCCCACTGGCATATTCTTTCTCTTGTCCTTAGACTTCATCTTAACCATATTTATTTCTAAACCCAATATTTCGTATTCTCCTCCTTTCAGCTTCTTAAATATACAGGTTACAGGTTTAGATTTTCCGCTAAAATTACTTAAACGTTAACGAATAACAAACTCCATCGTCCAAATTTATAGCCGTCGGCTTGCATTTCCATCTGGACAAAATCTACTATCGGTAATTTACCTGAAAATAATCCCGTTATTTCAAAATGTAATTCAATGAAATATCAAGATAAATTTTAAACGTCTTCCTATAATCGAACAATATTCGTGTAGTCTATCCGTAGCCGTTTTCAAACGCAATCATTATCGCAAATTACTTCGCCAGTAGAAAAATCAAATACTTTAAAATGAGGAATATCATTCTTGTAATGAACTGTCATCAATTTTACTAGCGTTCCCTAAATAATATTTCATTTATACCTTCTATTAACATCTGTATAGCTACCAACCTTTTGATAGCTAACACAAACACCGAGAAATGGATGGAATAAGACGATTCTAAAACTATTATTGAGCCTATTATTTTTAGCTTTTACTATTTTTAAAATGTCCGCTACGTTCTCTTCGTAAAACTTTTTAAGGTAGAGAAACTTAAGAAAAATTAAAAACAAATCCTGATAAAACGATTTAAGTATCGCTGGTAAAGTTTATTAGCCTATAAACGATACTCTACAATAAATAGTGGAATGCATACCGGTAAGCGAAGAATAATAATAAGTAATCTTCATTATCATCATCGTTATAAAATAAAATAAAAATTTGATGGAAGCAATTATTTTTTAACCCATATCAATGTTTTTTTTCTACCTCTGCGGTAAACTAGTACAGCTCAGAATGCAAAGAATCATTACATATGTTTATATGTAATGATTCTTTGCATTCTGAGGTATAGTAAAATGTTAAATTAATGGTAACTAACGTATAGTTTAACATTATATGTTTATTTCATGTACTAGGAACAAAGTGGGAGGGTACATCGTACTCTTCAACTGCGATTTTATGTTTATCACTTAAACTTGCGTGTTTAGTACGTACTAAATGGTAATAAAAAAATTAAAGTATTTCACGATCCCTGATAAGAGTTTAAACGTGTATTTAGTCATTATCGAACGACTACAAAACGGACAGAAGAGATCGCGAATTTACTCGAGGTTAATTCATATGATTTAATACGTATTCTTTTAAAAGGAATCACAACATTTAATTATAATTTATTCATTATATGTATGAAATAGATTTTTATTTTTGTTCTTTTTACATAATTTTCGTTCTAATTACTGTTCATGTTCTTATTAAAAATGTTATAACACCACAGAACGTTCCGCAAGCAATCATATATTCGTGCAACACGCAATTTTTTTTTTTTAATTTTTATAAAGGTTGTTTTATTAATTTCTTTTTTTATCGATCGTATATGTTTACAAAAGTTTGCTATTAGTACGAGTTTGCAGAAAACAAAACTTTATATCCAAATATGTATGTGTAAAAATAATGTATATTACTTTCTATTTTGTTTTAATATTTTCATAAAATGTTGTAACAGTAATAATGTTATTGATAATTAAATCATAATATATATATCGTTTGTATCAAGTAGAACGGTGCGTTGGCTTGTTTGCTGTATGTGCTCACATTTTTATTTTTGAATAAAGCGCTTCTTGGCAAAATGTAGCAAAGTAGCTTAATATATATATTTTTGCTTTATTTTTTTTACAATTTAAAAAAATATATATATTTGTGTTTTGGACGTTATTTTACAAAATTTTATATGAACGTTATTTAGTTGCAATTGGTAAAAACATTTAACAAAATCTTGTATAACGAAACATAAACCATGTAACATTTTTGCTACTGATCGCCTTTTTTTAGTATATATATAATAGTTATTTGTTATATGTAAAGTGTTCCTAAAGGATAGCAACTGTTATCTGAACATTAAAATTAGAAAAATGAGGATTTAATACAGCGATCTCCAAACGTTTTTGTTCGCGTACCCCTAATACGAATATAATTATAAGTTGTACCCCAAAACCCATTGTAAGTTCCCCACTGCCTTTTATTTTTTCAAGAAAGAAGAACGAGCAGAAGGAACGAGCCAAGCAGCCATCAACCGAAGACCAAAGATTGAAGAAACCTGCATACTTTTCCCCGTTTAGCCCTTCAGAGCCACGGGACTTTTTAAGGTTAGTGGCGTGTAATTCGATTGCTACCAACTCACGAAAATTGCAGGCCAAAGAAGAAAGAAGAAGTCTACAAAAGAAGAAAAAGAAGAAAGAAGACCCACAACGGGACTCACCGCCAAGGACTGAGTCCAGTAGAAGAGCCCAGCAGTAAAACAGCACGAAGGGCAGCCACAAAAGAAGAAAATGATCTACAATTCTCCTATTCACCTACCCGCAATCCTTAAAATTTACAATTTACTTCAGTCAGCACATGCGACTCTGTCCGGAGAAGGGGGCCCAAAATAACTAGGAGCCTGGTAGGCGTATTCCTAATAGCCCGAAAGGCGTTAGTACCGAAACAACTTCACCGGACGGATTGAAGGGTAATCACGCCGCGAGTACGAGGCTCAAAAGCTTAATCTCCCACGGTCAGACCCAGTAAATAATTTTCACGTTGGTCCATACGGAAGGGAACACAAATTACCAAATCCGTCCATAAATAAAACTTAAAACTTATAACCGCCACTAAATAACACCCAATAACCCGCCCGATAATACAAAGATACAACAGCAAGGGACATTGTCCAGGCTCTGCGATCTGTAGGGAGAAATAATGAAACTCCTGCGCCATTCTTGCGTTCCGTTTCGTTGTAACCCATATAATATAATATTTGTGTGTGGGTGTGTAAAATCAAAAATCAAATGATTTATATTACTTCTTTGACGTACCTAAAACACCACTTTGTGTGCCTCATTTTGAAGACCACTGATTTAGTAAATGCTCTACCACAGCAGTATTTTTCGGCATGAGACCACTACACTTCCAAGCCCCCATAGATAGGAGATAACTGAATAAAAAGGTTTAAATAAAAAGGATAGGACAGTGATATATCATTTTTTTTTTAAATGTGTGTTTAAAATATATGGTATCTTTGAAATATATGTAGATTTTTTTTGAAATTCAGGGTTAAAATGGAGTAACAATTAAATTTATAATTTTTGGGGAACAAATGAAGGAAGATATTAAGTTGGTTTTTGGTGTGTATAATCTTCTGGTGAATTTTTAAAAATCTATATATATAAAAATGTTAAGTTCGTTTGTGTACGCTACAAAAACTTAAAATGTTCTGCACCGATTGAGCTCAAATTTTAGCACAATATATAACCCGCATCAAAGATTGTTTTCATCTATTTTTAATTTGTACAGTTTTTTAATAAAGAAGAGGCTAATAAATCAGATGGAAATGTAAACAAAGGAAAACCAATCAGATCAATGCAAGATGGCCGCTGTCAAACACAACGACCAATCACAAAGAGCCCGTATGGCCGTTGCCAATGTAAACAATATCACAACTGTTTAAGTAACAAATTTCTTGGAATTATATTTAACAGCTAAAACATCTGTATTTTATTAAAAGAAAAAACAGCAAAACAAAAAGAAAAGCCACCAAGAAGGATGACTTACAGTAAATAAATTAAAACACCCAACTTTCTTATAGCCCAGATAGACTTAAGACTATGCAAACAAAAAAAGTCGAAATAACCAAATACATAGAAAATAATATCCCTACATAATGACCAAAAACTCCTTTGTTAGGTTAAATATTCACTTTTGTCTGAATTTACAAAAGGCATTTACAAGGAAGCATTGATAAATATTGAAGACAAGTGCTTAGCTAATGCAAATAAAGTTCTTAGTCAATCGGGAATGCCAGCACCCACCCGAGCTGCGATTGCTTCATTTGATGTGGATTTACGCCGTGAACAGAGTTACAACATTGGTGATCTTCAGTCATATGTCCGATCAAACATTCCCAAATTAACGCGTGAACAGAAAGGCACAGCGAAGCGTGGCGGGTACAGCTAGTACTATATATATTTAAAGTATATAGTATACATAGTACCTTCATGTATAATACCTTACCGTTATTTCATTTGTTTGTATCTGAAATACGAATAATTAATACTGACCTCACACCTACTTTTTGGGTTATAATCGATTGCGTATTCTATGAAACTAATCTGTTACAAGATTTACTTCGGTTTTCCTTGATCTATGCAAAAAATGCTAATACGTAGCATATCTTCCTACTCCTGAGGTGATGAATAATGTGTATTATTATTTATCGAGAAAAATAAAAATTCACGAAAAATTCTATCCGTATGTATAAGCTTGAAAGAAATGCATGGACAAGAAAACACTGCCGTAAATAATAAAAATTTAAATACGAAAAGAAATTTAGAGAATCGTCGTAGTTAACAAATGTTATAACTAATGTTTTCTGGAATTTAGAAATACCTATTATTTTATTACATTAAGTTTTTCTAATATTTTGAACATCATGATTTGTGGCGTTATAACAATACGATAAAAGTTTACGAAGGAAATAATTTTCAATTATCCACGAGAATAATGTAATTTTTCCGTTAAGAGATTTTCTATTTGAGTCATTTGAGAAAAACATTAAAATGAAACCATTAGGTGAACTTCCTTTATAAAATAAAACAATAATGTTCCGCCCATTTGGTGAAGAGTTAACCTTACCATATAATATATATATATATAAAGAAAAAATGGTGAGCAATTCGCAATGAACAACCAACAAAAAAAGACTGAAGATAAATTAGTGAAAATTTTTATACTCATTCTTCTTACGATGTAAGTATACACTAAGAAAGGTTTTTTGAAATTCTGGGTTTAAAGGGTTAAAATGGTGTAATAATGAAATTTATAATTTTTCGGGAACAAATGAAGAAAGATATCGAGTTAGTTTTTGGTGTGTGTAATCTTCTGGTGAATATTTAAAAATTAATTTCTAGATTTTTCGAGATTCGATGATGAAAAAAAGTAAAAAAAAATTTTGAACAACGATTGCAAATTTTCCACATTTCCTTTCATACTGAAAGAGAGAGATATTCACTAAATTTGGGTTTTTGAATACTCTTCATATAAATATCTAGAAGTCTTTTTCGGGGTTTTTTAATTTAAATGTTTACGGGATGCGACGGTGTACGGCGTGGCGACTCAACCAACACCGCCGCTGCTGCTGATACTACAAAGGCTATAAAGAAATCGGGACGGGCTGATAATTAATAATGTTATTTATTTACAGTTTCTTAAAAATAAACCTATATTCGTAAAACTGTAATATTAGAAAAATTAGTCCGTATTTGTCATGTATAATTACAACAGGTTGGTTTTTAAAACCAAGTCATTAAAACGCAGTAATGAACATACTGCAGAAAACGTCTGGTGTGCAATAATACATTATTTCAAGCGGAATTGATTTGTTTTTTTTTAGTAAAGCGAACTGGAATTCCTAAAAATACAATAATTTTCAAGAAACAACAGAACACCAGAATTTTTTTTTTATAGAAGAATGCAATCGCATGTGATTGTTATTCTAAAGTGTTTATATACGAATATATAATATACAATATAATACACACAATCATTGTTTGTACTCGTTTATTAGAATAAAATATAAGTTTACAAAAAAAGTACAGTTAAACTAGAATATCACATCCAATATTATTTTCTTTTTTTTTGTTCCTACAGTTATAATAATTTTTACTTTATTCAAATACGGTAAATCGATAAAATCTAATAATTCATTTTTGTATTCATATTTTATAATAAAATATGCTGAAATCACTTTTGACAATCGTGACCAAACTATAATTTAACTGCATTCAGACACGCGAAGTTTAAATCGTTATAACTAAAGGTTATATTTTATATCTATTCTACTTTTACGGGGAAATTTTTTTTTGTTTCGATTAAAAAATTGCCTTATGTATTTTATTTTTTAAATTAAATCTATAGCTATTTAAACAAATTTCCTATTTCGTAATGATGTGCACATTTAAATTTTAAAACTATAATAATGTAGAAAAGTAAGTCGTTTTGATATTTACAAGTCTTCGATTTTAAAGTTTTTTTGTAATCACGTAGCAAGCATTTAGATACAAACTTTCTAAGCCGTTCGAATCAGAATTTTGAAATACGTCATATTAAAAAAAATTAAATATTACCCATCTCTCCTCCTCCTCTTGTAGAAAAAACCGTAGTCCCGGCAAGAATGCCCTTTTGGGTGTTCTCGTTTGAGTCAAATAAGGCATAAAGCTCGAGTTTCGGCTCCTAGGGTGGGGAAACAGGAACGACATTGTCGGTCCTGGTAACCCTACTCTGGGAATTAGAGGCAGGCATTAATAGTTAAGATCCAGCCGGCTTTTTAGAGTAAAAGGACACCCTCCGGATTGTGTTATGCTTCACTGTGGAACCGGATTCGGGGGAGAGAGGAGAAAAAAAATACTATCCATTTCAAATCCAATAAAAAAGAATGTAAAATTTAAAGAATTAGTGTTTTTGAAAATGTTATAAAATGTGGTTTCTACTGAAGAGCGGATAAAAAAAAATTATAAAAAGGCATTAATAAAATTAAAAAATAAATAATACGATTTCTGTTAGTGTAAAAAAAAAAAATTAAATAAATATATAAACTTGTAAAACAATACGCGTAATTAATACCGATGTTTAAGTTATTGACCGAAATGATATAGGAACAATAACGCGCAGAAATATTAGTTTATAATCATTCAAAGAAATTAAATAAATATAGATTATTACTTTCATTAGAAAAACAATCTATTGTTACAAGATTCTGATTTATTAAAATTCTAATATCTACTTCTACTGCAATATAGTTATGCTATTTAACTGTATACTTCGAATATACCGTATTCAAGAAAGTACCTTAATCAAATTTTGAAAGTCGGGGTAGAGTATATTTCAAATACAGGTCTTATACCAAAAAAATATATTGATTTAGTATAGGAATAACTGTTAGATTTATTTTTTTTTAGTGATTCACCGGTGAGCAGTTATTTAAGGCTGCTTTTGAAACTAGTTGCAAAACATCTGACAACGAAGTTGTTAAACTATCCTGGTATCGGTTATTTATTCTTAAAAAGACACGAAAAAGTTTAAAAATTAAAAACATTAAAATTTTTAAAATTTGATCGATTACCCCAAAAAGTATTTATTTTTTTGTCCACTTGCACTACTACCAGTTTGCTTTGGAAGATATAAAAAAAAACCTATATGAAAAATATTTTTTCGACTTTTTGGGGAGAATTTATGGGTAACTTTTTTAATGTTAAAACATGTACTGAGCTTAATATAAAATGGGGTTATTTTTTAAAAAATTGAACCAAATTATCTACCCCCAATGTATTTTGACCCCAAACCATTACCGGCAAAATACCCCATATGCATGAATGTGCGTGTTAAATTTCATCAAAATCGTGTTATCCAGTAAAACGTTATTAAGCCAACACTCATACATACATACATACGTACGAACATTATCCCTTACTTACTTTTGTTTTTTGGGTCAGGAAACGTCGACTTTTTCTTTCATGCAACATAGCTCTAGAGCTGCGACGCCAGGAAAGTAAAAAAAAGCTAACAACTGTGGGTTGTTACTGATGCACGGCTTGCACACACACACACACACACGACTTAATTAAACCTATTTATCATTTTATTTTAATATTATATATTTTAGTTTATTTTATTTAATGCTTCTAACTAAAGGGCGCACTCATCCCGTAATTAATTCGCGCGGATGTGGAGGTACTAGCGGCGACAGTCGTACAACTTAACTAATGTAATTTTACAATTTACATAGAACAAATTTCGCTTGTACGGCCGGTAGGCTGGTATATCCGCGAGGCTTAACGCACCAGGTACCGAGTCGACTTTGGCGATCTAGTTCGAGACCCAGCCACACCGAGTTACTTCTTTACATTTTAATACTATTCATTTATTAAATTCTATCGTTCATTTGAGGCGTCACAAGATAGCAGACGACTGCAACAACATTTTTTGGGGTGGGGGTGGTATTTTGGAAAAAAACGTTTTGCAAATATTATTATTTCTTAATCGTGAACAAATGTGCTTAAGTAAAATATGACCTAAATTAGTCGAAATCTCGAGATACTGAGGGTGACTCCGATCTATAGACCCGCCTTGGTCTTTTAAGTTGAAAATATAATGGCATCAATGTCCAATATAAAGAAGTAATCTGACCAAGTTAGGCCGAAATCGCTCCAGTAGTTCTGGAGATATAAGGTGATTTAGAGTGCGACACCGAATACGCACGTACATACGAATATTAATAACATCCGGAACATTTTCATCCGGTTTTTTGGGTTCCTTAGGTGTCAAAATGTCAAGATCCGATGAAAACCGCATATGCCCTAATCGGACCTATAATGCAATACTTTCTCTTCTAGAGCTGTGTTTCGCTATAGCGCTATCTAGAAGGGAAAGGAACATTAAATTGCCGCTATTTTGATTAAGTCGAATCCCGAAGTGTTTTACATTATAATTTTTATTTTTAAATTCCCTTTAAAATAATCTTGTCATAATCCTACTCTTTTTATTCAAAATTTTTTACTTTTTCCATGGATGTTTGAGGATGTGATGGTTTTGTATTAAAAAATAAATTGTTTCGTGGTAAAAGCATTTGCTAAATTTAATTTTTCTATAATTAAACTTTGAAAAATTATTTAAGGGCCCATTTATTATTACAATTCCTATTATTTTATGATAGATTATTTTTATTTTTGTTTTTCTGTTTATTTATCTAGAAATGATTCCGAATATTTCACGCATATGTATTAAAATTTAATTAATATGAGATGAAATTAAAAAAATAAAATTACTCTAGAGATGAATTTAAAAAATATATATATATATATATATATCGCAGACCGAATATATATATCGCGGAATTAGAAATTTCAAATTATTGAAATTATTTGAAGAAGAAATTTTATTTTTTAGTATATAAAATTTTATGATATTACAAAGAAGGGTAATAGATGCAACTAGTTGAAGGTCGGGAGAAATGTTTATTACTACACATAAGACCATTAGGCAGATAAAATATGTAATTTTGACCGTCCGTCCAAAAGAATTAATCACTACGTATATTATGAATAAATTCCACAGTTAACATCGGTTGAATTCTTTTAGCCGACACCGTTTCTACGTAATCGCTTCCGGCCGTACTTTAACCCTCATCTGATAGATTGACTGCGCTCCTTATCGTGTTAAGAATGACTAAATTATTATTTTTTAATCTTCTTATAGATTTCTTTAAAATCAGATTAATCTTTTATAAAAAAAGAAATCGTATTTTTCTTATAACTAACTAAGAACTACATTTTACAGCGAATTAATTAAATTTAGAATTTTTACACAAAATTATCAAATTAATCTTCCTCTAGAAATAAAATATTTAAAAAATTCCGGAGATAAAAAAAACAGTGATAACAGAATTTGTTAATAATCGTAGCATATGTTTGGCGCCACGTAAACAGTAACTACGTGAACTAAACTTGTGACCTAATTTTTCTATACGGTATGTTACTTCTATTACTATATAATATTTGGTAAAGGCGCCTCGAGCCGATTCTGTACGTTAGCTATCCAATTATTCCTTTTTGTTATTTTTTTAAATATAGGGTTATAAGTTATCAGACAACCGGAATTCTTCTTTAGATTAACATCTGGATTTAATCAGTCGAATTCAGTTAGGCTTGAATATAAATCGGGACACCGATTAGTTAGTTCATCTTAGATATTTTTCGATCGGTCGACCGGTGCAGGTAGTTAGTTACTGAAAGCCAAAAAAAAGTTAAGTCATGTAACGATCTTTATACGATACCTATCGTGTGATATCTAAGCTTAAAATACTCATCTTATGTAATAAATGGACTTATTTATTTACTATTCCGCCGACTTTCGTCGCCGAACGGTAAGCTTGTTGTTTTGATGTTCCGAGTTCGAGTCCCGGTCAGACAGCCATTTTTTCATACGCTAAATAATTCAATAAATTAAATTAATTCGTTAAAGATATAAATAAATATCAGGTAATCTTTGTTTTTATTCGAGTGTAAGTTCTAAATATGAGAAAATATTCTAACCTAACTGTCACTTTCACCCTCCTTCAAATTTTTTTACAAAAATAAAAAAGTAACCGTTTAAAACGGTAACGGTTTAAATTAAATTTATTTTGTTTTATGAGTAACGAATTTTGCATCTCACCTAATAATTGCATTAAAAGAGGTTACAAATTAAGTATAATGAAAGTGAACAAAATTGTTATAACTAGATTTAATTAGTTATGTAAACGAAACAAAAATTTATTCTGATCGGGCCGTAACGCTATATTAGACAGATCACGACAGGAACGGGTAAAAAAAGGAACTGCCCCATTATTTGCCTGCATAGAAAAAGGGAAATATTGTTAAAATCTTGATCAGAACACCATAAAATGCATGATTATAAAATAGAGTTAATAGATGTGAATTATTTATCATATATATAACTAAAATAATATCAAGGTAAATAAGTGAAGACACTAAATATAAAATAATAATAAACTTTTTTTATTTCATTTTCCTGTTTAGCCTCCGGGAATTACCCTTCTGGTATTACTTCAGAGGATGAATGAAGATGATATATGCGAGTGTAAATGAAATGTAGTCTTGTGCAGTCTCAGTTCGACCATTCCTAAGATGTAACCCAACCACCAAAGTACACCGGGATCCACGATCTAGTATTTAAATCGGTTAAATAATAATAAACTAAAAATAATAAAATAAACTAAATAAATAATTAATAAATAAAAAAGTAAAAATAAAGTAATTCTCCAAGTCAGAAGACGTTAACGAAAAATATTTGAGCATATATATATTTATATTGAGCAGCATGCCAAAAATTCTCTTTTTTCTTTTAAATCTTTTAATTGATATTATTAAAAAATGCATCGCCAGAGTAATATTTTTTATTTTTTAATATTGTTATAAATACGATTTTGGATATGGTTTTTTATTAATTGAAAACGGCAAACGAAATGCAATAAGGCCCTTTCTCGCAAGAAAAAATAATTTGTTAAGTTATACAGAAACAATTATTAAGGGTGTCTCGATTTGAATAAACAGTCCACTGAGTTATCAGGTTAAAAAAAACCTTTCTGCGTTAGCAGTATAAAAAAAAACAAAATATTTTACCCGCCGGAATATTTTTAGTATATAACAATCTAAATTCGGATATACTAATGCATTAGATCTGACTTGTACAATTCAAAAATACCACTGTCCCTGATGACTTGACTTAACAGCTCTTTTTTATTTATCCCTGACGACTTAACAGCTCTCTTTCATTTATCTTCAAGCACTCAGTTCTTGCATAATTCCCGTATTGAATTTTACAATTCTTCCTTTGACTATTTGTATGCTTTTTGTGATGAATGTAATATTTGTAATTTGATTTTTAGTGTGCTTACTAAAACTTCTTATCACTTTTGAATAGTTAAAAAAAAAGTTTGAACCAGAAGAAATTATTTCTTTGGAAGTTATCAAAAACAAACATAAGATGAATTCCCAATCATTTCAATAAATCTTCTAGTATCAACAGTTTCAAATGTCATTTTTTACCAATTTGTTGGTTTTTTCAATTATTATTTTAAATTTGTAAAAATATGTACACTATTATAAATAAATACTGAATAAAACTGATGTTATATAGATTGTAAGTAACTCATTATATAAAGTAAAATGTAAATTACATAAACAAACGACAAAAATATAATAAAAAAAGAAGAGATTGACGAGCTAAGAATGCCCTTGCGGAATTCCGTATACTGCTAGGCGTGCCGGCTTCTAACGGGGAAAGAGAGTAGAGCAACAGGATTCGATAGCGCACTGCTCGGAAACTCCATCTTTTGACGCCAATTTACTACTTAGTAAAGCCAGGGTCTCGTACACTAGCATACCGTGCGCCGTCTGTTTTTAGTCTAAGATCACATGATTTCATATTGAAGCATTTTAACATTTTTATGCATACAAATATATAAATATAAAATATTTTACATCATTGACAAAGATAAAAAAAAAAGATTAACCCACCGGGTTGGTCTAGTGGTGAACGCCTCTTCCCAAATCACCCGATTTGGAAGTCGAGAGTTCCAGCGTTCAAGTCCTACTAATTTTTACACAAATTTGAATACCGGTGTTCTTTGATGTCTGGCTTTCAATTAAACCACACATCTCAGGAACGGTTGAACTGAGACTGTACAAGACAACACTTTATTTACACTCATACATATCATCCTCATTCATCCTCTGAAGTATTATCTGATCGGTAGTTATCGGAGGCTAAACAGGAAAAGAAAGAAGTTAGAAAAAGATTGTTTGAATTTTCAGGACACAAAAATTATTGGTTGTCAGATTCTGTTCAACCAAAGGGTTTGGTTTTTATCGGCAACGAATAGTTGTCGATAAATATAATTCATACGACCTATTGTTAGCAAATAAACATTGGAGAATTGATAAAAGCTTATAAATTTACTAAGGAATATTAAATTACGTAAAAAAAATTATTTTTCTACTCTAAATAAAAAGTTTGAAATACGAGACCCATGAAGGCTGTAACGCTCCGTCTTCTTGATCAATTTTACCAAAATTAATATAACCCATATTTATAATCACGTATTTGAGTGTATCTATTTAGAGGTGGGTGTTAATATACGCTTATTTATTTATATTTTTGCTTTTTTTTTAGCTATCCTTTTGGTTAATATTTTCAGATTGGATTAACCTATTTTTTTTAACTTTTGCAGGTTAATCAAAGTGACATGCCAACGTAATGGAATTATCTAATTAGTACAGGAATGTGATTCTGAATCCAGAAACGACAAAAAGAAAAACATTTTTTGCCCCGTATCTCCGTACCTCGGTATCTTACTTACCCCCTTGACCAAATTTATCAAATCAAATTTTGCTAAATTTCATCGAAGTCGGTCCATCTAATCTAAAGATATTAAGCAAGATTACAGACGTATACATATATACAGACAGACGTACGCATATACATCCTTCTGGGATTTTTTTTTTTTTGTTAAAGTGGGTCATGAAATACCAAAATTTAAAATATGCAACATGATAAATTTCACTGGATTGTGGTAATTTTCTTTATAATGGGTGATTCTAAAAAAACTTCACAATTTTAAAAACATTTACAGGTTTTTTCTGAGATAACTTACAGAATCGGTTGACATCTTATTTCATAGCAAAACACTTCAAGTTTTGACTTCATTAATACCAAATTCGGCCACAAGCGCCATCACCAATGTTATTAAAACTGGATACATTTACTGGTGCGGAACGTGCTTGCTGAGCGTTTTGGTTTTACGATTTGCAGTCAGAAACTGCAGTTCAAGGTAATTTTAGGTGGACGCCATTATTATCATTAGCAAGACGGAGCACCTCACTAACGCACTACCGTCTAGAAATCCGAGATTATCTTGATACTCGATTTCCAGGTCTGTGGATCGGTCGTCGAGGTCCAATTACAAAGACACCTAGTTCCCCAGATTTGATCCCGCTAGATTTTTTCTTGTGGGGTTTCATTAAAATCGGGTTTACGTACGACCTTTGTCTGCTCATAATATCGAGCTAAGACTTCGAATTAACGCCGCAGCTGCAGAGGTAACGCCCGACTTGCTGGCTACAGTCTGGAATGAAAAATCGACTTCAGGTGGGATGTATGTCGCATTAAAAGGGAAGCCATATCGAACCAAAGTTAATATTAAGTGACACCTTGATGTGTTTTTGTATGAAATGAAACCTCAACCGAATCTGTAAATTATCTCAATAAATTTTTAAACGCTTTTAAAGTTGCGAAATGCTTTTTGAATCACCCGGTATATTATATTGTACAGTTAAAGAGTATAACTACGAAGCTTTGAAAGTAAAAATAAAATAAAATCGACTTAAAAAAGTAAATTTCGACTAAAGTCGACAAAAATCAAAACAACTACCTACAATTTAGCAATCGATCCACCAGGTTTACCTAATGATAAACTCGTCAGCTGATTTCGAAGTCGAGAGTTTTAGGTTCAAATCCTACTAACGGTATTTATTCAGATTTGAATACTAGATCGTGGATACGGTGTTCTTTGGTGGTTGGGGTTTAATTAACTACACGTATCAGGAGTGGTCGTCCTGAGTCTGATCAAGCCTACGCATTTACCCGTACATTTACAGTTACATTCCAGTCGGTAATAACTTTAATTGTTAATGCGATTGTACATAAAAAATATTAAAGAAATATTTACCAAAAATTTATATTCTTTGAAGTAATTATCAGTATTCTAAGTATAATATGATTTTTTATTTAAAAATTTTAAAGATAAAACTTTTTTCCGATCTCCACGGTAGCATTTTAGATTTTTATCCGGAAGATCCAGAATCTGAATCCCGGGCAGGCATGAGAATTTTCATGCGCTTAACAATTTTTATTTCGTATTACCACTCACAAACTTCAAAATTATGCGACGAGTAACATCAAAATCAATAAAAAGATAATAAAAAAAAAATAAGGGAAACAAAAATATTAATCGATAGAAGATTAAATAGTAAAAAAAAATTTAGGCTATTTTAATGAAAATTACGATGGTACCTAGTAAAACTAATTACGATGAAATTAGTAAAATAATCTCTACAGGTGTACGTAGAAAAAAAGCCGTATAATAATTTTTGTTTTTCATAAAACTGAAAATAATGAATACTTACGTACGTAAGTATTCACTTTACTTACGTACGCTGCAATGAAAAAACCTGTTAAAATCCTCTGCTTTTTAATGAGTTTTCAAGGGTGCCTTGTTTTGAATAATTCTTTATAAATTTTTAATGTCAAGTAAAAAGATAAATGACGTATTAAATATTAAAATGTTTTTCACATATCGAGTTTTAAATTTTAAAGCTTAGCAAGGCAAAATATTTCATAAACATATATTTATTTACATATATTATTTACAATTTTATAATCTATATTATTTATTTCATTAACTATATGTAAAAAGCTTATTCGAAAGCTTTTTTTTATTTTAACATGCACTTATAAAATTAACAATAATTTGAAGTAAAGAGCCATAATAAATAAGAAAATTCTGCCGGTTTCAGTTATACAGCCTTAAATATCTAACTTTGAGCGTTCTCTTTCTACTGATGGCTTAGGAGTAACGATATGAATTCGTCTTCCCGCTTTTCACTCGCATTCCAATTGTAAAGACATTTTACGATTTTTTTTAAGTACAGCTGAATAATTCTGTATTCTTCAAATTTATTATTAACAAGTAAAACATTATAAAAATATTCCTAAAGAAAGTTATTTAAAATTCTTTTTCGGGCAAATTTGAAAAGTCAGATTTCTAAATGTTGTTTAAATACTAAATTTTATTTCACTGAAATAAAGATAAGCTTTTCAAATTAATTTTAATGGAATACCTTGCATGGTCATCATGGTTTTCCGTAAGGCAATAGTTGTAGCAGATATGGCGCTCAACCGACACAAGATTACGTTACGTGAATAAGAATGTGTAAAAACCACTCTCTCTCTCTCTATATATATATATATATGTATATATAAAAAATAGAATCCAGCCGGCGGCGAAGCCCGCTTCCTGGATCCTCGTGTAAGAGTTTAGCGCAGGTAAGCCCCGGACCCGTCCCATGGTCTCCTCAAAGTCATAAAACAAGCTTCGCTCGCCATTTTTGTCCCGCCAGGAATCCCGAAATATTCGTTACCCGCATGGTTGTGAGAATGATATAGATAAATAACAGTAAAGTATTCAGGTTGCATAGAAACCTGAAAAAGAAACTAAATTACAAAAGACAGAATAGTACGAGCTATGAGTACATGCGAGTACACAGAGCTTTGACGAGGAAAACTTCACAACTTACTTCTGATGCCGCGGAGACAGAAATTAATTTACTATAAAGTGACGTAAATCTTCACTGTACAGTAAAGTGATGATTTCGAGCAAAATTCTATCGATACATAACGACATCATAAAGCGATAATATGAAAAATGTCAGGTCAAGGCCTCCCTGTGTACCGCTGGGTATTATATATGATCCACCTAGATCGTACCGCATAAACTTATTCCCATAAATCCCCGCAAAATTCACTACTCGTCTAGGCTTAAACTTCGATAAATTTTTGGTAAAAAATTGAAGATTTAAAGGCTATAGCGAGTGGTGCAAGCAGTCAGTATCGACGGTAAAAAAGTGAATAAATAATGAATAAACTTCTTTATTGTCATTTTGACGACGGAGAGGTTTAACGTTAACGGTTGATCTTTAAAATTAAGCTGATGTCAAACTAATCGACCTCTGGGATGAAATGGTAGAGTCTCAAACCTTCTTTTAGAAAATCTGGAATACAAATCTCCGGTTAAGCTTGGCACTTTTTTCATACGCTAAAAATCCTACGCAATATTCTTATACACAAGCTTTGAGCGTATGTAGTGAATTAATCGTAAATAAGGGTCGGAAAAAACACATGCGCTAAAAGTTATAAAGTATGATTTTGGAGATCAAAAAGTCTCCATGCGGTTATTAGTCGTCCGGTAGATATATCAAAGTTAAAGAAGTTATTTGGTGTTTCAATGGTATAAGATCACATTTTTCTTGGCAGGGCCTACTGTCACATGGATAAAGTACTTGAATAAATTGAAAAACTAACCGACACCGTAGCTTAATGAGTACAGGAATATTACATCTACAAATAAGACGGCTTTCTATCTCATTTTCACAATGATGTGGGACAATATCTTCGTGAAGAAGAAACGCGTCATGATTATGAGGTGTTTATGCGAGAGCGGATGATCACCAAATTTGGTGAAATCACCAAAGATCACCAAATTTAATATTATTTTTTTTTAGACATTGAAGATGTCTAAGTAAAATATAAATTTATGAATTTCGTAAATGATGCATGGTGTCTGACTAAAGTTGATATGTTGAACATCTCTGAGGTATGTAAAAAATTCTTGGAGTTTACTTTTAGTGTAATAGGAATAATTTAAAATTGTTCAATCGTTATAGGAAATGAATTTGTGTTTTTTTTTATGAATACGGATTTTTCATAAAGTATAAAAACTCTAAATAACTTTTCAACAGTTAAACATAAAAAAGGAATTTTAGCAATCGGTTGAGTTAAAAAGTTGTTGATAAACATGAGATTTATCTGAAATTGTTAAATTTGATCAAAAAAAATCATTATGCAGTCTTATAATTTTGTTTCTATTTTTCACTTCCTTCACTGAATGATTTAAAATTCACTAATAATAATCTCTATTGTTAGAAATAATAAAAAAGGCACAAAATATTTTTTTTTTAATTGAATTTTTTTTTTTTGATGTCCTGAATTAGTCCCGTACGTTAAGGCCGCACCTCATGGGAGAATCTGTAAGAGTATATATATATATATATATATATATATATATATATATATATACTTACAGATTAAACTATGCCCCGAAGCTGACCAAGGTCTCCCCAGGGCCACAGAACAAGCTTCGCTAGCCATTACAGGCAGCACGCCAGGAACCCTGTAGTGTTCGTTACCCACTACCCTCATGGTTGTCAGAATAATAATGATGGATAACAATCAATGTATTCAGTCTTTGTAGAAACCTAAAAATGAAACTAAATTACAAAAGACTGAATAATAGTAGCTATGTTAATAAAGTACACAGACCTTTGACATCGAAAGAGTTACAACTTATTTCTTTTTCCATGGCGTCAGAAATTGGTTTTTAATTATTAATTTTTTTCTTCTTTAACGATTATCTTTAAATGACAATTTCACCCCCAAGGGGAGTAGGGCCTATGATTTAAAAACTTTCTAGGATAACACGAATGTAACCTGAAAATTTGAAAGCAATCGATAGGTTGGTTCTCGCTTGATGCGAAAACATGCAAACAAATTTCCGGGTTTATAAATCCGTATATATAAATTTTTACTTTCCCGCCTAGCGCTACAGCAGAGCTATAGCTATAGAAGGGAAAGTATGATAATCAGACCAATTCGGGCATATGCGATTTTCACCAGATTTTTCGTTTTGACACCTAAGGATCCCTTTTTTTTGACTTCAGTCATTTGACTGGTTTGATGTAGCTCTCCAAGATTCCCTATCTAGTGCTAGTCGTTTCATTTCATTATATCCTCTACATCCTACATCCCTAACAATTTGTTTTACATATTCCAAACGTGGCCTGCCTACACAATTTTTCCCTTCTACCTGTCCTTCCAATATTAAAGCGACTATTCCAGGATGCCTTAGTATGTGGCCTATAAGTCTGTATCTTCTTTTAACTATATTTTTCCAAATGCCTCTTTCTTCATCTATTTGCCGCAATACCTCTTCATTTGTCACTTTAGTCTGATTTTTAACATTCTCCTATAGCACCGCATTTCAAAAGCTTCTAATCTTTTCTTCTCAGATACTCCGATAGTCCAAGTTTCACTTCCATATAAAGCGACGCTCCAAACATACACTTTCAAAAATCTTTTCCTGACATTTAAATTAATTTTTGATGTAAACAAATTATATTTCTTAGTGAAGGCTCGTTTCGCCTGTGCTATTCGGCATTTTATATCGCTCCTGCTTCGTCCATCTTTAGTAATTCTACTTCCCAAATAACAAAATTCTTCTACCTCCATAATCTTTAGGATCCCAAAAATGGAAATTTTCCGGTTGTTCATAGATATTGTGTATGTTCGGTGTTAGTTACCGCACCCTAAATAAATCACCATCCAGAACTACTCGACCGAATTAGACCAAACTTGGGCAGATTACTTCTATATATGGGGCATTGGTGCATTAAATTTTCAACGTCAAGGGGATGAGGCTGTAGAGCAAGGTTACCCTCGAAAGTTTACCTAATTAAGGTCTTATTTTTCTTAGGTACATTTGTTAAAAATTAAAAGATAGTAATTTTTTTAAAAATCGTACCTCATTCTGAAAAATGGTCTAAATAAACTACTGGCAAAGTGGATATAGTCTGTCATTAGTACCCACTCTCACCACAAAGAGCGCTTAACACTCACGTACAGCTGTTGTTGTGGTCTTCTATGTTGTAATGTCATAGGTGAGCTGTAGAATTAAATAAATGAGTAATACTTGTAAAAAGTGTAAAAATTATTTGAAGTGGCCACTAGTACCGCCACTCCCGCGCAAATTAAATACGGTATGCGCGCGCTCTTTGGTCAGAATCATTGAATTAAACAAAAAATATTATATTTTTAAAAAAACGAATTTTAAATGAAGTTGTGTGTGTATGTGTGCATAAGCCGAACATCAAAGAAAAGCCGCGTGGCGGGGAAGTTCTACAACTGTGTTGTCCGCTTGTTTTATATGTTTGTGTGTGTATGTTAATAATAGAGTATTTCCTTTACATAATTTGCGTAAATTATATAAATTTAAAAAAAATTGGATAAAAGTTTTTTTCACTAAAAATTTAATAGAATAAAATATCGATCTAATGTAAATTCTATTGATAGCTAAAGGTAAATATTTCATCACAAATAATCTTCCTCTGCTTATTTGCCTGTAGCTGCATAAAACTACAGTCGTCTTTTTTAAAATTGACGCGAATTGCAGGCAGCGAGAAACGTTGCGTATTAAAGGAACGCAATTTATAATAAAAAGGGTAGTATTTTTAATGTTAAGAAGCAAGATTAGATTGGTATTAGTAAAATAAATATTATTACATTTACACTCTACTCGATCGAAATATTTTTATCAGTTTACGCTCCCCACACACAACTCTCAATAAATAGGCTGTAATTTTGTCGAAGGTTTTTTCGTATTCATTATTTTAAAATACTAACAAATAAAATCACGTTGAAATAAAGAAAACAAATGAATTTCATTGTTTTTTGTATAGATTTTGTGATTATTATTAACGTTGTGAACACGCCTGCAATGTGTTTAGTAGGAAAAACGTAAAAAGTATAAATTGACATTAAATAAGCCTATACTAATATTATCAAGATAAAAAATTACACGTGGCTAAGTAAATAATCTTTTGTCTATTGTTAAAAATCTCACAATTGTGTACAAAACATAAAAAAAATAAAACGAGTCGTGAATAAAAAATAAATATTAAAATTAAAAAAAAAAAAACTTTTCTCTTGAAAAATAAAAGAATAAAAATTAAGACACGAATAATATCCGTGATTTTATCTTTATATTAAGTTCATTGGTTAGATTGCGAAATAATAATAACGTACGAGTAGAAAAAAACAGTTGAAGCACAAACGAGAATAGAAAGAATGTTAACTGGTCAAGGCCATTTTGAAACGTTACTGACTCGGTAAGAGAAACAATTCATTTATTAAAAAAAACGTTTGTATAAATATCCGACTAATGTATTTTTTTTTTAATAATTTAAAGAAAATTTAATACTAATGTTATTAAATGTTTAGGATCTGAACTTTATTTATTCATAAGTTCCTTTTTTATCATCTAACTTTTGTCACGTAAATAGTATTCGTGATCGTTATGAATCTGTTATATTAATAAATTTTTAGTTATCAGCATTTATGAAGGATAAAGTAAAACGGGTACGCGGCAATCTGTTTAAGAACTCAATCTCCCGTATAAGTGTGCGTCTGTTTGCACATGTACAATCTGAATTGTGTCACGTTTGCATATTAGCGCTTGTAGATGCTATGAAACCGATTTCGTATTCGATATCCGTATTAAAGTAAATCTACGTCAGAGATAAGTCATTGCGGCACGTTTCTTAAAGCTCTCAATTTTCACTCAAATATTATTTTTATACACAATTTTTTTAAATAAGGAAAGTTTATTTTAATATTCATACCGTATATATTTACGGTAAAATCAATATGAGAATAAATATTTTGAACTAATTCTTGTTATACGAGCACAATTTGTGTACCGTGACCTAAATTTTTTCATATTGAAGTGTATACGTCATTAATATACAAGATTAGCATGTTATATATTTTTAAACGGTGAAATATTTTTTATTTATAAATTTATTAGAAAATACTAAGAAAAATATCAATATATGAAACTGAACGAAAATTAAATTTTATTATTTATAAGAATCATTTCAGCTAGGACTGCATCGGATATACAAGCTAAGGGGTCCAGAAGGAGGGGATTATGGATTAGGAAACAAATAGTTTTAAGAGGTTGTACAAAAGCAGAACAAGGCCTGTAGGAAATATTTACCGAATTGGGCGGAGAACTACGATATCTATAAGAAAAATGGAATACTGCAAACATACGTGTTCCAAATGCGCATACATAAAGTCGGGGAAATTTTATTGCTTCTGTTAAGAACGATTTAAAAGGATGCGCTTATAAGGTAATAAAGAATTTGAATAAGGAAGAAAAGGACGGTACCAAATTAAATATAATCGACTGGACAGAACGGTTGAGACATCTCCAAGATTTCTCACAAGGTAGTGAACAGAATACCGTACATAAGTTTGTGAGAACGTTGATCTTCCCCTCTGATTGGATAATATCACAACTGACGCCTTGAATAATGCTGAAAATTCTCAGAAATAGAATGGCTTGTGAAATTGATGGTTTGAACGGGATTTTTTAGATACAGTGGTCTTTTGTTCAATCATCGATCTCTGCGATATGTAAATACGTGTTGGAAGAATGCTCGCAAATCTCAAGAACGGCTGCTACGATTGATCAGCCTAAATTTATAAAGGAGATAAAAGTAGATGCTGCAATTATCGTTGCATGTCTTTGTTGTACGCCGGTTATGATATCTTCTCAAAGCTTTTACCATGTCGGTACAGACCGTGATAGTGATGAAAGAACAAAGCGTTTTCGAAGTGTCGTTTGTACATTTATAACGTGTTCACGGTGCAGCAGATTATTGAAAAAAGGGAATTTGAACATGAAACGCATATAGTCTTCCATATGAAAAAACATTTGAAAGGATTAAAAGACTATTCCTTTGGAAATTTTAATAAAAAAAAAATTATTTTTTATTATTTTAATAAAAAATAAATATATAAACCTATATACTTATTTAAAGTTATAAAAAGTTTGTACACTTGTACTGCTGTAAAATATGATCAATGGAGAAAGATTTGTAAATACTAGTTTTGGAGTTTGCCAGTGGTGTTCTTTTTCACCGGTGATATTTAATTTATATTTTGGAGAAGCGATCTATCAATGGAAACGGAAAGTATCTCTGGCTATTCTGTTTGAGGATATTATATAATGGAGTTAGTATTTACTGTTGATTTGATTACATTAAGAAAAAATGAACATGATATGCGGTTTAGCTTATTTAAATTCAGAAAGATAGCTAAAGATTTTAATCGTAAATTTTCTGTTAAGAAGTCGAAGACGATGGATTTTAAGGATAAGTAACCTATGAGATCAAACATTGTAATAGAAAATGAAGTTCTTATAAATAGCTAGGTTGTTACCTATCTAATGATGGAGACAGTGATTTTAAAATTAAAACTAATCTCTTTAGGTCGGTGTGTGAAACTGTAAGGCGAAACCTAAAGAATACTGCAAGTATTGATCAAGTAATACAGTAAATATTGACAGCCGACTAAAACTGTACATGACAGTGGCTATGACAGTTCTTTTATAAGATTGTAAAACCTGGGTCTTAAAATTTAAACATCTGAGCTGTATACAAGCTGCCGGGATGTCTTTTCTGCAGAATGTCAAAAGTGTATCCAGTCTGAATAGAATTAGAACGATGTTCAAAAAATTTAAAATAATTTGTCGACAAGATTTTTGTTGTACGATGTATCGGTATTAAGAAGATCTAGAGGACGTCGAAGGAAACACTAGATGTACTGAACAGGTTTATGACCTAAAGCGGAGAGGAAATGACGATGAAAACCAATTTAGTTAGAAATTATAGTAATTATTCCGGTGGCTATAAAACTGTAATGTCCAACAGAATTTTGAAAAATCTTGCTCCTTGTACTTCTGTATAAAAATAAAACACAGATGGACAGAATATTTCTTAGAATATAAAATTTAATTACAGCTGTATTAAAACATAAAAAATATAAGATAAAATGAAATGAAATCGATCGGTCGAAAAATGCGTGAAGTTGAAGAAAGGATCGTATAAACGATAAGACCCTAATTCTTGAAAAATAAATAAGAAAAAACCAACAGAAAATAAATTCGATAATGAAAGATAAAGATGGCAATAAAGTATTTTGACAGGGAAACAAAATTTAATAGAAGTGAAAAATAAGCATCAATTTTTTTCTACGAGAGCAGATACTTATAACTAATTCACCTCAGAAGTTTTAAGCTTGTGTGTGTGAATATGGGCTGTAAATAAATATATATACAAATGTATATAAGGAAACCGCTATTTAAGTGAATGGTATTTTCGTATTCTTCATACTTCAAAACGTATAAAAAGTTCATTTACACCCCTCAATTCCATCCCACTCACACCAGGCAACTGAAATTAATACTGTACTTTTCTTCGAAAAGTCGATAAAAATTTGTAACAATCGCGTTATAACGTTGATGTGAATAGTTCTTCTAGAATGATACTCGTAAGAAAATTTACCAGTTAGTAATTATCTTAATGAGTTACTGGGCATCGTTATAACCGATTAAAATGTTTTAATATACTTTTATTTACTAATATCAATTCACCCAAATCTTAATTAAAGTTGTTTTTAATTTTTTTAAATCGAACTTACAAGTTTTTTTAATTTTTAAAAACATCTATTCTTATATTATATATATTCTTATATTATATATCCTGTTATATGATTAAAAACAGGCAAAGAATCGGTTCAATATTTTTTATAGAACAGGAAAAGATATGCAACTACTAAGGAATAATTTTAGAATTTTTTACGCATTTCACATGAATTAAACTCACATAACGTTTAAAAGAGAACATTTTTAAAGCAAAATTTAATAAATCAAATAAAATAATTTAGGTTAATAGAAAATAGTTATAGGATAAAATAAGGTAGCTCTCGATTATTACCGTTGTTTTAAAGCTAGTTATTAATCTTTAAACTCATCGGTAGAAATATTACGTGATTATTACAAGTAACATGAAGGGGAAAACGGTTGTTACTCTCGATGAATGATGCTCGCGGCGTCACTATATCAATCACGCTGACATACAATATTATTTCTGACCCATAATCTGGAAACAGCTTAAAAAATGTATTTATTTTTTTCTTTAAATTGCGCAGAACACGCTTCTAGTTTTTTAATTTTTTTTAATCATTTTATATTTCATGAAAACTGAAACTAATCAAACTTCCTCGATATAAATTTTTCTGTCTGTTATTAACATTAATAAGAACGACTGAATCGATCTTAACAAAATTTGAAACATATATTTAATCATTTAATTATAATTTGACTGTCACAACCTAAAATATTTAGTGGAGACCTGTCTCTTGTGATGAAATATTTCTTTAGCATTATACTCTCCGACTGCATGTTACAAAACAAAAATTTAAATCCAGAATATTATACTTTCAATAATAAGTTTACAGTTTATTTTTTTAAATAAGTATTCTTTCTTTGTTCTGAATGTAACAAAAAAGTTAATATTTGACTTATAAAAACATAGCCTACAATCAATAAATCCGAAATATTTTACTTAAATTTAAGTGTTAACAAACACTTAAATAAGAAAAACTGGAATTTTTTGTTAAATTAAAAATAAAATGTTCAAATAAAAATTATTAATAAAAAATGTTTTTGTTATTTTTTAATCTTCTACAGTAGAGATGCTCCCATTTATAAAAAAAAATAACAAAAAACCATCCTACCCTAATCTAACCTAACCTAATCTAGCTGAAACGTAACAAATTGTGCATGTTATTTATTACTTCGGTGGCCAGAAAGCGTGAGTGTCTTCCAGTACCTCGTCGAAAAAACTGCGTAGAGATCAATCAAAACTACGTATCTGGTCTACTGTTTATGTATGAGCTCCGGGAACAAGATACACAAAATTTTCACTATAATTGGCAGTCGTAAATATAAATTCCTCCAAGAATTCGAGCGACGTTGGAATACGATTTCCACCAATCTGACATTATTGTTGTTCCAAGTGACCAAAAACACCCTTGTACAATTGAACTTCATAGTTTCCGTAGCGTAATAACATTGCGCAATTAACTGTCGTCCTATCATACCCACTACGAATTATATCTGGTGATTCAAAAAGACTTCACAAATTTAAAAGCGTATAAAAACTTATTTAGATAACTTACAGATTCGGTTAAGGTCTTATTTGATAGCAAAATGCATCACATTTTGACTCATTTAGTTCAGAGTTAAAAATAAAATCCCTTTCGGCGCCGAAAGGCGGAGGTAGATTTCACCGGTACTAAATAGGCGATAAAAAAGATTTCCTTTTTAAAGTTAAGAAAAACTTCAAATTTACTCAATACGACAATAGCTGCATGTGAAATAAAGTTTCACATGTTTAGCAAACGACAAGCAACATTTTGGTCATATAAAAACTTTTTTCAGACAAAAGTTTTAGGTTAGGTTTAAAGGACTAACAACCACTTTAAACCGATTCGATACTGTGTCTATTAAGGGAGATATGATTGTTTTTTGGAAAAAGCAATCCCCTCATTATCACTCCCACGGTCCGATTTTGCCCATTAACGAACTCGACCGAGATTTTGGGTCGTTATATTTTATGTATCAATTTGAAAATGATTGGCGCAAAATTACGGTAGTTATCGCGTTCACAAGAAAATTAAATATATATATATATATATACTCGTATTTCCACTTTAGCACAAAATTATGCTTATTTTTCAGTATAATCCTCTCTCCTTCTATGCACTTACGATAATCCAGCAGTTCAAAACTGAAATCTTGAAGGCAAAAATTTGTTATTATGGGTATGTGAGGACAATCGTTACCGTGAAACAAAATTAAACCTTCTGAAAATTTACACACCTTTCGGACTTGTTTTTTACCTTAAGTGACACAGTAGTTTTCACTTTTCATGGTTTCACCTTTAGGCGTGAAATAAATAAAAACTGATCTTACATACTGCGAATATTGTCATAATTAACTTTCATGCTGTTGGCCTAACTTTCAGTTGTTCATAGTACGCAAAAATTCTAATATTTTTAACCGATCAGTCCATTCAAGGATCTTTGTTCCGCTCAAACAACTCTTCAGATCGTTAAAACTAATTTACCAATCCCTTCTGGGTTCAGATCTTGTGAAATGAGAAAATACTTCATTAATTTCCCTTAGTGCAAGTGGTCAAAGAAGCACTCGTCTTAAATTAATTTTTAAACACAACCGCAAACAGCTGAAAACGAATTGATATTTCAAATTAACAGATTCTAAATTATAATTTTCATTTAATATTAAGGAATCAGATGTTTCCCCAAATCTATTAGATATACACATTTTTTAAAGTACATAAAATTTTATTTCACTAATAACTTCAAATTACTTTTCATTGTTTTTTTTATTTTTTTATTGTTATTATTGAATATTTTTTACTGTAAGTTTTTACGATCATTAAAGAAAGAAAAGTTAAAAAAATAAATAATAACAGTTAAAAAAACAAAAGGAAATGAATTCTGATTCGAGCCGATGTGCCTTCACTTTAAGATCCAAATATTTCAGTAATTAAAATTTTATTTTAATTTCGATTGTAATCAAAAAGGGAGCTGCACACCTAGATGTTACAACAGTGCTAAATCCAAAATTCCAACATCCTACGGCTATTCATTTATGAATTATGCGAGATGCATACGCACATACATACACATATACAAACATACGTACGTACGTACAGAAGTCATGCCGAACTAGTCAAAATGAATTCAGAGATGGTCAAAATGGATATTTCCGTTGAAATCTGAAAACCGAAATGTTTCGCGATGACAGTACTTCCTTTACTTTGTACAAGGAAGTAAAAAATTACACAGAAAAAATCTTTTTTACGTTTTAAAGAACTAGTAAACCTTTTTTCCATACGTTTATAAAATTACACTGTTCGTGGTACTTTCAGATAATATTTTCAGCGTTCATGAATAGCAAGTGATTAATTTGTATATTAATGACCGTTTGGTTTTTTTAACTCTACGCATAACAAAAGTAATATAATAAAGTATAACTTTTATAAAAACATTCAAACATGTTACTAAATATGTTGCTAATTTAGGTTTACCGTAAAAACAAGGACGACTTGAATTCATTATTTATCAGCAAAATAATAATAAAAATAAAATAAAATTGAGTCAGATAAAATAAAAAAGAAATAAATGCGGCACAGCGGTAATGTCTCGGCCTTTCATTCGAAGGTCCCGGGTTCGAGTCCTGGTCAAACATAACATTTTTCATGCGCTACAAAATTCCACGTGCAAGCTTCAAAAGCGAATTAATTAATCGATTCATAATTTTAAACAACGAAAATATTTTAATCAAGATTACGAACAGATGTACGGATGTTATACGGAATAACGTAACGAGGAAGGTATCACGAAGATCGAAACGAATTTCATAAAAAAGGTGGGAGAAGAAGAACGGCGAAGAGTGAAGGAAAGTACAGTGTTCGGAGAAAACGAACGTTAAGTAACGAAAGCTTTTGGTTATACTAATGGTAATTACATCGGACAGTTATTAATTAACTAGTTAATTATAAACAATAATATTATTAAATATTACTTAATCGCTATATATTATGTATAATATTTTTTTTTATTTTATTATTTAATAAAATAAAATAATGCTTTATGCAAATCTATAAAAAAAAAAAATACTTAAAATAAGTCACCTCATATATATTTAAATAAACAGTTCATTCAACTTCTAGACGATCTGAATTTCATTTTTGTAAATTGAATTTTTAACTATTTTTATTACCTTTTATTAACTTACCCGAAATTCATAAATCTTATAAAAAGTTGAAATAAATTATGTACACTGATTTCCAGTGACCGAACTCGGCAAGAAATCTTACACTAAAACTCGATGTAAAAATATGTCCATATTATTAAATATTAATATAATAAATATATTAAAAGGCGGCAACGAGTTGCATAATTTTTCCAACATTTATTTTAAATCTTAAAAAATGCTAAAGGAAAACAGATGTTTTTTTTTTTTTTAAGAAAAAACATTTCACTTAATTGTATCATAAAAACAATAAATAAATAAGAAAAACGTTTACCCTAACATTTATCCAGGTATGACATTCCCTACCGCCACACTAACACGTACCGTAGACTGATTTTAACAAAATTTAATGGCATTAACCCTTGTATAGGAATGATCGTATCAATTTTAAGTTTTTATATCAACTCTTTCCTGAGACACTAATCGAATTAGAAAACACAAACACACATACATATATATATATATAAATAAAATGTTCATGAAGTATGGCAACTGTTACGAATAAATAAATGTTCAATAGTTAAACATAAAAAATAAAATTTTTTAAACGTTCCCACCTAAAAAAGATCTCACTTATCGGTCGGATACCATCTCATTCCAAGCAGCCAGGGAGATTCCAGAAGGATCAATTCAAAATTTCAATTATTTAGTAATTTAATTTAAAGAAGTACTGTCTAACACTTTTGATACTACCTTTTAAAAATATTTATAAGGTTGTCGTAGCCCTAGGTTTTACGTTAAAATATTTTATTTTTAATGCCCTTTAAAATTTCGGTTAAGTGTAGGGGGTTGAATTATCCTACCACCATACCGTTACCGTTCAAAATATTTGATTTGTTCCCTCTGGATGTTTGGAATTCGATGGTCTTATACCGAAAAATATACTGTTTCAATGCAGTACCTGTTGGTTGATTTTTATATTTTACTGTTGAAAGATTTTTGAGGATAACATGAACACACACGCGCGTGCGCATATATTTTGTAACTGGTTTTTATCGCCGTATTTCGACGTTACACATTCCCCTAAGTAAGTTCATAGAATATGAACCATATTCTATGGTTCATATTTTTTAATGCGATAACAATGATTTCCTCTATATTATCTGTTTAATAGGTGGGAAAGTAAAAATTAAGTATTTTGTGTAAAATGTTTATTTTAGATTCAAAAAAAAAATCTGCGTACGTAAGATTTTATTTCTCAGGCAACTATCTGTTCCAGTTGTTGGCATTTTTGATTAGTAAAAAAAAACGTTCTATGTAAAGAAAATTCTCAAAATTAAAAAAAAATATATATATATATATAAATGAAACTGACTTAAAAATTAAAATGACAGAATTTTCTTTAAATCTTAACTTTTTGAATACGGCGCTAAATTAGAAATAAGTACTTAGTATCATTAAATTTAATACTGAATTTAAAAGTCGAAAATTAAGAAAGAAATATAAAAATATTATAGTTAGATACTACATTTTAATTAATTTTAAGATTCGGTTTCATTTTATATATGTATTGTTGCCGAATGGCTTCGACGGCACGTAATTCATAACCTTGCGGTGGCCCGAAAAGAGCCGTTTTTTAACTTTAGTTCCGAGAAGAGCTGTTGTTTCCGAAAGCGGTCTCCGGCGAAGTCGGGGAGTTGCGGCTCGTCCATTGAAGCCGAGCTGGCTTTCCCTCAGCCGGAGTTAGGTCCCCGCTACAGTGTGGCAGTGGTGGCCCTCAGAGCCCCGCAGTGTCGGGTCGGCGTCGGACGTCTTTCGCCGGCGCGGCGAGGCGGTTCTCCCCGAGCGATCCCGCTCTTGCTGTTGAGCCCAGCGAGCTGGAACGGAAATGTAGCGTCCGCGTCTCGGGTTCCCTCGGCGGGCCGAGGGAGCCGCTGCTGCTTCGGCGGGGATGTTGGCATCCGCCGGGAGGTTCCACGTTGAGCCGGCCAGGAGACTTCTTCAGGTGATGGTCGACGATGAATTCTAATTCACTCTCGTACATGCTCTTCTATTGGAGCCTGAGCGTGGTGAGGCTGCAGCGCCGCTATGATGGGAGAACTGCGCGCTCATCGGTGCGATGGGAGTGATGCTTGCACGCGCGCGTCCGTTTACTGTTCGCCCCTCACATCGTTGCTACCGTTATCGCCCGCCGATATTAAATTAGACATATGTGGTAACAATATATATATATATATATATATATATATATATATATATATATATATATATATATAATGTGGATAATCTCACAAAAAATAGTGGCTTCCTTCCTCTTTGGGGAAAATTTAGGAAAAAATTATTTGTATAAAAAACAAAAAAAATTTAAAAAGATTTTATTAAATATTGAAAAAATAAAAGAAGTATAACTTTTATGAAAGTAATGAAAAAATTGCTTCTCATTTTGGGTTCGGAATACAGGTGCGAAAGTTATTTTAAAATATATCAATTTTTTTTTAATAATAAATATTAACAGAGTTAAAGCAAAACCCACAACATATATGCTCTAGAGAAGCAGAATAAATTTTAAGAAACTTTTTCTAAAAATATTCATTTTTATAGATTAAACTTAATGAATTTGTTTAAGTAATGCTTTCTCTAAATGTAATACCCGCTTAATAAGATTAAAGTAGAGAAATAAAATCAGAAAATTTCAAAATCTTTTCTGCATTTTAATTCCTGGGGCTGTAATGTAAAAAAAAATTGGAGGCATTTCTTAATTGCTATATATACGAAGTATAAATTTAAAAATACTTTGAAAAATATTTACACGGAGAAAGAGGAAAAAACAACAAAAAAAATTCAATTTTAAGTGGTGGAGTTTGATTTGTTGGAAAAAAATGTTTATTACTTATATACGCATTGTAGGTAATAAATTTACTTTAATAAAGTTTTCTCTAGAAGAAAATCGAAAATGCTTTTTTCGCGACATTCTCCCAATCAACGAATTTTGAAAAAAAAAAACAGAGTAATATTATGAATAGCCCATATATAGAAATATTTGAGCCAAATTTGAAGAAAATCTGTAGATACACCAATTTATACATATATAAATTAGTTTCATATCTTAAATACATATATTGGCTTTATATATCTAAGATACAGAGCCAAAAATGGTGCGACACACGTAAATACGTACGCACATATCAACACGTTTTTTTTTTTTATATAGAAAAACTAGTTTGACCCTAAAACATTAAGATTTGCAAAAAAAAACAGATATGCAATTTTTTAAATTAGCAGTATACTTTCCCATTTAATATAGACAACTATTCTATCTATATTCGCCAGGGAAGTCATAAGAACGGATGGAATCCAGAACCTTGTTTTCTGATTTATTTTTAAACCGACTTCAAAAAATGAGAAGGAAAATAAAAATTACTTCTTCAATTTACGAATTATATTTGTCCATAAGCTTTGCTTCAGTCCTACGTGATATTTATACTGAACTTATGCGTCAAGCTCGGATTATGCGTAAGTCGGGGATGGAATGCTAGACCGGCGACCGGCTTCTTGCTGCCTACGATATCCTGTTACGATACACTATCCCGCTCTACTGTACTATTCTTTCTTTTCTTTTTCTGTTTAGCCTCCGGAACCCCGTAAGTTTTTACTTCAGACGATGAACGAAGATGATATGTATGAATGTAAATAAAGTATTATCTTGTACAGTGTCAGGTCGACCGTTCCTGAGATGTGTGGTTAATTAAACCCCAGCCATCAAAGAACAACCCACTGGGTTGGTCTAGTGGTGAACGCGTCTTCCCAAATCAGCTGATTTGAAAGTCGAGAGTTCCAGCGTTCAAGTCCTAGTAAAGCCAGTTATTTTTTACACGGATTTGAATACTAGATCGTGGATATCGGTGTTCTTTGGCGGTAGGATTTCAATTAACCACATATCTCAGGATTGGTCGAACTGAGAATGTACAAGACTACACTTCATTTACACTCATACATATCATCCTCATTCATAAGTATTATCTGAACGGTAGTTACCGGAGGATAAACAGGAAAAAGAAAGAAAGCCATCAAAGAACACCGATATCCACGAGCTAGTATTCATATCCGTATAAAAGTGCCTTCACTAGAATTTGAATCGAACTCTCGACTTTGAAATCAGCTACTGTACGATTACCATTTTCAACGCTATCTCTCAGACATCTCAGGTAGAACAACCGGGCATCTATGTGTTACGATTTTGAAATATAATACCTACGGTGACCGACCATAATAAACCTTTTAAACCTTATCGAGATAACAGTTCTAAATCTCAGACAAACCACTGAATGACATCGAACAAATAATTGTTACTTTAAGTTTTCAAATACCAGTACATATAATTATTATCTTATAGGTTGTTACTTTCCGTTAAAAAAAAAAAAAAATCGTTCTTTATTTTTAATAATTTAATTTCCTTAATAATTTCCTACTTAATGATGTTTTAAAATTCCAGGATAAAATATTCTCTTAATAAAATTAAAAATAAATAAATAAAAAAACAAATGACGCTTCATATAACAGTCTAAGTATTAATTCATATAACCGTTAAAAGAATTAATTAATTCAAAATAATTTGTTTAAGAATAGTTGGAAATAAAATTTTATTCTTTTTCAGTTCGATTTTACGGCAAAAAATATAATTGATTTATTATTACGTATTATTATTATTTTTTTTAAACTAACTGATGCTGTTGTGAAATAATGTCATTTACAAAACTGTTCATAGAGAAAATACCGTTTGGATTTTTTTTCTTTAACAGTTACATATATTCTAAATTTAAATAATTTTTTTTTTATTATTTTAAATATAATACGTATAAAAATTAGATTTCTAATAAGAACCATCCGTTCATCTGTTCAGGTATTGATGAATTATTTAAAATTATTTTTAATTTTTGATTTAAGTATTTTTTAAATAACAAAAATAATACAATTTGTGTAAATCACTCCACGATTCTTTTATTCCTTAGATAGTTCAACTTAATAATTTTATATATATAGCTTACACTATTATTTTATTAAAAACAATAATTTTATTTATTTATAACAACTGCTGAATAATTTATTTTTTTGTTTTTAGTTATTTTACTTCCGTTTATTTTTTATATTAATTCTAGGAATTAAACTGTAATTATACATACACATTAATCCGATCGAATTCTTTCTATTTTTAAAATTTAAAACTATTTTTAAAAAAGCTGACAACACAGTCGTATAACTTTCCCGTCCAGCGGCTAAAGCCGCGTTCCGGGAAAGTTCTACAACTGTGGATTGTTTCTGATGCACGGTTTTAACACACATACACAAATATAAAATATCTATAATTCTATTTAAATATATTTTTTCGTTTATTTAATTTAATGATTCTAACTAAAGCGCGCGAGCATACCGTATTTAATTCGCGATACCGGCGGTGACGGTAGGCACTAACTAAACTAATGTAATTTCACAACTTATATAGAATAAATTTCACTTGTACGTTCGGCAGACTGGTGTAGCTAGCCGCGAGGCTTAACGCACCAGGTACGGAGTCGACCGGGCGATCGATCGAGATCCGGCCAGACCGAGTTACTTTTTTACACTTTAAATATTATTCATTTATTTAATTGAACCGCTTACCTGTGACGCCGCAATATAGCATGTTTTGGGGTGGAGCTGCGATTTTGTAAACATTTTTTTTTTTTCAGTTATTGTTATTTAATTGTTAACAAATGTGCCTAAGAAAAATATGACCTTAATTAGGCGAAATCTCGAGATACTGAGGGTGATCTTGCTCTACAGCCTAACCCCCTCACTTTTAAAGTTGAAATTTTAATGGCATCTATGCCCCATACATAGAAATAATCTGACTAAGTTTGGTCAAAATCGGTCCGGTAGTTCTGGAGATATAACGTGATTTAGAGGCCGACACCGAACACACACACATGTACATTAATATCGGGAAAATTTCCATCCGGTTTTTGGGTTCCTTAGGTGTCACAACGTCAAGATCCGATAAAAACCCCATATTCCCAAATTGGACCGATTGCAATACTTTCCCTTCTAGAGCCATAGCTCTGTTATAGCGCTATCTAGACGGGAAAATAAAAATGTAATCAGTATTGTTTTAAATTACGTAAACCCTCTCTTCCATCTAGTAAAGAAAATAATTCCTACTAATTAAAATTCTTATATTTTGATATTTAATTTATTTTGTATTATACTATTCTTCAACCTTAATTCGGCGTAAAGTGTGCGTATTTGTGCGTATGATTGTATATGTAGGCGCGCGTTTTACAGGTAAGTTAAAATACATGTAGAAATGTATTTATAATAATCTTTACGATTACGGAGAAAGAACTAAACGATTTATTTACTTTTATTTGAATGCAGCCTCTTTTAAACTCAAAGAAGGAATGACACGAGATTTAAAAAAAAATCACTATTAGACAAGTAGTGCAAGTTCACAAAAAAGATTTCGGTTTTGATGTTAATTAATTCATACAACTCATGAAATTTTACTCACTGTTGCTAACAGCCTCCCCAAAAATAATAATAATAAAACTCGGGAAAGGAACCGACTAATGAATCCGTATCTTACCTTCAAAATAACTAATCGATTACGCTTAAGCTTTGTACAACTACTGTTAACAGCATCGTTAAGGATATAATCTTCCTACGGTTGGTCTAAGTTATATTTTTATGAATTAGATCTACTAGAGATTTTTTAACGAGATTATTTCAATTCAAGTCAAGTTTTTAAAAATAAATAAATTTTATAGAAAAATAAGAATTTTTTTTTTTTATTGTGAAAGAGCGATCATCAACAGCTACGGTCATTGGCCCGGTGGAAATTGATAGAATATGAAAACATGCTGTGCCTGATCGGGGTTCGAACCTAGAACCTCAGTAAAAAATGCCGAGACGGTACCTTCTTAGCGATGGAGGTCGGCATAAATTTTATTTAATTTACTTTGAGGGATATTATTATTATTATTATAATACCAGATTTATATCTTCAAATAATCATGTAGACTAATATATAGAATTTTAAATATATTAACATATCCGTGTGTTTATATTTGTGTACGTAATCTTCGCTAAAAGGAAGTCAATTGCTCTTAAAGATTTATAAATATCCCTCTTATAAAAGTGAACAGAAATATATCTCTGTCAAATATTGTAATTCTACAGGATACTTACGATAAGGGTCTTATTATGTTTCGGGTTGCCATTTTAAATAAACTACCGATCTATTTTTAAAATAAATCATTCCAGTAATTTACTTAACATACAATTAAAAGATTTTCTTTTACAAATATACTCTGTCAATAAATGTTTAAATAGTACTTATCTAAAAAAATTAAAAAAACCTAATTTTTTTTTATATACCTCTGTTTAACGTGTACTTATGTATTCGAATAGCTTTCATTAACCCCTTCTGAATTGTTATATTTCGTATTTTCATGTATTTACCTAATGTTATTTCATGTGTTTTTATTTTAAATAATTAATATAGACTTTAATTACATATACAGACCGCGCACATATGTCTTGGCATCTCTGCAGAGTACTGTTGACATCATGTCACATTGTTGTTACTCTGTAACCTGGTATACATAAAAAAACTAATATTTTTTATATTATAATTAATTCTATATTTTGTGCAGTTCTGAAGTTTTACCGTGGTTTCTCTTGATCCCTCCAGGAAAATGCTGGGACTTTTTTTTTTATCTACGGAATAGCATTTGTACCCGTTCCTCTATTATACACGTAATGCATTATTATTAATTATTATTTACCGGTCAGAATAACCTATTTATTTATAAATAAATTATGTAATAACCTTGTAATATTTCATTAAAATAATTCATAAGATTTACCCATTATGTAGTAATTTAAATGTTAAATTGACAATCAAGAGAATTATGAAGATAAAATAAAAATAATCGATATAATAATTTAAATAAATTCTGTAATATAATTTTTTACGACATAATTTACAATTAAATCAATTCCCACTAGAACATCCTGGAAATTATTATAAAGTAGCCACATTGTAACATGTTTATTAAGAAGTTCTAGTTAAATTCCTATAAAATAATATACAAACATTATTTAGTAATAATTTAATACATTAAAATGCGATGTAAGTTAATCGCTTAATGAATTTTATTTTTTCATATGTATTATTACATTTCCAACTATTTAATGAAGTAATAAATTTTATATTTTTTCTTTGAATCCCAAATTCGAATCCTAATATTTCTAGGGTAAATTGTTACAAAAATAGTTAAATTGCTGACCTCCATAATTCTACCTTTCTTTTAGATGTTTACGAGTTCGAATTCAGATCGAGTTTGGCATTTTTCATACGTTACAAAATTCATCTATCATTATGAAATTGTAATTTGGATTCAACATCTTGTTTCTAAATAAGTAAATTTCAATTAATCATTATTTTTATTCTAACCTTGAATTACTAGTAAAAATTTCTGTGTTTATAATGTGTGGGTGTGTATATATATATATATACATTATAAACACAGAGATGTAACTGAAATTTAATGAATGTTTCAGTCAATCTTTGTTACAAAAATTCTAGGGTACTTGCAAACATTTATTAGTGTATTTTTAAAACAATTATACATTAATTTCCTTAAATAAGTAAGCCGATTGCATAGTAAAACAAGAATTTTTCTTGTTTACTGAAACTATGAAATACTACCTATTTTTAATAAAATAAACGTCTGCATTATTAAAATATAATTCTTAACCGTGAAGCAAAATATATAGAAATTTATGTGCAGTTCGTAAGGCCTTTCACGATTATTTAATAAAATAAATTAAGACGGCAAAGTAGTAAGATGGAAATATATGTACACTACAAACAGGCATGTCCCAGCATGTTTTTAACTCGTCCAAGCGAAGAAAATGTATGAATATGTAAGGTTATATTATTTCAAAATAATCGAGTTGTTAAATAAGTTTTAAATTACGATTTACCTCAGCAAGGTTGAATACGATCGTTACAGCGATGACTCGACACAAATAACATAATATTCGACACAATTTTAACAATAACACTGAAATTACGACACAGAAATAAATAAAACATCTGTAGCGACGCCGCCGCTTTAAACACTGGAAACTACCTGGATGTAGTCGGACTGTTGGGCACACTGCGACCACGTTTGAACGAGGAATGTAGTCAGAGAGTCAGTCCGCCGCCTCTGTCTTTCTCTCACCTGCTCGTACGCTTTGTCTCTTTCTTTCTTCCCCCACTCCTCAGCACACCTTGAACCCCTCTTTTTCTCGTACGATTTACTTCTCTTGCTCCCTTCATCTCCGTCTTACTCTACCATTACCGACGTAATCGTACCCGGCATTCCAGATAGCATTGCCGTTTAGAAATGAAACGATATCATTACTTACTGTGCTGTACCGTGAAAGAAAGTAAATTCCTATTTTTATTTGTTGTCATATCCTACCTCGGTATTTAAATTCCATTCTTTTTATAAATGAAAACAGGATAAAATTTCAAACAACTTTCTAACTTTTTTCGTAATTTTTAACGTTTATTTTAGAAAGGGTAACTGAGATTACATACCAATCTTTCTTTTTCCAATTTTTAATATTCTGATGAAAGATTTTCTTTACGTATAATAAATTTGAATCGATGCCCTATGGAACGCCGGGTAACTCTATTGCAAAGTTATATAAGTTCGTAATATTTAAATTTCAATTTTTTTTTAGTAAATTTGAGAAAAATTTCACAGGAACGGACAACAGAAATTGTCCATTATGCATCTGTGTATATATATATATATATATATATATATATATATATGTGTGTGTGCGCGCACGAGATTTAAAAAATGAAATATAGCCTGTACTTATCTTAAACAAACCCTGAACAATTTTGAGGACTATCAACTAGCTGCGGAGTGTTTTTATGTTATATCAAAGTTTAAAACGACAAAATGAAAAAAAGATGATTAAAATTAGTGAAATTGTTAATATTAAAGAAATGTAATTAATTAAACTAAATATTTATCTACCTACATATACTAAACGAAGTCTGACTTTGATCCTGTATCAATGTTTATAATAATTTTACATCTTTCTCAGCAGTAAAACTGTAATTTTTTTTACAGTTTTACTGTAAAAAAAGTTTTACAGTAATTTATACTTATAAATAGATACACAGCGTTTTAAAAATGCATTGTTACCCGCTGTATATCTTGTTTGTAAAGGAAATTTGGTTTGACTTATAGAAAATAATATACGAGTCATTAAAACGGATGATTCTAAACACCAATTTTTTCCCGTAACAATATATTGTTCTTTCTTTCTCTTTTTTTTCTAAACCGAAAGACGCCAGCATCAAAATACCTGCAGAGGAAAAAATAAAGGAGAATTGCGCTTGGAGAAGGATGTATATATTACAACTCTCTCTAGGAATGAATAATCCCAGTAATTCTAACGATTCAGGATTTAGAGAAGAATCGGATTGCGATCCCTTACTTCATCAAAATAAAATAAAAAGCCTAATAACTAAACGAAACAAAATTTATATCGATCATTAAAATAATATACTTGTCATTTAATTAGAAAGACGCAGGCAGCAAGGAACAAATATCCATGTTCTGCGACGCGTAGGAGGATAACGTATCTTCCGACATATTTGCGGTCAGTTCCGACCCTTTTCGTTTTGCCGAAGTCTTGGAAATGTAAGCAAGATGCGTTTATTTTACATAATTCTATAAAAATAAAAATAGTTTTACGACTGTAGAAAGGATTCTTTCGATGACACTTTAACATTTATCGAAATGCAGCGATTTCGTCAACCGATATTCTTTATGTCTGTGAGGAACGTTTTTCTTAGCATCGAACAAGATGCTACCTGGTAAACAAAAGAAAGTATTACCCGTGAAAACATCCCCAAACAGTTTACGTTGAAGACGCATTTAGGTTCATGCGTTTTATCTGTGTTGGAAGGATTCTACATAAAGAGTTATACACAAAGTTACTGCAGTGCAAGACTATGAAATTAAATGACGTCAATCTAGTTAATCGAAGACTTTTCAATCTTATAAATATTAACGAAGATGTTACTTGCTAATGAGTGATCCGCTTTTGTGGATTTGTGAATATAAAAAATTTTAATTTCCAACTTCGGGAAACAAACAACCTTCATCAAGAAACAGTGCATAATACTAAAGAATCGTACGATGTACATACCTAACATACCATACCATACATAACAGCTTCCTCTGAAATATTCAGTCCATATTTCTTTGAGGACAATGATGTCCTTAACCGTCATATCCGAATGACTGAGGAATTTTTATCTCTTCAAACAGGCTGAGAAACTTGAAATCAATCTAGATATGCGGTTTCAACAGAACGGGGTAGCCGGTCAAACAGTTAGCTATCGATGAATGCAGATTATTTTTAAACCATCTTATCTCCAGATATTCTTATGTTCGCGAACTGGCCGGCTTATACAACGATTTCTTTATTACAAGGATTTTTGAAGATTAAGGTATTCCGTGATATATCCCTACGAATTGTCAAAGAAATGGAAGAAAAAAATTGTCAGAAATTAATGCGATACCGATGGATATATTACTTTGCATGAAGGAACATCAAAAAATCGACTTAAAGTATGCGTGAATCAAAACGGTAACGGCTTTTAGGATACAGCTTATAAAACTTAAAATGTTTTAAGATCTTATTAAATAGTGTTAAATAACCTACTAATTTACAGTGAAATTTCTTTTCTAAATTTATAATTTAAAAAAAGGGTTAAACTTGCAAGTTTCGGTTATTTTATCGGCTCAATCATAATAAGCTTACAATCTTAGCATTGTATTTTAAATAGATTGTTATTCTTGTTAAACTATTCTAATAGATTATTCTACACGCGGCTATAAATTTTTGTTTGTAATATGCACATTATTTAAAAAAAAAAGCAATTGTAAATATTAGACAATCAGAAAAGGTACCTTCTTTCATATTAATTTAATAAAGTCGATCTCAGTGGCGGAGTAGTAGCGTCTTAGTCTTTCATCTGGAGGTCCGGGTTCGAATCCCGGTCAGGCATGACATTTTTCATACATAAAAAATATCTTTAAACTAAGTGATCGAAGCAGTCGATGCCCTTAATCTAAAAAAAAAAAACATTTTCAGCAAAAACTATCCTAAACTTTAAAGTACTGATTTTTAATGGAGTGATCAATATACTCTTATAAATAAATAAATCAATCTTATATTCTCATTAGTGCATTTTATCACATACATAGATCGCGTCAAGAATGGGTAGATATACTATTCCAAAGATAAAAAAAAGGAAATGCATCGACATTTTTATGGATCAAGGGAAACCATAGTAAAATCTTAATCACAGAACATAAAATACGAAATTAATTATAAAATAAAAAGTAGTTGTTATTAAAGTCCATATTTAATTAATTAACATATAAATACAGGATAAAATTTATAAATATATATATATATATATATTTACGAAGAATTCAAAAACAAAGTCAATGTTTTCTGATTTCTGGGTTTTCAGCGCATTCTGTAGGTAAATGGTAGTACTATCTTTGTATGTTTCGTTAAAGCTGTAAAAACGATTACATCATCGAAATCAAACGAAGTATACATGTAGTTTCCTGCAATAACGATCAAAGTCAAGTCGGATGGGATGACAGAATCGCTAATTTTTTTCCAATAAGAGGTACGTTTGATATACAACTGTAGGAGTTATAAATTGGTTTACTTCGTATTCTGTATTTTTTTATAAAATGGATAGTTAAAGTGATGACATTTCTAATAACGATTATTCTACTAAAAAACAAAGCAGAAAAATAAAATCTCACGGAAGACTTGAAAATGTAAAAAAAAAATTAAATTAACCGCAGTTACAGTTCTGGTGATCCGTATAGCTGGAAGAAGAAATGTTTTGAGCGTGTAAGCGATAAGCAAAAACTTTCTATTATAAAAACATTTAATTCTTTATCGGACAGAAATGTTCAAAATTATTATCTCGGGTGCTTAATCTCAATCCAGGCTATCAAGCAAAGAAGTCCTCGGAAAAATGAAGATGAGGGTAACCTTAGAGGGAATTTGTATACTTATAAAACAAGAGTTACACACGACGTATAACTGAGGAATTAATCATATGTCATAAAGCCTTTTTATCTTTAAATGGCGTAACCGATCGCCGCACCGTAACTTTAAAAAAAAACATTTAAGCGATTTTGGCTGTATTCAGAATGACAAGCTTGGACAAAATGATATCGGATCTTAACAAGCTTTCTGAAAACATTATAAATCTTTTAAAAAACATATTTCGTTTTTTCGAGACCGGAATTCACATTAGAGGTTTAAGAAATCATTCGTATTAATTTACTCGAAGAGTTAAGTGTTAATAGAATGTTCGAAATGTATGAAGTTAAGCGTTCTTAAGTTAAAATTTCATTGGAATCTTACCGAAAAATATTCGTTAATAATTTTAACATTTCGTTTGGCTACCCGAGGAGTGACACGCCTTCAAAATTTGACTCATTTAAAGTGCAGATTGATGCAACTTCTAAAGAATTGGAAGTTTACTTAAAACACCTGTTAGGAGGAAAGTAAAAACAGTGACCGGTAAATTGCAGAGTTTGAAAAATCAGGGTAAATATATATATAATGTATATTAAAAAGAAATAGCTACAACTAAACAACAATTCAGAAGGCATTAATGATAATTATTTGAGCACAAATCACATATGTCACGAACGAAGATGGAGAAACTTAAGGTTTTTCAAATTTATTATTATTCAAAAATTAATGTTGTTTTTACAATAGAAAAATCTTTTAATTTTATTTTAAACAAATTTATAGAAACATCTTTAAAATGGTTCACTATTTTGTTAAAAATGAAGACTGACGTATAATCAGGTCTTTTTCTCGTAAGCCGAAATATTATGTTAAGTTACACAAAAACACAAACAAATCTCGCTTTTTTTTTAAATACAAAATTTATGGGATTATTTATTCTTAATTAAAGTATGTAAAACAATCAATTTTTTTCTCTTTCTTTTTTTTTGAGGATGAACAAAACTTTTTTTTCAAACATGGGTGTCAAATTGCTTTTGTTTCAAGTCACACAATATTAACATGCACGAAGAGATAATTATTCACATGTATACTGTAATGTACGTTTGAATCCTTTTGTCACGGGACAAGAGACCAAAGTTTATGATCCGTATTAGCTGAATTAACGACAATAGTCGTTAGAGAAAGTAACTCTTGAAATAATTTATTTATAAAAAAAAACCTTATTTTTCATTATTAAAGGAAATTTATATCAAAACTTTTAGAATCTAAATATTTAAAAGAACGAATTTCACTATTTACTGACGTCATTTGTCTGAAAGACTAATTCCTAAATATCACCTTCATTAACAAAACACTCTTCTGGGCTATCATTTCCCTAGTTTCATATCGTAGTAGATATTGGGAAAAAGAAATATATTTCAAGTATACTACGTCATTATCGTCTGACAAGCGCTATTTATAATATCTTTCTTTTTAGAAAGATATAAATAATATAAGATTCACGATTTAGTATTCAAATCCGTGTAAAAATAATTGAATATTTATAATATCTACAATAAATTTACTTAACGGATTAAGTAAAAGGTGTACTTCAAAAGATTATAAATTAAAAGTTACTTTGTTGAAAAATATCTTTTAGGTTTCGCCGCGATCAGTCCCTTATAATATTTTATATTTTGTTACCCTAACAGCAAATTTTAATAAAAAATTATATTTATATTAATTTCTGTTAAGATTAGATTAACAATAGTTAAGTATTAGATTAACTAAACGAAATGATTTTTTGTCGGCTTCATCTTTTGTTTCCGTATAACAACCGAATGCGTTTTTCGATTTTTATGGAATTTTTTAGCGAGACTAATGTTATTAGATGAAACGATGTATTTGTAATAATTTTCCGCAAAATCATCGATTTAAATACGGGTAGATGCTTCTATATAGACGAGGCTGAAAAAGGAGCAACGGGAGGAAAGTTTCCGTTACCAAGCCGCCATTGTATAAATAAATGTTTTATTCTAATCAGTATATAATAAAATATTACCCACATCACGTTCGATACGGATAGATGTGCTATGCTACCCCAAGTAAAAAAAATAAAAACTGTTACAATATTTGCCTGGATTGATCAAGGGAAACTGTGATAAAACGGTTTCGTGAAATAACATCACAAGATCCGAAACTAGCTTCGCGGAAGCTGCAAACGGCACTGGACCTTGTCTGCCACGGCGGAAAAAATGGAGGATTAAAGTCAATCAGGATAAATTGAAGCATGTCGCATTCGCCGTGAGAAGTGTTGACTATCCCAGTGTGAACATGGTAATGCCTTGATCCCATAAATAGAATGCACGGTACCTAGGACTCCATTTAGATTGGCGTTTGACCTGGAAGTGTCACGCAAGGTGACAAGAAAACAACTGAGAGCGAAGAAACTCACACCTCACGTTAGGACAGGTTAGGATAGGTTAGACAGAAATCTAGCATTTATTCAGAATTTAAGAAGTGCCCAGCGCAGGGCATTAATAGTGTGACCTGGTGTTTTTAAAACAACCTCCTACGAGGCTACCACCGTATTGGGAAAGGCTCTCCCAATCGATTTGGTGGTGAAAGTTCGGGCAGCCATGTGGAAGTTGCGAAGAGGCAAGCAGGCCGAGGTATTTGAGATGCGGTCTCGAGCCGGGCTTGTACCGGAGCGGAACGGTGATCACAATGCACCGGTTCTAAATTTCGTTCAGCTGCCTATCTCCCGCCTGAGGAGGAGGCTTTACAGCCTCGCGATGGAATCACGGCAGCAAGAATGGCGCACCACGACTAAGGGAAGGTCCTTGTATAGATTTATACAGGACTTAGGAGGATGGTATGCCTCTCCTTCGTTTTTAAGGGCAACGGGTGCCCAGGTGCTTTCCAACCACGCGTACTTGAACCGATATTTGTTTCGGTCCGCCTGGCAGCTGATGAACTGTGCGTCTGCGGGGAGGTCCAGTCGAACGAACACATGATGTTCGATTGCTCTTGGGGGGTCCAGAACTCAGGCCATCCTGGAACTTAGAGGTGAAGGGGAAAATTGGCCACTCATAAGCGACGAGTCAATGTGGCGTGAGCCGCATTGTCGGACCGTATGGGTGTTCCTTGATGCCGTTGCTTTGTTCAACCGGCATCAGTAGTTTATTTAAGGGAAAGACTCCTGTGTCGCTGCTGTGGGTAGCTACCCGAGAGTTATGGCTGGCCATCAGCCAATTAAAGTTCCAAGCGCTTTAATATTGGTGGATAAGTACTTGCTGGGATTCAGCGACCTATGCGTGGTAGCGAATTGCTGTCTTGACGACATAAATTTAATTTATTGAATGTCATATATATTTTAGTAGTCGATGAGGTGCGCCTACCCATTTTAGAATATATGACAAGTAAGCGGTGGGACACGAAGCATGTGGTGGTGTGGCACCATGCGCAATGAGGTTAGCTCTAGGAGCTAGCTAGGACACTGGTCGCTAAACTAATTCGAGGCTCAGTAGTCGTTATGGCACAGACACTCGGTCTTATGCTTTAGGGCGACCGAATGGTGTGGTGGCTGGAGAAATGCCATCCAAATCAAATCAACAGCTTACGTTGTCTAATAGAGTTCTAATTTACAAAGTTATCGTCAGTTGGATTTATGGCGTGGAGTCGTGGGGGACAACAAAGTAATAGTAACGTAGATATACAACGCTTCCAAAACAAAGTAACGAGAACGATTGCAGATTAGCCACGATTCACACGGAATGATAAGATTCACGAATATCTAGAGCTTTGACGGTTCGTGAGGTTGTGAGTCCTGACAAGGTTAATACCAACAACGTCTAGAAAATCACGTCAACCACCTAACGATCGATCTGCTTGATAACAGCGGCGACGTCTGAAGATTGAAACGTCTTCATGTTCTTGACTTTAGGGGCTAGTGAATGACATTTTGCAGTTACTATCGTCAAATCTAGTGATGTAATTTTTGTTTAATTTTTTATTTATTTTTTGCTTGATTATTTGTTGATTTTTTATCGATTATTTATTGATTATTTATTTGCGTATATTGCATTTTATTTGTTAATTGTTTGCTCTTATGCATTATGAAGTGTTAGTAGAGATTTTTTTTCTAATGAACTTTAAGATTACTGCTTACTGATAACTATTATTATGGGAGTTCCTTAAGAACCCCTTATCATGTACTTTTTATCAAGTGACTTACTTAAGGTTCTACTTAAGGAGCCGATTATAAATATATTGATTGCGGGAAAAAAAATAAAATGCAGATAAGATTAAAGTTCATATTAATTATTTAATATGTACATACATAAAATAATAACGTTAAGGTAAGTACATTAAAATTACAAACATTAAAAATAATTACGTAATATTCACAAGGAGTTAATGACATATTTAACGTAGCAGTTGGATTCTGAAAAAATAAATCTTTAATTTTATTTTAAATAGATTGATGGAAAGATCCTTTAAATGTAATTAGCAACGGAACCATAATACAGTTCTTTCTGGTAAGCAATAATACTAGTGTCTTGAGTCGCATAAAAACAGGTCAAGTTTGACCTTTGTCAAACTAGAACTGTTTGTATGCAACAGGGTATTTTTAATAAACACCCCCCTGTGTTTATTGCTATTTTTTAAAGAATTCATTACTCTCATTCTTAGAAAAGTTACATAATCAAAAATACAAACACTAGAATAAGTTATATTTAATTTTCTAAGCTTAGGTGTACATGATTCATTCTTACGAGCTCATACTCGTATGAGCGCCAAACAACGATTTCACAGCACACTTTTGAGTTCTGTAAACTCGGTTTGATTCTTTTGGGCGCCCAAATTGATGATATTATAATTTGTATGGGATTACACATAAGAATAATAAATATTTAGTAATGACGACAAATTTAAAGTTTTATTAAGCCGCATCAAAGAAAAACATAAATTTAATCATCTCAAGAGAATTTGACATCAAATAAAAACAACCAAAATTTTACTTTATTGACAGCAGAAATTTCGTTATCATTCATGAGAATACTAATTATTCGATCAGAAACTTTGCATCTACTTGAAAAGCACAATTCAACGGTTTTATCCATATTTAAAGTTAGACGGTCACAATCTATCCGTTACTAGATTGAAAACTAATCTATACATACGAATTACGAACCGTCTTACTCCTGACGTCACTCGTTATCATCAATTTGTCGATTAGCGTTTATTTTTAATTTTTTTTTTTTTAAACATCGGGATTCACCGTTAGCCATTTCTCAGAGGATGAGATGAATGATTTGTAGCGCGTGTGAAAATGCCATGCCTGACCGGGATTCGAACCCGGGACCTCCGGATAAAAGACCAAGACGCTACCACTCGCACCACGGAGGCCGGCTGTGTCGATTAGCGTTTACGAGTCACTCTTCAATCTTTCACTTTTACTCTATATTTAAGATTGATGTTTGTCTCGGAGATCATTCTCCTACCGATTTACAAATAAATAGAATTTAATATTAAATAATTAATGTCAGATTGGTTTTCGATTAATTTATTTTTCTTTTACCCTTCGGAAAACTAATTTACATAAAAGAATTTTTAAAACAAAAAAAAATCATGGGGCTATATATAGTGAAAGTATCTCATGGACAGCCATCGGTCAGAGACGTTCCTGTTCCCTGTTTCAGTCAATATCCGTGCTTACAGTAACGCTAATGTAGTAAGATTATTACTTAACACATTTAATTAGCAATTCTATTGTTTTTGAGTTCTGTTTGTTTAATTCAAAACAAAATGAGCAAGCTCTATTATTCATACTGAGTTGCTAGTATTTTCTAGTCAAAATTCTGCAATTAATTAATTTCAAAACCGTACACCTGTGCAACCACGCAACGTTACTGAATGAAATTTACACTATTTGAAAATGCGCAGTCTTACAGTTTCAATTACCGGCCACCAGATTGCAATACTAGGGCTTAAACTGTGCAAATCTCATTCGTAAACAACATGGCGTGTATGTAACAAAAGACGTTTGTGTTTTACAATTTAGCAAGTCAGAGTTCGTAAAACGTTTCAGCATACGCTTCGATAGCTTTTCAGGATCGATCCACTATCGGTTGAAAAACATTCATCGCTGATATAAACAATCCTTCAGATAGAAATTTTACAACGAATTCAAGAGGCTTTTCAGCTAAGACCCCAAAAATCACTCGCCGCGGTACCCAAAATTTGGGTACTGAAATTTGGGGACTGTATGACTTGTGTTAAGACGACGTTTGCATTTCAGACCGTATCGATTATATACTCTTACAAGCTCTTCCTGCAAGTGACAAAAGAAAACGTAAAAATTTCTGTGATGTGCTTTTAATCGATATGGAAAACGATAGATTCTTACCGCGGTTAATTTTTAGTGATGCAGTAACTTTTTTTTCAGCGGTAAAATTTCACGTCAGAATGTTTTCAGATAAGGACTTGGGTGCACGAGATCTAACAGCAAGAGTGGGATTCAACAAAAGTTAATGGCTTTTTTTACGGTTTCGTTTACAAAAATTTAAGACGCTTTCTCTTTTGAAGAAAACACAATAATAGGACATATTATCTAGAGATGCTGCACGACTGGCTTTTTCACAACTAAATGAAAACTCTGAAGAATTAATTTTTCACTGCCACATCGACAACCGAGTTCGTCGGTTACTAAATGAAACATTTCCTTGACGCTGAATAGAGCGTATGGGAGCCCAATAGTTCGCACTACATTTTCAGTCCATAAGATTCCCAGATATTACATCTCGTGACCTTTCCTTGTAGGGATCATTACGTACCGATTTGGATGAATTGAAAACCAGGATGGCAGGTGAAGTACATTCTGCAATAGAAGACTTTCTGCAACGTGTTGCGGAAGAATACAGTTATCGTCTTGATGTGTTATCCATCCAGCAGATGGAGGGGCCGTTCAGAACATTTATAACTTGGTAAGTAAAATTTTAAACATTTTTTTGGTAATTTGTCTTGTAATGAAGCACATTTTTATTTTGAAATATGCCTATTTAAAATTGGATCATTCTTTTTTATACACTCTCGAAAATTGTAGATTAAAAAATATTAATTAGCTTTTTACTGATACGATCAACAATACGCAACATGAACAAACAAATAAAGTTCTTGTTTCATATAATTCTGGGTCTAGAAATCGACTGTAAGGTTTTATGGAAGTGGAGATTATTAGTAAGGAAAAAAGAAAGAGGCCTTTAAAATTACGTTTCATAGGAGGATGTTAAAAATCGAGTGAATAGATAAAATTCCTCATTTCGAATTTGATCAACTCAGACAAATAGGCAAGAGGAGAAAATTGCAGCAGAATTTCGTAGAGGGAATTAGGTTGGTTATCTATATATGATGTCAGGTAAAGGATTTACCTTTATCCAGGTAAATTTGATGATAGGAGATTGTTACCACATATATGCCTAATTTAATATCGGCGGGCGGTAACGGTAGCAACGATGTGAGCGGGGCGCATAGTATACGGACGCGCTGATACAAGCATCACTCCCACCGCGCAGTTCTCCCATCATAGCGGCGCTGCAGCCCCACCACTCTCAGACTCCAATAAAAGAGCGTGCACAAGAGTGAATTTGCAATTCAACGGCGACCACCACTTGAAAAAGTTGGAAGAAGAAGAGTCCCCTAGCCGGCTCAACGTGGGACCTCCCGGCGGATGCCAACATTCCCGCCGGAGCAGCAGGCCTGGACAGCCCGCCGAGGGAACCGCTGGACGCGGACGCTATCTTCCTTCTTCAGCTCCAACTCGCCGGACTTCAATAGCCCTGGCCGCGGCGGACTCAGCAACAGGAGCCCAGCGTGGAACCACTCGGAGAGAACCACCACGGCCGCGCCGGCGAAGGACGACCGACGCCGACCCGATACTACGGGGCTCTGGGGGCTACCATTGCCACGCTGTAGTGGGGACCCAACTGCCGCTGAGGGAAAGCCCGGTCGGACTTCAATGGACGAGCCGTAACTCCCCGACTTCACCGGAGACGAGCTTCCGGACCCAACAGCTCTTCTCAGAGCTAACGAAAAAAACTGCTCTTTCAGGCCGCCGCAAAGTTATGAATTACGTGTCGTCGAAACCATTCGGCGACACGATATAGAAGAGGTAAACTGAAGAAGAAAACAGGAACTACAATACTCGTACATACAAGAGGACAGAAAATTCAGAATATAAAACGTAGAAAGTAAATTGACGTTAAAAGATAAATACAGAAAGCGATTTAATTAAGTATAGAAAGAATAAAAGGAAGGAGGAATAGCATCAAACCGATTCAAACGTTTGTGACGATTCAAAAAAGCTATGCAAAATTTTTATCTAGGCTACAAAAAAAGATTCATATAAAACGGTTACTTTTCACGGGTAATTTGGCTTAATTCTTTACAAGTTTACTTAAATAAACATAAATTTGCTTGAGTATTATTAAAGCTTGCAAGGGTTAATATCGTAAAAAACTCAAAATATTCTATGAAATAAATCGGATTAAATTAATTTTCTGCGACAATTGACTTTTCTTTCGGGCCAAAATTATAGTCTCACGACATCCCACGTGCTTCAAAGCATAAATTAAAAAGAGAATCTAAGCGCTGTAGTGATATTTTAACTTAGATATTTCTGTTTTAATTTACATTAATAAGGTAAAGAAACTGCAAAAACCTGTTTTTGAATAGATAGCCCGATTCCAATTTGAAATTATTTCTCTGGAGATAACATAAAACTGTTTAACGAAAAATATATATATTACTTTGTCTAAATAATAGGATACGTATTTATGATTTTATATATATATATATATATATATATATATATATATATATATATATATATAAATTATATGTTTGATTAAATGTTCCACCGTGTTCAGTAGAATAGTCCCATACTAGGCGTACGTGACGCTATGTAAATAATACTATTTCACTATAACTTCATCGATGTTATTAAATAATATAATACCAGCATCGCATTCTCCACATCTTTGCTAATACATAAAAAAATTACGTTTTTATTTGAAAAATATTGGGGATTTCATCTTACTTTTGGCTTTTTTCTTCTTTTCCCGATCTGACAATCTGTAGTAGAGGTAATAAATTTAATATTGTAAAAATTAACTAATTTTATAGAAAAATGTTGGAAAAAACGGCCGTCTTTCTCTGTCATGCAGAGTGTTTTTGTGATTTTCACTCTGTAGACCTACTTTAATAAAGAATTTTAAGAGGCGAGGGCAAGAATTAAAACAAAATTTTCTTTCAATTTTTATACAAAGATTTTGAATTGAGTTTTTTTTAAGTAAAAGATAACTTGTATTAGAATATAATACAAGTATCTATAGTATATATTCTAATACAAGTTATCTTTTACTTAAAAAAACTTCGGTTTTTATTCAAAACCGAATATTTCATCTTTAATAAAGAAATACAAATTTAAAATAAGGAGAGCTATCATGCAAAAGTGGACTTACTACATCGCAAAAGAAAAAGGAAGTCATGTGGTGTCCACATTAACATTTTTTAAATATATTATAGACTCTACATGACATCCTTGTACGCCTATTAAGTTACAAATACACATTTTTTTTAAAATGAAAAGTACAAAAATTTTTTTCATTAATAACTTCAGATATTTTTTCATATTTCTTTTTTTATTATTATTGAATTATTATGTATCGTAAGTTTTTTTACAATCGGAGGTTAATAATTACTATTAATAAATCAATATATTTAAATTAAAAAACGGACATGAAATCTGATTCGAACCGATGTGTCTTCCCCTTGTAAGATCCAAATATTTCATTAATTAGGTTTTAATTGGCTATATAACTCTGGAACCAATGAAAATAAGTACCTTATGATAAATCATTGAAAAAGCTCTCAATGGAGGCTTATTACTGCAGTAAGAAAAAGTAAAAAAATCCAATTTTTTTTTAGATTTTGGGCTTTTTTTTGGACATTTTTAGTTGAGTCGATTGCTTTCAAAAGGGGAGCTGGACAACTAGATAGTATAACAGTCTTAAATCCAAAATTTGAAAATGTTAAATTATTTTTATATAATTTATTAGTTCGCCGTTGTTGAACTTGTGGATGCGGCTGGGCTTCTTATTTTTTTATAAGTACCGCCCCTTTTTCTGAATTGACCAATAGTATTTACTGTTCGATTAATATATCACTGATACATGTGTACGTACATTTCCTATTGTTGCTTTTTATCTTTATGCGTTTTATTTCTTTTGCTTTCTGTATTTATCTTTCTCGTTAGGTGTTCTTCTTAGCTTTGTATTCCGTTTGTATCAACCGGGGAAGGTAACAGCAACTATGTATCTAGAACTGCATATATCAACCGGAACTGTGTACCGATACAGCTTTTGAGGGTTTTTAAAATTAATTTTGTGAAAATGGATCGTTAACGGCTTCATCCATCGATTATACTAGATCGACTGTTTATTTATTAAAACATCCTGGTTTAGTTAACTCGATGATGAAGCGATATATAGAAGAAATTGATAACTACAGAGAAAAACAAAGATTGGAATATAAAAAAAATGAAATAACAAAGAATGTAAATTTAGTAAATACGTAAAACAGAAAAAATTGCAGTATAGAATCGAACCGGTCGGCTGAATGATAAATAAATATTTATTTTGACCGAAACGTAGAAATATACTGTATACTATATCGTGTCAGTATTAGATAAATTATAAACATAAAAACAGATGTATTTATAAAGTTAATTATTAATTATTTAAGAATTAAGCAAATTAATTATTAAGGTAAATACATTAAATATAAAAAATTACTTCAAAATACAGGACCCGTCGTAGAAAATAATTTTGACTTATTATTTATGTACACGTTAAAGGAACTACAGATAAATCGTTTTTTATTTCTTGCATGAAGTAAAGTAAGTATTGTGATCGCGAAAAATTTCGGTTTTCAAATTTCTACGGAAATATCCATCTTGACTAGTTTCGGCGTGATGTCTGTACGTACGTATCTCGCATAATAAAAACGATTAGCCGTAGGATGTTGAAATTTTGGATTTAGGACACCTAGTTGTGCACCTTCCCTTTTGATTGCAATCCAGTGAACCAAAAGTGTCCAAAATCCAAAAAAATGAATTTTGATCTTCTTAACTGCAGTATTAAGCTCTCATTGAGAGCTTTTGAGGCACTTTCGGTTCCAATCAGAGTTTATCTCCTTTTTTTAACTTTTTTTTTAATTTAAATATATTGATTTATTAATAATTATTAACCCGTGATGGTAAAAAAATCTTACAATAAATAATAATTCAAACATAAAAATAATGAAAAAATTTATTAGTAAGATAAAATTTAATGTACTTTTAAAAATGTTATACGTAATTTAATAGGAATTACACATGTGTATATGTAATAAATTTTGTGAAACATCTGATTATTTAATATTAATTGAAAATTATAATTTAGAATCGTATTATTTTTGGTTTTTTTAGTTTAATTTAATTTTGCTTATTTTTAGTTTATTACTCTTCTGACATTGTAGGACAATATTTTCCGTCGGTCGGAGTTGATCATCATTTCCTGTATTTGTTTTTTGTTGCCAATCATTTAATCGCTCTTTGTTTTGATATATATAATTCTCATCTTAATTTGTGTACACGTTTTCTAGTTTTCAAATTTTTTCTTTCTCTCTTTATATTCATCATCCCTCTCTTAATTTTTTTATTCTTTCTTCGGTTTTAATATTTTCTTCCTCTTCATATTTATCATCTTCTCTTACTTTTTTATTCTTCCCTTGTTCTTAACATTCTCTTCCTCCTCACATTCATCTCCTTGTCTTTTTTGAGATATATTTCTTCATGTTATCTTTCTTTTTCCTGAACGATTGTTTCTTTTTCATTTTTATTATTCACCAAATAATCCAATAATAAAAAGTGAATGTTTTACACCGTTAGGTCGAAATTAACTTTTGTAACCAGTATACGGAATTAAACGGAATAGGTTAATTATTAACTTATTTATACGAAACACCAGAAATCTAAAACTTTTGTTAATCAGCAACTCACGAAGATACGAATAATGCTGATCTAGTAATACGAATGATAAAGGGAATTTTACTCTATCCTAATATTTCAGGATTGTTGAATTAATAATCGTATAAATATTTGATGTTAATAAAAACTATTATTTCAGCAATCGTGTAACTGTCCACTTTATTAAAGAATTGGAGGATCGTATCTCACTTTCAAATGAAATAAGTTTAAATAAAGTGCAGAAAAAAATATGTATATATAATTTAAAAGGAGTACAAGGAAGTCATGTGGTGTCCATATCAGATAATATTTACGTGCATACTATATTCTCTACGTACAAAGGCAATTATGGACCTCGTCATCATCGTCTACCACAATCACGAAGATCTAAGTTGATCGGCATCATTATCATCCAGCTAAAACACATCGGAGCTGAGGGAATCCCTTAAAACCGTTCCACTGGGAATAGTATCATCAGAATCCAAACATCTACCAGCTCCCGTAGCGAGGTCCCTTATGGCATCAACATATGGACACAGAGTCCAATGCTTCCGCGTGACAAGGAAGGCGCAGCAGTCAACGCCTTCCACTACGGAAAACCCCGCTTGAACATACCTTGAGGAAAACATCCCCAATCAACGTGATGCTCTCGAGGTCTTCCATGTCATTGGAGCTCAGAACATGATCAACAGCGATGTGGCTCACAGCCAACATTTCGTCCCCTTGTCTGCACAGCCTGTTACCGAAGTCAGCTGCCCCCGAGCAGCATCAATCAACTCCCTTGCCCTATCCCTGATTAACAAAGTCATTCCACTCACTACACTCTCAGTTACATACTAAAATTCTAAAAGCATCAATAGTTCCTCCACCACAGCTCTTTACTAGCAGCCCACTCACAGCATCGGGGCTCACCAGAACCCTTCGTTTCTTCTCCAGGGGCTAGTCCATATAAGCGACCCATCTGTCACCTCAGCAGTCTCATCCCCTGCAGTAAGCCTTCATTTCAGACTCCCACAAGGAAGCAATTGCTCACTTATTTGAAGCTGCGTTGAGCTCCATCACCTCTTTACTCGCAGCATGAGATATCCAGAACAACTCACACTCAGCCATGTCCTGTCCAAGCCGCTCCCAAGCTTCGTCCAAGCCTGCTGCCATCTCCTGCAGTATCTGTGGACTACTTCAGGGTCTCCACAGCTCGCCTCACCAGCACCCACCTCCATACTTAGCGACCGACTCTCTCGAGCCTCTATGGGTGAGGAGCCTGCCTTCCCAGACTCCCATCCTTTCTTCTTGCACTTTGGCATGACAATAAAACAAACACACTGGAACTCCACATAAAGAAAACGGAGTTCAAAACAGAACAAAAAAAAAAATCTTAAGGCACTGGGCTACAAAAATAAATAGTCCGTAGCAACGCTAGGCCACCTTGAAAATAGACACTGTAGATGTAAACCAACTGTAGATATTACAATATGCAAGCAGTATCCCGTCTAAAACTGCAAAAAGAGTCAATCCTAGTTGTTTTCGGCACAGGGAATGGTGTGAAAACAACAAAGTCAATGTAAACAAACAAATTGTGCACTTGTTTACCTAAACAAACAACCCCTAGCAACGCTAGGCTAAAAGCAAGATGGCTGCCAGTTAATCAACCACAAAATTAAATAAAATAAAAACAAACTAAAACTCCAAAAAACAACAAAACTAATAAATAAGGAAACAAACGATAAAAAACACAACAAACACGAGAAACTTGGAAAAAAAGAGGGAGCATATATGATGCAAACAACACATAACAGTTCAAAACCTTTTCCAACAAGCGTTACTTAATTAACAGTGCCGACACTATTTCGGTACTAACAGTTAACATTATCCTTTCTTGATCTAAATGTCTGTAGTTACTAAAAATTTTTTGTTTTACAAGTTCAAATAATATGTTTTAGCAAACATAAGGTAATAAGAATAAATAAAAGCATTGATTTTTCCTATCCTAGAATACAAAAGTTCCTGAATAAGGTAATCCAATACTTTTGTTGATGTATTATTTACGTAATACTTAATAAGCTAAATATTCTTTGAGTTTAGCGAAAACCAAAACCACCTGATTTTGATGATTAATTCAGATTCATTCACCTTGAAGCTTGAGGATGGACAAAGTTATCATTTTGTCAAGGAGATCAGGGCAAATTAGTACTTTGCTGAATGTAAATTAAATCGTACTGTTTGTGTTACTAGTTAAGTATTAGATACTTAGAAATACTATAAAAATAACAACCTGTTTCACTACAAATACTTTTTTCTTAAACCAAGTCAATAACTTAGAATCAGGGTTACTTTTTTGTAATAAATTGATAAGTGATAATTATTACCAAAACGTAGTTCTTAGATATTAGATGAATTTTAGCGCTATTATAGAAAATTATCACTTGTCACATGCAATCAGTCGAAAAATTGATGTAGGCTGTATTAGATATCACAGATTTGACACCAGGAAGTATTTGTGTTTTCATGAATACATCTTACTTGTATCCAAGAGTTATTCCTTTGTGATTACTGTGGAGTATTTCATTAGTCGCTGTCATGTAAGACCAAACTGTTGTATAGTTATTAAAGTTTCTTAAATTCCCATAGTAAATCAAGGAAAAAGAAAATTCCTTCGAATAAGTATCTTGTATGACGTTGATCGGCATACTTCACTGATCTGGTCAATATCCAAACACATTTCTTCATTTCACAACAGAGTATGCTGCCAAATGTGATAACTTATGACATTAAAATAATCTCAATAGACAGATGTATAAAAATGCCATCCGATTCATTTAATTTGTTTGAACAGCAGTAGATGTTCGCATTTTTTCTATCAACTTGTAAATTATAATGTTTGTGTAGTAGAATATTGATGAATTATTTCCATCATGTCTTTACTACTGATTTTCTCATTAAGTCATAAACCGGCTTGTGGATTAAACTAACATAGGCAAAGATGCAGTGAAATTTACAAATTTTTTTGGCCGGGTACAAACTATACTATTTAGGTATAAATATATTGTGTAAGGGAAAATTGGGTCAAATTTTGCATGACATGGTTTTTATGATTTTCATGTTTCATGACCTCATCTAACAAAACATTTTTTTTTTAGTGGTGAAAAAATTTTTTTAAGGATACATGAATTTTGTAGGGATATATGTCGGCTTGTATTTTTCTTGATATCTTAAGACTGGATGGACTAATCTGTATGAAATTTGGCAAGATGGTTTGAGTATAGGGGAATTTACACCATATAATTTTTGTCAAGGGAGCAGGGATATATGAACTTCATGATCCTGTATCTCACAATTTTATTCAAAGGATAGGTAAATTTTCTGAATAATTTAATGTCTGTTAAGATAGTTAACATACTTTCTGATGGTGTTACTTACTCCAACTCCCATAAAGGAGTGGGTACAAACTTTTTTTGTGATTTCTTGACTCAAAATCACATTCTTGTACTAATTAAATGATTCCATTACATTAGTCTATCTTCTTGCTTATATATTTAGGCAATTTAATGCAGGACTGGAAGATAGTAAGATTAATTATTTTCAATTTTTGTTTTTGGTCTTATTTCATTAGTTATTACTTTGCTTGATATCTTCAGACAGGATTGATTTCTTTGGAGATTTCTGAATACGGGTTACTTTGGTTGCGGTTTATTAAGAGGTACGACTACCATGGGTTCTGTTACCTCAGGAGGTTTTGATATATTATGGTCTTTCAGATTGTTATGTATGTATTAAATATAAGATTGAATTATTATTATGTTTAGATTTCATTACTTCATTTATAAGATAGAAAAAAAGTTAAAATAAGCTGTAAGCCGAATAATATACATTTTTAAGGAGGTTGGATATGGAAATAGTAGTGTAGAAGGCAAAAAAAAAAAAACAGTATAAAAACAAAACAAATCACTAGAGATTACTTTTGTAATAGAAATGACGAGTCAATAGACAATAACAGTTGATAAAAACTATAAGACTACAACCAAACAATTAAAATATTTTGAAAGGTTCTGCTATAAATGTGTACTATTAACCTTCATATAGTTGATTGCTTAATAACAATCAATTTATTAATTATTATTATTATGAGATCATTCCAATGGATGGGCTTAAGAATATGAATTTAAAATTCAAATAAACAAATTTAGACTCATGCTTTACTACATATTTGTAATGTAATAAAAATTAAATATTTCAAATAATTATAAGCAGTAATTTATAAAATGAGTAATTGAAATAAAAATTTCTGTCTTAAACCTATCCACTCAATGCTACCCTGCTGCACTACATACACTTTTGCCCAAATGTAGCAGAATAAAAAGATAAGATTTCTGTTTATAATTAAAATAGAGTACATATAGTAATTATTTAACAGTTGGCCAGTGTCACTAGTAATTGTTCATTTCCCATTGTCTAACATTACATCATAGTGTGCCATCATATAGCTCACTGTTCTTTTCAAGTTTAAAATACTTTTTCTCTCAAAGGAGTTTTAAGTATACATTAGCTGGCTACATATCCTCAATATATCTTTTTATTATACTTTTATAATCATCTATTTTTAGGTTTTCTCATCAAATTGCCATTAACATTGTCATCAGTTGCTTGATGATCAGATGTACAAAAGATTTACCAGTAATGTTTTCTTTATTCAGAACAATGATTTTGAATATATCTATTTTTCAAGATTGAATAGGCCTTTCATCAAACGGTCTACTATTATATCTCTCTAAAGGTTATATATAAGAGATGAAGATAAAAAAAACAAAATTATTAAGCATAATACATAACAACAATTTTCGTATTATCTGAACAAGAATGTTTAATATAATTAACTATTTATTTGTTGTACAATGGATGATTTTTACAAATTTTTGTTCATTTCATGAAAATGAAACGGCATTAAAACTGAAGCAAAAATTCCATGCCCAAAGCAAGAATTAAACCTTCAGTATGTCATTCAGGTGTTCTACTAGGCGATTAATTTTGTTTACATGTTCCTTATACTGTTTTCACGCAAGTAAAACATATTGTTTGTTACAAAATACATACAAATAACCAATGTAATTAATGTTAATATAAAACAGATCAATATTTCTGAGTTTTTAAGAAGTATACAACTTTGTTTTTAGTAACATATGTTTTAACTACTTATTCCTAACACTAAGACTCAAATTACAATAAAAAGAAATCTTTAATTACATAATACATTTTGAAAGTGATTATCTAATCTGGATGTAGTTTTTAACTACTGCTTGATATTTACAATCACTTTTTATTGTACCCTGTTTCGAATCTCACTAATAATGCTAATTTTCAGCCTGTCATATGTCATATATATAACACAACTGTTTTGAATATGTAACTAACATGTAACATATAATATATGTAACATGTAACTACATGTTTTAAATATCTCCTGTAAAGGAAAACATCAAGCAGTATGAATTCTAGAGATCATGCTGGGCACAAGCCTTTTGATATCAAGTGATGACAAAAAAAAATCTTGTAAAATGTTTATTTCATCAGTAGTACAATAGATTTAACTATTTTGATAAAAACATCATTCTCTCTTATTTTTCTTTAAAAGTGCGATAATTTTTAACTTCATCAACTAGTTTTACCAAACAATAAATTGCTTGCTGCGTGGTAGTGTGAAATTATACACCCCACACACCAATCACATATGTGTAATTAATGTTCGTGTACAATGTGAAAATTTTCACCATTCCAAAACCAGGTAGCTTAACTACCATGTTGTGAAAATTAATGAAAATAATGCTATGTAAAAGGAAATTTCACTTAAGCTGGTCACAGTGCTCTTTGAGAGGTCAATAATCTAAATTTGTATCACAGTTACTGTGTTTGTCTTTTATAATCTAGTGTGAAGTTACATGTATAATTTTTTCATTTAAACATTTGACTGACTTTTTTATGAATCTTATAAAAAATAAACAAAAATTATACCTCGCTATGAACACTGAACAATCTAATACCTCAATGTCAAATTTATAACAATGCAGGATAAGTTAAAGAGCTATTAATACCATTATTCGCCTGATAAATGAGACCAGTTCTGTCAAGACACAAAGAAAGGTAAAGTTCGCAAAAAAAACTACTAAAAGAGATGTTACTTGACAGGGTTTTCTGGCTTCAGCATTGAAATTCAGAATTGAATCATGAACGTGCACTGAAGATTTTTTAAACGTGCTTGGAAAGCAAAATGTCTAATTACAACAAGTAGTTCATAACAGAAAATATCAACAAAATGAGACTTCAATTGGCTAAAAAATAAATAAGTTGAACTTTTGAATATCAGTCAAAAGAACTTTTCTTTGATAAAATTGTAGAAGGGAGATATCAAAAATTTGTTTAAAGGGCAGACGGTGATCTGTTTCTTACACATTGTTAGTCGATCAAACATCTGGAAAAATAATATTTTGGGATAAGTTTTTCCATTGCAGGACCTCAACAAATTGTTCCTAACAAAGGAATACAGAAAAGAAGACAGTGCTTTGAAAAACAAAATTCAGTACCTCATAGGAAGAAAAATTGGTGTTCAGCAATGCAATTATGCTTGAATGATCATACTGAGAACCATGCGACTCAAAATATTAATGTCAACGATGTAGATTTCTAGTAAATATTTGCCTTCAGTTCATTGATACTGAGAAGGTTTATCATAAAATCTATTCTTCAGACAACCTCAAAAAAAAAAAATTGCAATTAGACAAATCTGAGGAAGATGGAGGCCATCATCCTCTGATGACAGTTTGTTCTTCTGTAAACACATGTTAGTGAATTATTTTAAGTATGTCAAGTTGCTCCAGCTTGTGGTAAAGCTGTACTCTTTTCCATAATCTATTGACTGGGTGTAAAATTCTTCGAAAATTGTACAGTACATTTCAGAATTAACAGTCAGGTAAAAAAATATTGGCCCCCACTGTTCAATTACAGAAAATCTTATCATACATTCATTTTCTCATCATAAATCTGTTCATCAACAATTTTTTTGAGAAGCCAGTTAAAATAATTACGACATTTTGGTTCTTTTCTTTTCTTAAGTTGCTGCACAGTGTTGTTACAGAATATGGTTTTTAAATATAAATCAAGAAGAATAATTTAAATAACTGCAGTTTGACCCAGTTTGGTTCAGTTTTAAGTTGTTCACCTGAAATATAAGAAGATATATCAAATATAAATAAAAAGAAAGGAAAAATATGAAATAAGATAATCTTAAAGTAACACATAAGCATACAAAAATATATTTATGCAGAATAAAATATTCCTTAAACATAGAAAATAATATAAATATATTAGCATTCTTTATATAATGCACTAATTAAAACAAATTGCATCTAAGAAAAAATACAAAGACAGTAAAGAAAAAAGAACAATAAAAGAAAAAAAAGGAAATTCAGCTTAGTACAGCATTACAGTTAGATAATAAAAAGGTATTAATCATACTCGTAAACATATTCTGCAAAGTCAGAAATATTTATACCTTAACATATTCCATTAAATGTCCTCAGCATTAATATTAGTGAGATGTTAAAGTATTGAGTACTATTAACTTTTGGTAGATATTTGCCTAGAATAAACTTTTATTGTGGGAACATAAACAATGAATCCCTTCTTTATGAGTGACAGTAATATCCAATAATAAGACTGAGCAGTCTTATTCCCCAGATCCCAATCAGAATTCCCCAGATCACAATCCAATTGAGAATTTATGAACCATATACAAGAGGGAAACGGGAAAACTAGATTGTTAACAAATGAAAAATAATAGTGCAATCATACAAACTGTATATCATCACAAAGTTTTCACAAGACTTTCATACCTATTCCACTCATGAAAATAATGGAAAAGTTCATATAAACATATATCCTAAAATGCTTCCTTTGCGAATTACAGATAGTAAAAGATTTCATTTGGATTTCAGCTACCCCGGTAAAATGAGATCATACAACAATTTTTGGAAAGTTAATTAGTGACTTCTGGGACAGAATTAGTAACCTCTTATGGTTTTTGATCTGAAAAATTGAATAAAATAGGTTCCAGAATCGTATCTGCAATGGTTTTTAAGAAATCTGTGTTAAAAACCAACAAATTGGGGTAAAAAACGTTTGACGTACAGTAACTTTGTTAAATGGGTAATTAACACGAAAAACTTTAAACAAAACTTGTAGAGAATTTAATTCTGAACAAAACAGTTTTAGATAAGTGAATAAAATAAAAAAAGTTAGAAAAATTCAAATTTTATTTAGAAACAGTACAATCATTACATTACATAAAAACAGTACATATGTAATCAAAAACCATATTTTTTTTTTTGGTGATGTGGATAATTTGTAAAAATAAAATTTGTTAAAAATTTCTGTTAAAAAAATTTTAAAAATGGAAACTACATAATTGTAGCATAAAAATAATAAATAAAACTTAGATAATAATGTTTTTTATTAATGACAGATTTGAAAAATTATTATTTCAGTTGACAGTGCGAGGTCTGTTAAAAAAATAACCAAATTTTTTTTAAATACGCGCAAACAAAGATATTTAGTGATGTGCAGTTGGCAACAATGTGTTACGCATAACCTCCTCTGTAACCACGTGTTATTGGATTGCTGATATCTTGTTTAGTTTGTGTTAGTGTTGTTTGAGTACAACATGTTTAAATCTTAGTAGCAATTTTTGTAATGTGCAATTTTGTGATGATTGAACTTTTGTCTCAATGTCATAGCTGTAAATTCAGCTTTCATCTCCTGTTATGATCCTTTGCATGAATGTTTCATCATCATCGGCTTGTTCAAGGAGTTGCTGGCAATTGTCCACTTGATGTTCTTTCTGCTGTTTGGTCATCAAACAAGGACCAAACTTTGCTGTAACTCAAATGTATGTTCAATTTTTCAGTCAAAATGTTATGGCATGATCCAACCAAGATGCTAACCCTTTCTGCAAGTTTTCTGACAGTCAATCGGCAATTTGTATGAATCAGATCATTGATTTTTGATCGCGTGTGTCATCAGTTGAAGTTGAGAGCCTTCTTGGTTGAGGGTCATCTTCAATTGACTGATGGCCACTTTTAAACTGTGAAAAGCATTTACAGCATTGTGCACATCACAGAAAATCATCTCTGTAAGCTTGTTTCAAAACTTCAAAAGTTTCTGTGAAAGTTTTCCCGTTTCATACAAAACTGCATATTGTATCATTGCTCCCAAAAAAATTACATTACAGAAATCGCTACTGACACTTGACTGGAAATGTAATTACAGAGGAGTTTATGTGAAACACAATGCTGCCAACTGAACGTCACTAAATATCTCCATTGGAACATAATTAAAAAAGTTAAGTTATTTTTTGAACAGACCTCATATTATAAACCGGTCTAGTGTACTGTACTGTTTCCACAAAGATTCAAAATTCTCTAACTTTTCTTTGTCTTATTTAGCTTATCTTACAACATTCTGTTCAAAATTAAATTCTATTTAATTGTTTTGTTTAAATTTTTTTCTGTTTATTATCCACTTAACAAAGTTACTGTATATCAAACATAAAAAAAATTGTTTTTTATGCCAATTTATTGGATTTTACACCAAATTTCTCAAAAATTACTGTAGATACAGTTCTGGGAACTATTTTATTCAATTTTTCAGGTCAAAAACCATTAGAAATCACTAATTCTGCCCCTTAATTAACATTCTAAGATTTTGGTATGATTTCATTTCACCAGGCTAGCTGAAATCTTTTACTAGTTGTAACTTGCAAACAAAGCATTTTAGGATATACATTTATTTATATACTTTTTCCATTATTTTCACAAGTAGAATAGGTTATGATAGTCCCATGAAAACTTCATGATATACTCCGTATGGGTTTCAGGATGAAAAATGAAAAGAGAAATTGTAAAATTAATTCATCTGTCAAAATAATTGAAGGAGGTAAAATATAAAAATGGGCATATTTCAGAATAAAAAATTCTACAGTGCAAACAACTGTAAGTAAACTATAAAAAATAAAAATTTAAGTGTTTCCATTGATTTACACAACACTAAATAAAAACAACCCCAATCACTAAAATAAAAATGATCCAGGGCTTAAATCCCATTCCATCAACAGAAGAATGAAAAACAATGACAATACCATATATATTTCAGTTGTTTGAAACACGATAAACACTTCATTAAAAACACATATGGAGTAAGATTATAATTAACTTTGAGTATATTGTTGTTGCCTAAAATGTTTTTTGTCCATTGCCATCTAATTGTAAAATTTTCAATTTACCATATGCAAGTTTGTACCCCCTCATTTCAATTGTTGTTCCTATAAGAAAAAATTAATTACAACAATTGCAACTGAATGAACATACTTAGACTTATTTAAAAAATATCATTTCAACAATCAAATTACAGGATGTTCAGTAACAAATTTCAATACCAGATATTCTATTCAAGTAGGAAGTAAAATTCAAATAGGGTAAATCCAGTGAAAAGCTCACTATTCTTGAAGTCTGGTAAATAAGGAAGAAATTAAATTAATTATACAGAGTCTTCGTAAAAGAATGGTAGGGTTCTGCAATTCAGATCATGGCAGTAGGGAAATTTTGAGAAGTTATTTTGGTAGCCCTGATAGCTTACAACCCAAAAGATTTTGTAGTATTAGTTCAAACCACCACACCAGTTTTTTTATTGTTGCTGAGGTGTTTAGTTCATTGGTATATTCACTTTCCAAGACAAAGCAAAGTATTTTGTGGAAGGCTCAATTAAACTTCGTAATTTTAGTTTAATGTGCATTTCGACATAAATATGGAAAAGAGCCAACACATGAAAATAATATATGATGCTGGTTCAAACCATTATCTATGTCTGTCCCTGATATGAGGTTGAACGTTCACGAACTGTTAGGGAACTTGAGAGAATATATTCCTTTCTGGATCTCCATATTAACTGGAAGATCCGCGAGAAGTGGTCTATAGTGGCTGGTTTTCTTTGCGCCCTTGCGGTGTGTAGGTCTGCCGAGAGAATTTAGTCAAGGTATTTGATCGTGGCAGGATCCTGGATGGCTAGGGTTCTGGCCTAGGCATTGGATTGGTTGGAGGTAGGCACATTAGCATCGTACCATGATTATATAGGTATTGTTTATGATTCGATCTGGGGCTCCTGTTTTCGGGGGTGGCCGCGCTGCCACACCAGAGTATGGTAGCCTGTACGACTGGGGGCATGGCCGCCATTGGCGGTTCTGATTGTGACTTGGTAATGCCGTGCAAGACTCCATGGGACAGGGTGGGGATGCAGGGTTTGTCCGGCTCCTGCACAGACCAGAATGAGGTTACGTTCCCCTTGTTAGGTGACTTTATTTGGTCGACTTATTTGGATGTAGGTCTGAATTTCTATGTTCCATAAAATATCATTTTGAATGTTATGAGTGTAAGATTTAACTTTCAATTTGTTCGTTTTCTGAGGTGTTCACAGACATGAACGATGTTGTCAAATTTGGACTAGGCACTGGGTCCGAGCTTCGACGGTTTTGGTTAGTTTGAGGGAATCATCTTAGGTTGGATGTGAAGATGTCCGTTAGAGGCCTACGTGAAGGCAAAATTTGATTTGTATTTTACTGATGCAAATGCCTGCCGAGGCATTTACATCGGTGGCATCCCGACCAAGGCCTGGCTGATGATTGTGAGATGTAATCAGTTAGAGGGTCTAAAGACGACCTCTGGTAAAGCCCCTCAGGGCTTGGAATAGAGGGGGTGGCGTGTAGCGACCAGCAATGTCACAAGGTGGGTGTCTTCCTCTGCAGGGTTGGGATGGTTCAAACCAAGAAACTAGATCTGTTCTCGAGGAAAAATCAACTGGCAGATCACAAGTATCAGATGAAACTGTTGAACGTATTAGATGATCTGCAATCATAAATCCTAAAATTTCATCTCTCATCAAAGCCTCGAGTTAGATATTCTAAAAACAACAATTCACAAAGTTTTACACAAAAGATTGAAATTACATGTATATAAAATCCAACTACAGCAGGAATTGAAACTTGATAATGGAGAAAAGCATTTCAATTTCAATGTTGAGATTTTCCAGATAATTAATGAAAACTAATCATTTTTAGATGGTATAATTTTCATGGATGAAACTACATTCCATATTAATGGATGTATTAACACACACAATTCACGAATATGGGGATCTGAATACCCATATGTAATTTTTGAGAAATGGTGTGACATGCTTAAAGTTAATGTTTGGTGTGGTGTGATGAAAAATTGTGTAATTGTGCCTTTCTTTTTCTCTGATAAGACTAGTAATGGAAATGAACATATCAGTATCTTAACTACTTTCCTCAACTGGATGAACATACATGAATTCATTCCATCACACACCCCCGTACTTTAATGCATTCGTCAGCCAGACTTTGAATGGAAAATTTAGACACTGATAGATAGACCAGCAAGGACCTATACCCTGGAACAGCTTGCAATTATTTCTTGAGGGGGTACATAAAAAACATTGTTATTCACAAAAAAATATATATGAGGAAATATAAATATATATATTATATATATATATATATATATATATAAGGAAACTATTAATGAAGCAATTGTAACCATAACAGAAGATATGTTAATTCTGGTGTGGGCAGAAACTGAATGTCAATTGGACATTTGCCAAGCGACTAATGGTGCACATATTGAACTTTATTAGTTATTTAAAAAAACTGGAATGACAAATTCAGTAAATAAACATCAACTAAGTATTATGTTTTCATTTAATCCATATTAAAAACCACTCCATTCTTTTATGAAGCTTCTGTATTTAAACTTCTGTTCATCGGGTTTCAGTTACATTGTACTTATTTAATGTAAACTAATAATAATGTTCTGTCCATTGTCACTCATTTATATTTCCTTTAATAACAAATTTTTCTGCATAGAAAACAAATATATATTTCAAAATATCAAAAATGGTGATTTTCATAGCAAAACAATGTTTATCATAATTCAGTCCACGATATAACTGTAACAAAAGCAAAAAATTGTTTTAATATTTTAGTATATAAATTACAGATGACTTTTAATTAAATACGTAGTAGTTTTTTTTAGAAGACTTTCAACTAATTGATTTTTATTTTTAAAAAATTAGTTGAATATGGACTACTCATGTGTTCTTCGAACTCTTTTTTTATTATATTTTTATAACTCTAACAAATGTAAATGGAAATTTATGAACCTACAAAATTAATCATCAAGAATCTGTTTAAAAATACATTATTAAAAAATATTGGATACAAAAAACAAATGGAAATTACAAGGTCAGATCAAAAAATAACAACAATCTTTTAACTGTACATGTTGAACATTGTCAATTTAATTGATTTTTTTTTATATATGTTATACCGACAGTGACATACGTGTTAATTTTCAGCCAGCTGCAATATTTAGTCTGAATTTGGTTAGCTAAAAAGCAAGACTTTTTTTACTGTGTTTAGCAATTTTTTTTTCACAAAATGTTGTCAGAGAATTTGTCTGAAATTTAGCGTTAAAAACAGAATTAAGTGCAGCGAAGCTTTTATAATGTTAAAGAAGGGGTTTCACAACAATGCTATGTTATAATCATGAGTTTATGAATGGTATAAACATTTTCAGAAAGGCCAAGAAGACATTGAAAATAATGCTAGGCCTGGATATCCTAGCATATCCAATCATTGATGAAAATGTCAAAAAAGTTAGACATTGTACTAATTTCAGACTCACCATTAAAGAGGTAGCCAAAGATATAGCAGTTTCATATGCCTCATGTGAAGCAAATTTTCACTAATATTTTAAAATGAAATGTGTGACAGTCAACTTTCTTCTGAAACTATTAAATTTTCAAAAAAAAAAAAAATAGCATCGTATAATCATTACTGAACAAATATTTACTGACAACCCAAATTTACTCAAATGTGTCATAACTGGTGATGAAACACGGGTGTATGACTATGACATTGAGACAAATTCTCAATCATCCCAATGGAAGTTTTCTGAGAAACCAAAACTAAATAAAGCACAAGTCTGATCTTAATGTGAAGGTCCTTCTAACTGTTTTCTTGACTGCAATGTACTATTCATCACGAATTCCTGTAGCAAAGTCATATAGTCAACAAGAAATGTTACCTAGAAATTTTATGCAATTTGTGTGAGGCAATCTGGAGAAAAGACAACTTGTAAATTTTGCACGACAATGCATAGATGCATATCGCTTTAATTATTCACAATTCTTGGCAAAATGTTGGTTGGCAACATTGTGATGCCATAACCACTTTACTTTCCAGATATGGCTCCTTGTGTTTTTTACTTATTTTCCAAACTTAAAAGGGCAATGTTTTTCAATAATGAATGAGATAAAGGTGAAATCACAAGTTGAGTTTAAGGCAATAATTCAAAAGCATTTTTCAAACTGGAAGGTACATTGATATAAATATAACAGCGGGACTACTTTGAAGGGGATGGGATAAACACTGAACATTAAATAAATACTTTCAGAAAAAATTAAAAATTCCTGTTACTTTTTGATCAAACCTGGTAATAAAAAACTTGGCCGTAGTTATATTGCCATTTTGTTGGCTAAAACTAAACAAAGCTAGACAATTCACCCAATTGTCTAGATATTTTTTGTACACTATTATCAAAAACTTTCTTACTCAGCAGATTGTTAAAATGTTCTTTTTTAAATGTAAACTGAATTTGTGAAACATGAAAGTCAATGCATTCTGTGAAACAAAAAATAACTAGTATACAAAGAGAACCTTAATATAAACAAACAGTCTTTATAACTCTTACCTTTTTATAACATTGTATCAATCAATGTCTGTAGTTTAAGATTATTTGGTTTCTATAATTTTCTCCCCAGTCTGTAGAAAATAAAAAGAAAAATTTTCTCAACAACAGGTATAAAAAACAACCTTGAGCAAGTATACTATTCAAACTTTTTTGTTTGAAACCAACATTTTGAATAAAATTAAAAAAAAAAAAAATTAATCAGGGACCAAAATTGAAATGCTCTTCAGAATTTAAAACCTTTCACAAATTTTAACAGCTTTTCTGTTGTACAAATGTTTTTGGTAATATGTTATCAGAACGCTATTTCTTGTTAAGATATGAAAAAGGTCTTCCATAAACCTAAAATTTCAATCACAGCTAACAGAAATGATGAATGTCAATTCATACTCCTCTTACTTAGGTCCATTATATTCAATTCATCCTTTCAATCAATTATATTTTATTTGTTCCTGCATTTGACACCCAAGCAAACACAAACATGCCAATCCACTTCAATTCTGAATAAAACTCAATTATATTTTAAATGATTCAAAAATATTCTAACATATTTGAGGTCTGGCGAAAATATAATGAACAGTTGCTCATAACTCACAAATGAAAAGAAATAGTCATATGAAATAAAAATGGCATAAAAGTACAATTTATTTAATACAAAAACTTACATTCATTTTTTCATATAGTCACCGATTTCACATACACAGCTGTACATTCCATCAACAAAGAATTCTGACAGTCTTTCCTTGACTCACACCCTTACTGTGTCCTTCCGTTCACCATCTGTGGTAAAATGAATATACGAGGTGCTACCCAAAAGTTCGGGGAATTTGAATTTCGCGCATGAGCCATTGCTGGTACTGTTAGATGTGACTAACAGTACTCTTTGTGAATCAGTGTTCCAACAGCTATGACAGTGAGAGGCTGCATTGTTGACTTTCATGCGGTTGTGTAATGTTGTGTTTTACTGCTTCGGCGAAGTTCTAAATGACAGATTTTAAAGAGCAAAGAAGCTGCATCAAATTTTGGTTCATGCTTAAAAAAACTGGTGCAGAAACCCACTGCATGCTTGTGGAAGAATTTGGTGACAATGCTATGAGTAAAAGTAAAACTTTTTTGTGGTACAAACGATTTGAAGACGAACGAACGACAGTCGATGACGATGAGCGTTCAGGAAGACCATCAACAAGCGCAACACTGGAAAACATCGCGAAAGTGCGAGAGGCTAGTGTTGCAGATTGTAGACAAACAATCCATGATGTTTGTGCAATCGTACAAATGTCATATGGGTCAATGAAAATAATATTCTATTCTATTCTTTAATTGCAGAATCCCAAATCCAGTGAGTATGGAGGGTTTGGAATAGGTTCAAATTTCAACTTCATAAAAGCCTCTCAGTGGTTGCACCCCACTGTTAACAGAATTTACAGTTGCCCAGTTGTGCAATAATGTGCCTTACTTGTTTTTTTAAATTTACCTATCTGGGTGGCAATTTAACAATCACTTTGAATCAATTTCTTTACCTTCTTTTGAAGCTTCTCATCAGCTACAGAAACTGGCCAACTTCTGTTGGCCAGTTGTGGTTCATTGCCAATACTTGATTTACAGGCTTCTGATGCCACAGAATTTAATTGCAGACCTAATCACAGTACATCACCACACATAGCTTTTGGATGACCATAAATATCATTAGTGTTCACTTTTTCAATGTTAAAAATTCAATTACTTCATGTTGTTTTAGACACGCTGAAATAGCAAGGGTGGTACTTGATTCCATAACGGTGACTAATAGAAAATTAGAGGGCATGGGTCAACATTTTGGAATGTTCATAGTAGGGCAATGAAAGAACAAGATGGCAGCACCTATCCCTTTATGCTACATTTTATTATTTCATTACATTTTTGATATTTATATATTAATTGTTTTAAAAAATATAAATTTAAGTTTAAAAAAAAAATGAAATTAATGAATGATGAATGTATAACTTTAATATACAACAAAGCAAATATTTTAGAATATACTAATATTAAACGCTACATTAAAATAAAGTCAAACAAAAAAACTTTAAGGAATAACTTCTCATTTAATCCCATAAAACAATTAATGAAATTTAAATTTTACCATAATAAAAACTTTCTTTTTTATAAATGGAAGCAACAAAAAGACTTTTTTACTAAATAGTTTTTTTTATTCAATAAACAAAAAATGTATACAAATTTATTAGTACCATATAAGACTGTTTAAATCAATTTAAAATTACAAATATTAAATACTATACAAATACAAAGGATAAAAAGGAAAAGTTATACCACAATAATTTTACATTTTTATTGTATTTTTCTTGTACCTGTTTCAGAACAAAAAAAGAGATCACAGAATATGTTTCACAATTTGAAAATTTTTTAAATTCTGTTACAAACTGTAACTTATAAAGCTTACAACTTTGCAAAACTATTTTTCCAGGCCTTTAGAATGTTTTCAGCTTGTTTAAGATTTTCATCTTTCTGTAACATTCAAAACACAACAAATATTACAGTAAAAATATTTTAAAATCAATTATCATATTAACCGACACAATTACAGTAATTCTTAATCTAAATACTGAAAAATGTCTTCTCTTTCTGTACTCTGAAATGACAGAAATACATTCTTATTAACATTCAGTGCTATGGAAGTGTTTACATACAATACAAAAACATTTAATAAAAAACATTTGGAGCTACTGATGTATACTGTGTGTTCTTTTTTAAAACAAAACTTTTTTAGAATAACTACAAATCTTTTCTATTTATTTTTATAAAAACATGCTAGGAACAACAATGAATCTATTTAAACACTGTGAACAGAGAGAGTGATTTTGATTGATGTGTGATATTCTGGAATTTTCCTGATATGCAGTGCATCTTTGTTGATTTGGAGTCTGTAGACAGCTCACCCCAGTATTTAGGGGTGTTATATCCCTGAATCACCATGCTGTAATTAATCTGATTCATTTTATATTGAATCTGCAAGAACTTGAAATCACAATGATTGTTTGTTTCTAATACTTATTGAAGAAAATGTAAAAGAATGCAATCCTATATAATAAATTTAAGCAGTAAACAAATAAATAATAATAATTTATTAAATTTGAAAATATTCCTTTTTTTCTGCTCAAAAATGATGGGAGGAAAATTTTATCAATTTTAATGACATTACTATACCCAAAAATATATTAATTTTTTTAATGAAATACATGTAAATAAACACTTACAGATATGAATAATGACTTTGGAAAATCTACTCTGGAAATTTTTACGATTGCTACACCTATGTAAAAATAGCAATAAAAACCATTTTTGCATAATATATATTTTTTATTGGGAGTGAATGGGTTATTTTGTATATTTTTAAGAAGTTTAGTAATTAATTATATATTATATATATGCCCCCGTTTTATTAAATTATATGCATATATAAATATACTAGCTGGTTGCGGCTTGCTTCACTTGTCCAATCATCCAGCCAGGGAGCTCTGCCCCTTGATCCCCAACATGTTTGTGAGAATATTAAAAGTTTATAGATACTCATTTCCTTTAATGGATGATTTAATATCTTATCTTAATCCCCGAGGAAACTAGAACCTTGATCTACAGCTTACAATCTTTCCTGGATAACGCAAATAAATTCTGAAGATTTGAAAACTATCAGTTGGTTGGTTCTCACATGAAGTTGTTGCAAATGGACAACTTTTGTACTTGTGCTCCATCTGGCAAAAATGGTGAATTTATATATATACACATATATTCCATAATTTTGTTAATTATGGAATGCCACTGACATCTGAGGCAGAATGATAGCGTCTCAATCTTTCCTGCGGGAGATTCAGGTTTAAATGCTGGTCAGGCTACCAAACAAATTTTCCATTCCATATTCTCATATATAAATTTTGAGCTTAAGTGATGAATTATTCATACAAAAACTGTTAAATTATATTTAAGAACAGAATTTCATCTGCTGATAGTTTAATAAACTTTTAAAGCTTATTACAATAAAAGACTTACAACAGAAAAATAAATCATAGGAATTGATGACACATCATTTGAATCACTGTGCTATTTGGGAAAAGTAGACTGAATACAAGTTATTCATCAATACGTTAAATTACTGACAATAGACGTACTCTGATATTAGAAAAAGGTAATCTTTACAATACTAAAAAAAAAAAAAAAACAGAAGCACATGAATGTGAAAATGTTGCACTACCCCCTCTCTCAATATCACACAAACCAAAAATGAATAGAATGTTGAGTTAGATGAAGAGCAGGTTGGCTTCAGAAGTGCATATGTACAAAGTAGGCAGATCTGGTTCTCAGTGAAATTTTTAAAGCATGCTTAAGAAGAATAAAACCACCTTCATGTCATTCCTACAATTGGAGAAAGCATTCATAATCTAGAATGAAAAGTATGTGATGAGATATTAAAAAAAAAAAAAATTGGATTTAAATATAGAGAAAGAAGACATACAAAAAGCGTGTAATAAGTAGGTAGCATTTGAAAATGAAGAAAAGCAAAGACTAGAGACAGCAGACTGTGGGAAGATTGTGGAGATGGAGTCTATCCCCATTACTTTTCAACTTGTACAGTGAGGTAACAGAACTGAATGAAACAGTTGAAAGTAAAGTAACTATCGTACAGATATCCAACCAATGGAAATAAAGATATTAGGTTTCACTGACAAAATTATTCTTCTGGCAAAAACAAAAAATGAGTTAGAAAAAGTATTTCTGTAAACTTGTAATAGATATGGTACAAATTTATGACCGAAAGAAATATTTAGACTGAAAAAAAATTAAAACAAAGATAATAAAATATGACAGAAAGATGGAAAATGAAAACTTAAATAGAATAAACTTAGATGATAAAATCAAAGTTGCAGAATTCTGTTATTTAGACAGTAAAATTACAAAGAATGGATGATATCAAAAATAGACTGGCACAAGCAAGGTGAGGGCTTTCATGTAAAAAATATATTCACTAGTACCATAAGTATATCTAAGAATTAAAAAGAAATTCTTGAAAATATTAATATGGAGTGTGTCAGATTGTAGTGGTGATGCACAGACAATAGGAAAAGCAAAATGGGGAAAAAGAGGCTTTTGAAATAATGAAAAATTTAAATTAAGAGGCTATAAAATTTATAAGAGAGGAAAGAAATCTGTGACAAAATCTTGTACATGAATCAAGTCAGAAGGCCATATATTATTACATCCTGGTTTAGATAAATTTTTAATCCAGTTTTTCTCAACACAACTGTGAGTATAATTTATTTGAAATTGTGTAATGACAGTAACAATGAATGTGTTTATTGCACACTATGTACTGAATTATTTTCTGTTGCACGTAAAGGAAAGGGCGATATTGAAGACCACATGAAAACAGCTAAACATAGGAGGCTATTAATGCTACTGTATCAGCAAACAAGAGATTTTTTTAGAGCCAAAGGTGGGGGAATAACTCTTTTCATGTGGTCTTCAATATCGCCCTTTCCTTTACGTGCAACAGAAAATTCTCCAGTACATAGTGTGCAATAAACACGTTCATTGTTACTGTCATTACACAGTTTCAAAAATTTGTAATCCTGTGGCAGGTTAACATTAAACACACATTTTCTTTTACCCATTGGTAAATGATGAGACAAAAACAGAGATAAAATGTTCAAAAACATGTAGATAAGTTACTTCACATACAAAAACAACATAAACACATTGCCCCTGTTGTGTTGCCAAGTGACTAAATAAAAAGTTGTGGCGAGACCGGCAGCCATGTCTCCGTCAAAATCAATGTCAGTGGTTTCTCCAAGGTCAGCTGAGAGATGCACAGCCATAAGAGAATATTTAAAAACATGATCTCAAACATAGTTCTAAAATTAAAAAAAATTCTCACCAGTCATAAAAATTCTCAAATCCCAGACATTTTTGGAACCCTGGAGAGCACTAAAAAACCAGGACTGTCTGGGCTAAACCCAGATGTATGGTAAGCCTCCTATATATATATATATATATATACATGTAGTAATGGAGATTTGCTGGTTGAAGCAAAAACTTTGATGAATTGAATTAATAAACAGTGAACTGCGAGTCTCTATCACTGGAAACTGGGTTTGAACTGAATAATTCAGTCAAATTAATAAAATTACAAAAATAATAGAATTAAATTTACAATAAATAAAATCTATATCTATCTACACTATCATAAAAAGTATACTCGTATACAGAAGATGATTTTTGTTTGTTTGGGATAAACAAAAAACTGCTAGTTTGGTCACAACCAAACATTTACCAGTGTTTCTAGGCATAACTGACAAGGTTTTTACATATATTTCATCTCAATAAATCTTGAGGAACCAACTGATCGATTGCTTTCAAATTTTCAGGATACATTCGTATTACACCATGGAAGGTTTTAAGGCACAGACCCAAAGTCCTAGCTCTCTAAAGGTTAAAATATTAAAAATATTATTTCTTCACCCCCAAGGAGGGTGAGTTTGTAGATTACAGATATTCATTAAGAAAAAAAAGATTTATCCTTTTGCATTATTATTATATTTCTGCCTCCATGGCCACACCTTTGTCGTCAAGGGTGTGTATACTTTAGTTATTATAGCTACTGTTATTCTGCCTTTAGTAATTTAGTTTTTTTTCAGGTTTCTATAAAGCTTGAATTCTTTAATTCTTATTTATCAGAATTATTCTACAATCATGAGGCTAACAAACAGTGTGGGGATCCAGGGAGTGGAGTTCTTGGGGTAGACGGTAATGGCGACCAAAGCAAGCTCTGCAGTTGTCTAAGATGCTGTCTCCCTATGCTCTGTGGCCCTGTGGTAGGCCCTGAGCTGGCTCCAGGGTTCACCTGAGCCAACCTAGTAGGTCCTGACGGTCTAGGTTCTGGCTATACGAGTCAGTTAGTAAAGATACATACAGAAGTTAAAAACTGTAGAGGAAGATGTGGATTGGAATAAATGAAACAGATATAAATTGAAAGTGTAAGATTCAGTAGGTATGTCAAGATTAAAAGATTACACAGAACAAAAGATATGGAGAATGAGGAATACAGTTAACTGATTCAAGAATAAAGAAAAGTTTTAACACACCGATTGCAATATCGATTACTTTTATCCTGCATGAGCATTTACAGTGAGGCATCCTCTCCTCTTCATTTCCCTTCAGTGCAGCAGATGTATTTTTTAATTATCTTCCTCATTTATTTTTTTATATCATACTGAATAATTCTAAAGATTAAATTCTGACAATAAAGAATTAAATTCATACTGGATCTAGGTGACTAGTATCATACAATTTGAATATTAAATTCATAGTGGGCAGTATAGGGTCCTTTATGACCAATATGTAACAATCATGCATAGTACATATGATTAACTATATCATAATTTTACATTACACAGATCACATCAGTCAGGAATGATTATTTCATTAACCGATAGAAATTTTTAGACATATACGTACATATTTTTGTACGTATTTTTGTACATACGTACTTATGTATGTATACATATATACTGCAAAGAATGTACTGGACAACCAGGAAATTACTAACTTCGTTTCAATTTATACCACGCAAATTAAAATTAAATTTATTTTGGAACAAATGCCTCAATATCTTAAAATATATTTTAGCAGCTTATTAATCTTTGTATTAAAAGCTAAAAAAATACAGTACAATGTGTACTAACCTAGTAGCAGTTGAAGATGAAGAAAAGCAATGACTGCCGACAGTGGCAAGATTACCACAAGGATGGAGAGTCTATCCCTATTATTTTTCAACTTTTATAGAGAGGTAACAGAATTGAAAGAAACAGTTATAGGTTGTCCATATTTTAAGTATTAAGTATTTCATATTACACAATGCAATGATGATTTCATATGTTCACTTTCTATGCTATTATAATTTTTTATTACAAAATTTAATAATAACTCAAGAATTATATATGATAAATTTTTGTTTTATTGTGAAAAGTAGTGTATCGTTTGTTAACATTACATTTCCAATATTTTCAAAATATTTTCTCATAAAAAATAAAATACTATGTCAATTGTTGATGTCTAATAGCAATTGATTTCCTTTTGTTTTAGTTAATTTTTTATAACAATTATTGAGGAGCAGGGATTTTATTTTCTGTATAATATTAATATAATTATTTTGGTTTTATTATGATATACATTTATAATTTAAAATGTTATGTATTAACTTGTTTAAAATTTGGTGATTGTAATTTTTCTGTTATTTTATATCAAAAAAAATATTTTATTTTTGTTTTTGTTATTCTTGAACCAAAATATTTTCAGGTAGTAAGAAATTTTTTTAATGATTTGCTTTTTGTAAGATATTTGTGTGATTTATATATTGTTTAGATTAATAATTCTAGATTAAAAATGGTTTTTGTATTTTTTTCATTCATAAGATTTTTAAAATTTCTTAATTACATTATTTTATAAAAAATTCTATTTTCAAATCAACTTTCAATAAAAATAAGATTAAATATAATTTTCAAAAGGAATGAAATTTACGTAACACAAAATTAATTTTTTTTTTATTGTGACAAGTCCCCAAATATTAATTTTCAATTAAAAATAAATCCCTTGTACTAGAGGAGGTGAGGATACCAATTCTTTATCAGAAAAAACAATAAGTAGGGCACGCAAATTACATGCATTAAAATACTGCAGTCAACATATTAAACAATTAGAAAATTTCCTTACACAACAAGAGGACACCAATTGTAACAAATCAATGATGATAGCATAATGATTTTTAGTAGCTGCTACATCAATGTGCAACTCTCTAAATAGCTATAAAAAATTGTAATGTTTTTGGTTAAATGAAAAAGTTTTGGTTTCATGGTGGTCCTTTTATATTTTCTTATCATAAGGATATATATAGGTTATTTATTTTATTTTGCAAGGTATAAAAAAAAAGTATTTTGTAAATTTTGTGACAAGGTGATATTCAACTAGATTCCTGAGGGAACAACTGAATAAAGTTTAAAAAAGTTTAGTGCAACTAAAAGAGGTTACTTATTTTTTTTTTTTATGAATGCATACACTCTCTTTTAATGGCATCAACTGATATGATTATTAACTACCACAAAAAATGTTAAAAGCATGCAGTGAACTGCACCCAGCATTAACTTTGTGATCTATACATACTAGTTCATTGAACACGGCTTTGATGGCTGGAAATTTACCATATTTCACATCCTTCAATTTCAGGAATTCCTGAACATAAATTCCTTAAGAATTTCTTAAGATGAATTCCTTAAGATTTATTTCACGTACAGTGGATCCATGAGTTACTAGAAATGCAGATTATGTGTTACAGCAGTTTATTATGATAATTAATGTAATTAAAATGTATTTATTACTGAATAAACAAAAAAAGAAGAGAAATAAGAATAAATAAATACACCTTAGGATGTTTATACATACCTTAATAAAACAATAACGTACATATTCTTCACCTAAAGGTTTATTTTGTTCACTGTAAAATGCTGATGGTGGAATACCTTGTAATTTAACATTTTTTGACATCCATTTTGCAAATCTATAATCTCTTCTAACATCAGTTTCTTCACTAAGGTTCATATTTCTTTCTAAAATAAATAATACATTTAACATTATAATTTACTACAAAATTCAACTTATTTCAACTTATTGCTGAAATACTTTTAGAAATCATCAGATTTGTTTAATACTAAAACTGGCTATAACTCTATTGCTGCTGCAGAAGATTAATAATAAAAGGAAAGTGTCAAACAAAAGTTTTGGTATCCGGGTTTTTTGCAAATGTTGACATTTGAAGAACCCTTTAGACCAGCATTTCTCAACCTGGGGTTCACTGTGATATGAAAGGGGATGGCAAAATTAGCCTATAACTTTACACATAAACAATAATGAAATTATTTTATGAGAAAAACAATCATTTATTATGTAAACATTTTACTTACAGTTACATATGTACAGAAATTAAATTAATGAGATGGTTGCATCTGTTTTTCATTTAAAAGTTTCTCCATAAGTGGATATATGTTAGAAATACACAAAAGCAATTGTTTTCAAGTGATAAAAGATGACCTCTATATTTAGTTTTTAGCACATCCATAGACAAAAACCCTTTTGACAGAGGAAAGACATGGGGAAATGGATTAATATTTTAGGTCTTCTGTGACTAAATTTCCATATTCACTTCAATAAGCAAGCCAAAACGTATCTAAATCTTCAGATGTGAATTGAAGTTGTAATGTTTCATCAGCAGATAAGCTGGTCGCGAATTTCAGCTGGTAACTTAGCAGCTGCAGCAACATTTTCACTAAATGGATTCAGTACCTATCTCTTCAAGAAATCATTTTTATCTTCTGGGAAATACTCCCCCAACTGAATTTTTAGATTATGCAAATACAGTTTTATGCTGTCCAAGCTGTGGTGAACAATAGTGTCTTCTTCATCCAAATTTTTCTCAATATAATCTGAAGTAAGTAGAAACATATCACAATTTTTGCTTTGAAGGTGAATAATCCAGATATAAGGCTCTTTAATGAAAGCATGGACTTTGTCTGTCATTAATATGTTTTTATCACAACCTTGTAAATTCACATTCAGGTCATTTAAATGTGAAAATACAACAGCTAAGTCAGCCTACAGCAACATATACTCATTATTCTGTAAAAACATTGATGATGGAATTTGTTTATCCTGGAAAAATATTATTAATTCATCTTCCAATTCCAATAAGCATATTAAACATTATTCCCCCACGATAACTATCTGACTTCTGTACGGAAAAAAGATATTGTTTTCTTTTTGCCTATTTCATCACACAGTTTATCAAACAGACTATTTTTTAATGGTCAACTTTTAATAAAATGAATTACTGATTTTACAGCTTTACAGAGAATTTTTTTGAGACCTGGTTCTTTTCGGCTATGGTGCTTTTAGGGAGAGATGGCAGAAATTCGGCCTGGTAGATTCTGGGATGTGTCCTCAGTGTAGACAATTGATGACATCTATCATGTTCTTTATGAGTGCTCGAAGTACGAGTTGATGTGCATGGAGACCATCTGTCAGCTTGATCTCGTCGGGTCAGCATTCAATCTCCGTGTAAATTGGAGGAGCCAGGTCGAATGGGCAATAGTGGAAAGTTTTATAGTGTACTTAGAAAAGGAAAGGTTTACTGAGGGGATCTAGAGCCCTACTTGGATTTCTCTTGTATTCTGTTTTTGTTGATATTTTGTTATTAATCATGTTTTTCTTGTTGTTTTTGTCCAATGTTTTGTTTCAATGTTACTGTGTTGTTATTATTTGGTGTAAAATTTTTATGTTTCGTGTTGTGTGTTGAACTCACTTTTACATTCTATGGGTGGGTAATTCAGTTCCTTTGTTTAGTTAAGTCCTTTCAGTGTTACTCAAGACTTGGTAAGATGTGTTTTGTTCTGAGTTCATTAAATAGTAGTACACCGATGGGAATGTCAATCATGGCATTCGCATCGGTGGCATCCTGGACGGGGCGGACTGGAATATATCAAAAGCAGAGGTTTTGAAGATGACCTCCGGTAAAGCCATAAGGGCTAGGATTGGAGGGGGTGGTGGAGGGTGTCTTCCCCTAGGGGGATGAGGATGTCATAGAACAATCTAGTTTTTTTACCAATTGCATCACTGAATGTAGATGGCTCACTTTGTTTTTCAGAAATTTATCCGTTTTGCATAAGAATCTAATTGGAAAAAAGCATTTACACCATTTGACTGCACATTAAAATACCGAAACCTCAATTATTATATTATTTTCAATGAAACAATGCTTTTAAAAACTTAAATAAAGGCACCAGACACACGCTTTGCATTTGAAATTAAACTGACATTCTGCAATCCCTTACGCCTTTTTTATACTGCTGAGAGCACGATGTGTTCAAACATATCATATGCATGTTTGAACATGATGCAGCTAAATAGTTTTAATTAGGTTTCATTGGGTTGCGGTTGAATGATCATGAAATATTCACTATATATTTTTTTTTACTTTTTGGGGTCATGGAGCTAATAATGTGAGAAACACTATTTTAGACCAACAAACACAAGTTATAGAAATTTCCAGAAGTTGTATACATATACTAATTTGTTTTTTTAATAATATCGTTGGATTGGTTCAACATAAATTCTGAAAATAATTCAAAGATGTCGATGTATGGGGGATGAGATGCTATTAAATTTTGGATAAGATTAAAAATGAGGAGAGGTAGTTCAACATTTCTAATTTTTAACTCTCTGCATAATTGTAGAGAATTTAGGTTCAACACTTTCAGGTCTAACGTCAGATTGATGTTTTTTCCTTTTTTTTTGATAAATTCCTCCATTATTATCCCTAACCCTACATACAAGTATATTATGTGAAATAAGAAGTTTCAAACTTGATCTTTCTAATTATGTATTACACTATACATTTTACTACAGTAAACAAATATTATTTTCAAAGATGTACTCATTTTTAGATTTTGCAAAAGTATTTACAAACTAGAACCAAAATAATAGTTTGGATTTGTTTTCTCTCAGTATTCTGTAATGCTGTAATCTACTTCTAACACTAAATCTTCCTTAAAATTTCAGTACATTATGGGAAATATATATTGTAAAAGTGAATACCACAACAGAATGTGATAACACACCAAAACAGACTGATCAAAGAATGCGGCTAATGGCGATAGATCGCGAACAAAAACATCAATTCATAGTTTTTACTGACATAGACAGCATATGTGGGAAAAAATCTAGAACTATGTTAAGTGATGTCCATATGTGTGCCATCTAGCAAACTAAGACATCGTGCCCGTATCACGTACAGGCATTATCTTAAAGTGTTAATATCATGAAAGTCTTATTCAATTATTTAAAATTAATCAGATTTAGGGTGGGGAGATATTCAAAATTACTTCTAAATAGTTTTTATCTCATATTTTGAAAAACTGTAAACCAAAAAAGTAAAATATCTTGCCTCATCTTACTAACCATAGCATTTTATACTAACGTAAATCATATGTGTTAACATCCAGTCTTCCAAGACTTTGCTGCCCTCATTATTTGATATATCCCCATGCTATATTGTAAAAATATTACTGATGACAAACTTATGCCTCTCAAATGAATGTTATTGTAACCATTAAAGTTCAATTTTTTTTTTTTTCCCTACCCTCCCCGACCGGATATCCAATTAAGTATACTCAGTCGGGGAGAGTGTCCTTTTACTCTCAAAGGAGGCGTCCCCCACCCGCCGGCTATACGTCCGGCACGGCAGGTTGGCCTCCCCGGTCTCGGATCTTTTGTTTTACATTGCCTGCCTCTAATCCCTCGCTTTAGAGCCAAGGTCCGGCTATGCCGTCCCCCAGCGCCTCAGCAGGGAACCGAGACTCGGTCTTTACGCCTCTAATCGACAGCGCCGACCCTACAAAGAGCCTATGCTCCCGCAGGGACGACCCCGCCGACCGGGACTTGGTCTTTTATTTTAACCCAAACTCAAACTCCCCTGGTGTTCACCCCCTTCTCAGGTACCCGCACACCAAGGCGTACAGGCCCTCCATGGAGTGACTGTCCGCCCTACCCTACTGTTTATACTCCCATTCTTCTGTCTTCATCCTCTTTGGCCCGCAGGACCTCCCCGGCGAACCTGCGGAACCATTCCCAGTACTCATTGTTGTACCCCAACCAGTTTATGAGATTTTCTGGTGTAAGACCATTAATTACTATTTGACCTCTGTTAACGGCCCATCTTGGACATATGAACAACGTATGTTCGGCATCGTCGTTCTCTGGACAAGAGATGCACTGCGGGGTGGCTCTCTTCCCGATCCTATACAGATACTGACCAAAAGAGCCGTGCCCCGTCAGTAATTGTGTCATGTAAAAATTGACATCTCTGAGTCTATTGTTATTCCAGGTTTTAATATTAGGGATTAGGCGTCTGGTCCATTCTCCCACTCTGGACCCTGTCCACTCTTCTTGCCATTCTTGTTCTATAATCCCTTCCATCTCTTCTTTCGACATACCGCTGTGTCTGAGGGTTCTGGCTTTTATCTGAAGGTCTATGGGTAGGACCCCGGTCAGTACGCACAGCGCGTAATACGATACCGTACAGTAACTAGCAGCTACACGCAGCAATGCCAGTCTATGGACACTTCTCAACTTCTTTTTATTTCGATGTATGTTCATTGCCGCCCCCCATATGGGAGCCGCATACAGTACCGTCGAAGTGATAGCCGCGGTTATCAATCTTCGAATAACCATTTTAGGTGTGCCGTGGTTTTGAAATAATCCTCTTAATCCCTTTACAGCAGGAGTAACTCTCCCACAAATCATATCAATATGCTTGCTGAACCTTAAACTTTTGTCCAGAAGTACCCCCAAGTATTTTGTTTCTTTTACTTCATCAATTCTCTGTCCTCTGATATTTAGATTCACACTTCTTAATGGTCTTCTACCCGAGAGGACCAGGCAACAGGATTTATTAGGAGCTATTTCTAATTTGTTATCCTCCATCCATTCATCTATTGTTCTAAGCGCTTGGTTTGCCTTGTTCTCCAGTTCATTAATATCTCTGTCTTCTACTAATATTGCGATATCATCCGCGTATCCTACTATCGATACCCCTTCGGGGTAGTTCAGCCTGAAGATTTTATCATAGAAAACATTCCATAAGGTTGGGCCAAGGACAGATCCCTGCGGCACCCCTCCGAATACCTGAAATATGGCTTTCCTTTCTAGGGTTTTGACCTCTATGAACCTATTTTGCAGATATTGATCTATCTGATTTACTAAGTATTTACTTATTTGCATGGCTTGAAGCACCTCAATGATGGCTGTCCAGGGGACCGTACCAAATGCGTTTCTAACATCAAGCATTATGATCATGGGGATTTCTCTAGTCCTCCATGTACCGCTTCTGCAATTTAATGCCCAGTTTTTTACCTTCTCGACTGCGGTCACCGTGGACCGTCCCTTTCGAAATCCGTATTGTTCCGGATGTAGACATTGTTTTTCCTCTATTTCCTCTCTAAGTCTATTTTCTAACAACCTTTCAACTACTTTTCCCATATTATTTATGAGCGTAATCGGTCTATATGCTGTGTTCTCTTGAATTTGTCCTGCCTTTAGGAGGAAGACTGTTCTTGCTTCCTTCCAGCTTTCAGGGAAGCTTCTATTTTGTAAGCCGTAGCTGGCTACATCGACTATTTCCCAAGGTACGATCCTAGCTATTATCTTAATGATGGCCGCTGGGATGCCATCTGGGCCGGGGCTTTTCTTATTTTTTTTAAAGTTCATTTGGTAGCTAACAACTACACACCTAAATGGCATTCATTTTGATATATCCATGAGCAATATTTTTGTTAGCTTTGTTTTATAAGAATGCACAAAACTTAGACTTTGACAAGTCTATTCAAGTACCCACAGTACTACAGTATTCAAAACTACAGTAATTCAAATACTTGGATATAGACGAACGGCCCTAAGAAACCGTAAAACATAAGATAGCAACTTTTCATTATCACCTAGAACAGTTCACATCTTAGCCTCTAGGTTAAACTTGTGATACAATACCGCATAACAGATACAATCCACATGGGTGGTGCACTGTTAATTGACCATCACAGCGTGCACAAACTGGTGCATCTGTTTACGTCATCAGATACCCATGAGTGAGCCATGGCGTTATTCGCAAACGGCAAATAATAACCTCCTCTCAATGGTCATTTCTGCATGAAGAGCTCCACAGTGAGACAGTGTTTTTGACCGGATGAAGTTTACTGTTAATATTAGCATCCCACTGCTACTTATCATGCACCATCCTCTTCAAGAAAGAGACAAGCTTTTTCAAAGCAATGTGATTGGTGAAAGGAGGCTGCAAACAAGCCTCCTTTCTGCACCATCAGCACACTCATTGCCTAAAATCTGAATATGGCTGGGGATTCAGCAAAAGTTCACTGATGTATTACGGTAATTCATTTGCAAAATTACACAATTAATCTCACAGTCAACAGGGTGTCTGAGTACAGGTCTTAATCCCCTGTAAGGTACTCATGGAATCTGAGCAAACAATAAAATGTCAACATTTTATAATTTTTAATTACAAAATTCTGTAGTTTGTAATTTCTCTTATAAATGGCATACAATTCTGCAACAAAAATACTGGTGATGCTGGAAAATACTGGCTAAACATGTTATGTTCTGTTGCCAACCACAAACAAAAGAATTAAAGTTTCTAGAGCTGTCCATATATATAACCTGTATTATCAGGATTCATGTTATTTATATTATAAAATTTGGTTTTGTAAGATAACTGGATTTGTGTTCTTTTTATTATACTGTCAAAGAACAAAGCAAGGTAATTAACAAGAGAAAGCTGTCAAGGGGGGCAACAATATGGAGCAACAGCAAGGACTGTAATTTATAAAATACATTACAAAATTAACATTTTTTACAATTTCTGATACTTAATCTGTTTTTCAATTTATTAAAAATGTTGTATTTGGTATCTGTTAAAAAAGTGGGTCAGTCAACTGCAGCCATATTTTTTACTACAAATTTTTGATATTTTTAAACAATTATACTTCAAATACAGTTTAATTTTGACAATTAATACATCCTTTGGTCAAACGAATCAACTGGGACCCAAGTTTTTAAATAATAATTTTTTTTCTCTCATCCATACTTTAATGCTACATAATTTCTTAAATTAAAAACGATCCACTTGCTTGAGATCAAATTGGACTCAAATTTTTTTACTAAACATTCTGATTTTTTTCCACCATTGTACTTTAAAAACTATTTACAAATCCTACTTATTTGAAATAAAAATCTGTCAATGACAAAACCAAGTAAGTTATGTAATCCTTTGCCAGCTTTTTATCTCTGGTATTTAATTCTATAAATGTCAGCAGTTTGAGCACTGGATCATTGAGAACTTTTATTTTTTGTCTTCAGTCATTTGACTGGTTTGATGCAGCTCTCCAAGATTCCCTATCTAGTGCTAGTCGTTTCATTTCAGTATACCCTCTACATCCTACATCCCTAACAATTTGTTTTAGATATTCCAAACGTGGCCTGCCTACACAATTTTTCCCTTCTACCTGTCCTTCCAATATTAAAGCGACTATTCCAGGATGCCTTAGTATGTGGCCTATAAGTCTGTCTCTTCTTTGAACTATATTTTTCCAAATGCTTCTTTCTTCATCTATTTGTCGCAATACCTCTTCATTTGTCACTTTATCCACCCATCTGATTTTTAACATGATGCCTTAGTATGTGGCCTATAAGTCTGTCTCTTCTTTTAACTATATTTTTCCAAATGCTTCTTTCTTCATCTATTTGTCGCAATACCTCTTCATTTGTCACTTTATCCACCCATCTGATTTTTAGCATGATGCCTTAGAATGTGGCCTATAAGTCTGTCTCTTCTTTTAACTATATTTGTCCAAATGCTTCTTTCTTCATCTATTTGTCGCAATACCTCTTCATTTGTCACTTTATCCACCCATCTGATTTTTAACATTCTCCTATAGCACCGCATTTCAAAAGCTTCTAATCTTTTCTTCTCAGATACTCCGATTGTCCAAGTTTCACTTCCATATAAAGCGACACTTCAAACATACACTTTCAAAAATCTTTTCATGACATTTAAATTAATTTTTGATGTAAACAAATTATATTTCTTACTGAAGGATCGTTTAGCTTGTGCTATTCGGCATTTTATATCGCTCCTGCTTCGCCCATCTTTAGTAATTCTACTTCCATAATCTTTTCTCCTCCTATTTTCACATTCAGTGGTCCATCTTTGTTATTTCTACTACATTTCATTACTTTTGTTTTCTTCTTGTTTATTTTCATGCGATAGTTCTTGCGTAGGACTTCATCTATGCCGTTCATTGTTTCTTCTAAATCCTTTTTATTCTCGGCTAGAATTACTATATCATCAGCAAATCGTAGCATCTTTATCTTTTCACCTTGTACTGTTACTCCGAATCTAAATTGTTCTTCAACATCATTAACTGCTAGTTCCATGTAAAGATTAAAAAGTAACGGAGATAGGGAACATCCTTGTCGGACTCCCTTTCTTATTAGGGCTTCTTTCTTATGTTCTTCAATTGTTATTGTTGCTGTTTGGTTCCTGTACATGTTAGCAATTGTTCTTCTATCTCTGTATTTGAACCCTAATTTTTTTTTAAATGCTGAACATTTTATTCCAGTCTACGTTATCGAATGCCTTTTCTAGGTCTATAAACGCCAAATATGTCGGTTTGTTTTTCTTTAATCTTCCTTCTACTATTAATATGAGGCCTAAAATTGCTTCCCTTGTCCCTATACTTTTCCTGAAACCAAATTGGTCTTCTCCTAACACTTCTTCCACTCTCCTGTCAATTCTTCTGTATAGAATTCTAGTTAAGATTTTTGATGCATGACTAGTTAAACTAATTGTTCTGTATTCTTCACATTTATCTGCCCCTGCTTTCTTTGGTATCATTACTATAACACTTCTGACAAGTCTGACGGAAATTCCCCTTTTTCATAAATATTACACACCAGTTTGTATAATCTATCAATCGCTTCCTCACCTGCTGTGCGCAGTAATTCTACAGGTATTCTGTCTATTCCAGGAGCCTTTCTGCCATTTAAATCTTTTAATGCTCTTTTAAATTCAGATCTCAGTATTGTTTCTCCCATTTCATCCTCCTCAACTTCCTCTTCTTCCTCTATAACACCATTTTCTAATTAATTTCCTCCGTATAACTCTTCAATATATTCCACCCATCTATCGACTTTACCTTTTGTATTATATATTGGTGTACCGTCTTTGTTTAACACATTATTAGATTTTAATTTATGTACCCCAAAATTTTCCTTAACTTTCCTGTATGCTCCGTCTATTTTACCAGGGTTCATTTCTCTTTCCACTTCTGAACACTTTTCTTTAATCCACTCTTCTTTCGCCAGTTTGCACTTCCTGTTTATAGCATTTCTTAATTGCTGATAGTTCCTTTTACTTTCTTCATCACTAGCATTCTTATATTTTCTACGTTCATCCATCACCTGCAATATATCGTCTGAAACCCAAGGTTTTCTACCGGTTCTCTTTATTCTGCCTAAGTTTGCTTCTGCTGATTTAAGAATTTCCTTTTTAACATTCTCCCATTCTTCTTCTACATTTTCTACCTTATCTTTTTTACTCAGACCTCTTGCGATGTCCTCCTCAAAAATCTTCTTTACCTCCTCTTCCTCAAGCTTCTCTAAATTCTGCCGATTCATCTGACACCTTTTCTTCAGGTTTTTAAACCCCAATCTACATTTCATTATCACCAAATTATGGTCGCTATCAATGTCTGCTCCAGGGAAAGTTTTGCAGTCAACGAGTTGATTTCTAAATCTTTGCTTAACCATGATATAATCTATCTGATACCTTACAGTATCGCCTGGCTTTTTCCAAGTGTATATTCTTCTATTATGATTTTTAAATTGGGTGTTGGCAATTACTAAATTATACTTCATGCAAAACTCTTAAGTCGGTCCCCTCTTTCATTCCTTTTGCCCAACCCGTATTCACCCACTATATTTCCTTCCTTGCCTTTTCCAATGCTTGCATTCCAATCTCCAACTATTATTAAATTTTCATCTCCTTTTACGTGTTTAATTGCTTCATCAATCTCTTCGTATACACACTCTACCTCATCATCATCATGGGCACTTGTAGGCATATAGACGTTAACATTGAGAACTACCATTCACTATTACATCAAATTAAATTAAAAAATTTTTAACTTAATAAAAAACTTGAATTTAGAATTTAACAATTTAAATTCTCTTTGTTTTCTTATTAACTTAAAAAAAAATCATTTACTTGAATAAATTATTTGTGAATAAATTAATGTTTTGTTGCATGTATAACAAACTATTTACTTTTTGGAACAAAACTTGACCAGTAAATCTTTTGTTATATTTTAATATTTTATATCTTTTAAACTCTCTGCATTATAGACTATATCAATCTTTTCTTTAATACTTTCACAAAAATTTCATTGACAGACTTCCTAGCTTTCCTATTGGTCACATTTAATATTTACTTGTGTAAAATAAATTACTCAAGGTTGTTGATCACACATTTTGTAGAGAATTGAAAAATAGTTTAATTTAACACAACTAGTGAACATATCATTCATTATGTTCCTTTTAATTAAAATATGATTAATACATTTAAATTTACAAAACAAATATTGAAAGAAATTAAAAATTTTTGTTTGTTTTAGCCTAAGAAAATTTTTTTATTTCTTCTATTCTCAGGCCAACCAATCCTGGCTTATCCTTCTTCTTCTGATAATAGTTTCTAACCTACATTAAAGAGAAAATACTACTAGGGATGACAGACTACCTCTCCTGTTTAATCTTGTTTTATTCCTCAATGTTATTTCTTTAAGTAAGTGTTGGCACATTAACTGATCTTGGGAGATGCAAGTGAGACTTAGAGATGGTTTGATAGGATCATTGTCAAGCTTGTTGATTACTTTCTCAGCATGATAGCTACTTTGCTACATTCAAGTTATTAAAAAAATTACATCATTTAACCTTCTACTACTATCAATAAACATCCCATGCAGAAGTTTTTCATCAGCCGGACTGCTTCTTGTGAAAAAAAATTACTTTCAAAAAATAACATTTTTTTAGTAGTATTTTTGTATCTCTATTAAGCCCAGACATATATACTTTCTACTAAACTCCCCGAATGATTTTTTGAAGTATCATCTCTATCAGTTAAACAGTCATTAAATAACTGAATTCGTGGATCAAATCTCACAACTTCCAAGTCCTGTTCCGATTCTTGGCTGAATGAATCCAATTTTGTGAGTTTAGGATCGAAACATCTTTAAAGGAGACAATTTTAGGTTGAACATCACTGTTGCCACAAATATAGCTTTATATTGATTCTCTAGAATAATTTTTTAATGTGATTGGAGATTTGATAAGCTATTTGCTAGCAAACAAAGGTAATGTCTTGGTTTAATTTCCACCTCTATCTATCACTAATAAAAGAAGATAAAAGCTTAGCATTTTGTATTAATGTAAATGATGGGTGTTAAGCCGTCTTTTAGGCCTTCACTGCCCTGATCATTTTACTTATATCCCCATACTATGTTGTAAAACTATCACTTAGGAGAAACTTAAGCCTTTTGGGTCGAACATTTTTGGAATCATTAAAGTAAATCTATTAGCTAACATCTACACACAAAGATGGCATTCTGGTGAATCCACAAAGCTGACATTATGATGATATCAGGTAATACAAAAGCACTAAAAAGCAGAAAATACACAAGCATATTGTCACGAAAAGAAGTAAGCAGTTCATTACTGTGTTCAGATCAGGACTGAATAGCTAGCTCATAAACTGGTAAATCTTATCAGGAACAGAAATAGGTCATGTTGTTGAAGATGCCATGTTATCACAGTACTGGGTAGCCTAGAGTCATTTATAATTGATCACGTACTACAACCTCAACATATCTCTTGTACTATAATTATATAAGTTATTGTTTTAATTTTCAAACATAAAATAATGAACTTAATAGTTATCATAATTAACTGTAGCTGCTTTCTTTGATATACAGTAATAAAAAGTACTTTTTTCAAGAAATGAGTATACCTCTCACATTTTTTAAATTTTTAAAAATTTGTACGGTCTACCTAGTCCTACTTTATACAAACATTAATTCTGATGTTCTATAATTGATATCTAAAACTTTATTTATGAATGATTCTTTCTTTGTCAACAAATCATGTTAGTAGATGTAACATTATATTACTATTGTTCATTTTGTTAAACAAAAACCAAAATTTTGATTTACTTAATTTTTTATCTAGGACTCAAATATTTTAGATGTATCAGGATAAGGGTAAAGTACAATCAACTGAAACTAAATATCCAAGACAATGCTGTAGTTAGATCAGCAGATGATCTAGTATTTCACGTTTGAGAAACTTACAGGAATATTTCTGTTGAATTTCTGATCAACAATTTTATCGAGAGGTGTTGAAAATGAGAACTGCAGTGGTAGCCAAACTTCCATGCAGAGAAGATAAACTGAGAAAAATAGTAAATCTCCTTCATATTTTACAGTACAGTCTGATTGTATACTTTATCAGTTGGCCAAACTGTACCTTATCTTCAAATTTCAGAAAATTTCGAGTAGTTATATCTTCACTTGTTTCAAAATTACCCTATCATACTAACTTTGTCAGTCAATGACATATCGACTGGATAGTACTACTAAACAACTGGCCCCAAAAACAATACTTTCATAAAGTTTTAATACTTAAATTTAAGTTTTGATGGTTATAGAATTTATGTCAATATTTTACATATTATAAATGATATGCAGACCACAAAAAATATTACAAAGGTGTAAAACCCATCTAAATACCACTGTAAAGTAAACGTTATTTCTTACTTTTTAATTAATTTATTTTACTGATAACGGGCTTTTCAAATCGTCTTGGTCTGATATCCTTATTTTTAGATCCCTTTAAAATTTCCTACAACTGTTTTTAATTGCTGTATATAATTTTTTTTTTAAATTCTTTGAATGCATTATATCCTAAATTGGTGGTTGATGGTCATGGGTTATGTGATAATGATTCATCTGCCTGCTTTCTTCCAGAAAAAAAAATATCCACTGAGATAAGTACGATGTCATGTATCAGCAACAGAATTTACTAATATTAAAACAAAATATTAACAGCAGTAGTATAAGCAGCAATTAACTGATTAATCTAGCATCATTTCTCATTTAATTAAATAATAATAAGCGTACCCAAATCTGTCCAGTCTGCAATGATGAAATAACCTCCTTCAGGAATAGTTGGTTTCATTCCAACATCTGTAAGGAATTGTACCATGTAATCACGTTTTGAGTATAATAATTCAGGAAGTTCATTAAAATAACACTCAGGTGAATCTAGCCTTGAAATTTCTAATTCAAATCCACGTGCTACTGCTTCCTAAAAAACAAAAATAATTTTAATTCTCTAAAGTGTTTATTAATTTGAAATGCATATAAAAAATGTTAGAACCTAGTTCTATAAGAAATATCAACTATCTTTTTTAAACTTTTAAAGTCAATAAAAGTCATGACTACAATTTTAATAAATTTTTGTAACATCCTGTTCAAAACTGATTATCATAATATCTGAAAACTTTAACTCCTTATATAAAGACTACCATAGAAAATGTTCACTACAATATAATGCGCAGAGAATATTTTTCTGAACATTTTGGAGTTTTTATATTTAAAATAGGCTTAAGAAGTGATGCTTAAGAAGTGAATGTGAAATTAAGAAGTGAAGGCTTAAGAAGTGAATAGGCTTAAGAATTTAATAGTTTTTAATAGAAATATAATTTTTAATGCTAGTCATATTGATAAGGGACCCAATCTTGTTCGTTTAGCTTTATTTGCATTTATATGAGATTATGTTAGTTGCCAGTCCAGCTGCTGCTACTGACATGGAGCAGAGCACGTGATGCGCCAGGTGGCTGCGCAAAAACAACTCTCTTCTGCTAATTAAAAAATACTTCTCTTTACTGCTAAATATTAACTAATAATCAATACCTTTCTTTTATTAATAAAATTAAATAAATAATAAGTAAATAACAATAAGATATAAAATAATCTACGCTTAGAAATTAAATTAAATAATCTGTAAGTAAATTGACAACAAACTGCTTCTAGCAGGAGAGAGTCATCGATGGAGCCACATGCAGCAGCCCGGCGCACCAACATTGGTTCGCTCTGTACCAATAGCAGCTGAAATAAAAATGTGAGCACATATGACAAACAAACAAACCCACAAACCATAATTTTTTATACAGAGTTTCAGTTTTTATAGAGAGTAACAGTTACATCGTTAAACATTATACCTGTAAAGGTGTAGGACAAGTGTAAACACAATTCTGGTGAACTATTTGTAGATTCCACATCAGACTGGCAGGACCATATGCCCATCCCAATTTCCATCCGGTCACACTGAATGTCTTGCCGGCTGAACCGATAGTAATAGTCCTTTCCCACATACCAGGCAAAGTTGCTGAACACACAAAAAAAGAAATTACATACCTAAATAAAAAAAAAAATTGTTATTTTATTTTATTTACTTCAATTTTTTTTAATTTTCAGGTCAAATTACACTTCAGCAGTTAAGACCAACCATTTCAGAGACAGTTAAAACATTTTATTCTGCCTCTCACAAGATACCTTCTTTAATAAGATCAAGTTCTAAAAACTAAAATAACATATTTATTCTCTAATTTTTCAAGCGAGGGTTGAACGAATTAAGTTTACTGTTAAAGGCCAGAGTTTATCACTTCTACATAAAAAACAACCTTCATTTCTTTAAAAAGAAAAACAGTATGCATTTTTCAGAGGCCTCAAAAATTCTTATAACCAAAATTTTTTAAGTGGGAAACTTAAGAATCTTCCTTTACTTAAAACACTTCATGATAAAATCAATTGGCATAATTATTTGGTAACTTGAGATCGATGCTCTTTCTGAACCTGAAAAAAAATTTAGAGACAGTATAGTGAGTGATTCCAAGGAGAAGTGGAAAAGAAATAGAAAAGCAATGAATCTATGACTTTTAGCGGACAAAAGAAACTAATCTGATCAGAGCAGTAATGAAGATTTTAGAAGAAATAAATTCTAACACACATCAATGGTAGAACTCTAACACACATCAATGGTAGAAACTATGGGTGGATGCATGTCAACTATTGCATGCGTTGACATGCAATAACAGCATTTTAAAAGTGAAATTGAGCACTCACTGAACCTTCTTATGTTTAAAAGGAGTATAAGGGATCAATACGAATTTATTTCTGAAGTAAGAAATATTCATTCAGCAGGAAAAAAATAATAGTTTAGTTACTCCTTAGATGACTAAGTGTCAACATTACAAAATAACCAACATGCAGAATCTTGTTATTTTTTCAGAACGTAGTATTTCTTTAAATTTAATTAATTAAACTCAATTTATTTATAATGTATGCACGCTTACTAGTATATAATGATATAAAATAAATAAGACACAAAACAATCAGTATCACATTTATATCTCATCGTCTGAAGCTTTCAAAATAATTGTAACATACTTGTATATCTTTTGGACAAACTACAGTAGTTTAAAAAAATGAGGAAAAATCGAATTAAACATAGTGAAACAAGATATACAAGAATTGTTTAAAATTATATTGAATTAACTTATTCAATATTTACTTAGCCAACAAAGTATATTATTTAAATATGGCTTCAAAATTTCAAAATGAATAGTATCAGAATTAATGAAATATATACCAAATGGATAAGTGTTCAGTGTAAGCAAATAGAAACTGTGATTCATACATTAGTATGCTACTGTTTTTCTTTGAGTGATACACAACCATACAAGTACAGTCATAATCTAGCTGAACTGAGATTTTCACTATTTTTTAAAATATTTAGTTGGAATAGTTATTATTTTCTAAGATAAAAAATTGTTTCCATAAACAATCAGAAACCATTTTCTGAATTTGATTTATCTTTTAATAAAAGTTGTGTCTTGTTATCATTACTTTCAATAACAATGCAACATTTTTTACAGTTTCTTAGATTATTTTTCCACTATTCAATACTACTACATTAAAGTATATAATTTTAATATGCTTTTAAAAGAAACTGACTATACAACTGAATGATGTACTCATGTTTGGAAATTAACTGTAGCACAGTTTCAGAGACAAATTTACAATACAATTTTGGCATTAATTTAAGATCAGTTTTTTTTTTTGTAAAAATTTAATTTTTAGATCTGCTATACATATACACATGTAGTTTTATTTGTATTGAACCTATTTAAATCTCCAGTTACATTAGTGAGACTTGAAAAAGGTTCTTGATTATATCCTGTACAATTAAAATTACATTTTTATTTAAAGAGATTTGTCTAAATTAAAAAAAATGTAATTGGTGAAAAAAAAAAAAATAATAATAATAAACACTGTTATAGAACAAGACTTTTTAATCTGTTAAAAATGGAATCAAAAAAACTTTGAATAATGTAAATAAAATTTGATATAAAAGGGTATAATAAAATATATTCATAATAATAAAAGCTTTATAGAAATTACAATATAAGTAGGTTTTCTTACGTTACTACAAAACAAAATTCTTGATAATAAAAAATATAAAAAGAAAAACTATTTCTACAAATGTCAAAAAAAAAAAAATCACACCAAATAAATTATTCCCTTTTTCTCATTATAAAACCTTACCTTAAAACGTAAAAAAAGTACAATCATCATTATACACCATACATTTCAACATTCAATCTGTGTGTGGCTTGAATGTGTTTACAAAGAAAGTTGCAATGCCAAAAATTTATTTTTATTACCAGGCACTTGAATTCAGATTTAACTGGTAAAATACTGTTATTATACATAACAATAAAAGCACCGAATGATACAATAGGTTTAAAGTTATTACTGCTTTCATTTGTACTAATTAGCTCTTGAAGCTAACAGGGAAATGACAATTTCCCAGTTAAATTTTTACACGTTTAGAATAATTATACAAAGCTCGATAAGTGATCTTAGTTTTTAAGTTGAAAATTAACTTTATTAATACAGAACTCATATAATACAAGCAAAATTTTCTTCTGACATTTAGAGTGAAAAAGTCTTCTTAACATAACTAATGCCAAGAAGAACTTGCATACTAGCCCCTAACCTTTAACATGATCCTGGCTTTTGGGAGAGCATTCACGAAATCTTACAGTATCTGATTTTATTATGAAGGAATGAAATAAATTAATTTTGACAAATAACTATGTAAAAAATTTGGAATCCCTGAAACTATGGCCATAGTCAAAGCCTATTTGGCTGGTCGAGAAAAGAATCCTGACTAGCCATCTGTTTTGGATCCATGGCTTTGGGGAATGGCTGCATTTTCTCTCTTTATAAAATAGAATATTTCTGAAAAATAAATTGAAATCCTCTATGTTCTGAAAATTCCTAAAATTGTGAATAACCAAAATTATTTAAAAAGTTACATATGTTTTCTTACTTTCCAGTAGTTCACTTATTTTTAACACTATTTTTATTAATTAATAAACAAAACAAATTATTAAATTAGAACAACAAATTTATCCAGAAATAATTTCAAGGATTAGGTCATGATTTGTCCTAAACCAGATCAATGGTTCATGTATGATGCAGTTTACTCAACATCTACCTTCATTTTTTCTTTTCTTTTTTTATGCCATTTCTTACGTTTTGCATTATATACAAAGAATCAACACTCTACTGCCCAGTGTATTCCTAAAAAGTACTTCATTCTCTAAGGTAAAATTGCACTACATTATTATATAAATTGATTCTAATCTTACCCATACGAATATGTTTGTAGGGCTTATACACAAGCCATTCATAAACCTCATCTGATACACACAATACATTCCATTTCTTGCATAAATCAGCAATCACGGTTAATTCCTTAAGAGTAAAAACTTTTCCTAGAGGATTATGAGGGGTATTAACAATAATCATTTTTGTACGACTATTAAACTTTGATGTTAATTCCTCTTCATCTAAAACCCAGTCACCCGATGTCAAGAGTCCCTCAGATTTTTGTTTCTGAAATCAACAATAATTACAAAAAAATTTTAATAATAAATAACAAAAAGTAATAACAATATATTATGCTATTTTAATTATAATTTTACCAGCCAGATTAACCCAAAACTGCAGACCCTTTTAAACTGTAAATAGAAATAAAGTAGACAAACATATGATTGCCAATTCAATTCACAAACCTTTTCTACTCATGAGTTATGTAACCGATCTGTCAATTCCAGTGCAATGAGATGCCAACTACCCAAATGCCGATTTTCCCATTATTCTACTATCTGGATTGCTTACAGCTGCACTATAAATTTGAAAATATTAATGTACTATTTAAAAAAAATAAATGCTATTCATTCAAATAAAGCTTTGCTTCACAGGAAAGTTTTTTTATCAATCTTTATTTTTACTCGCTTTTTAAACAGATTTTTTTAGTAATTCTTATAAAAGAAAAACATTGTAAAATTTATTTTAACACAAACCGATAGTAAAATTAACTTCTGTAAAGATTGATGAAAGTATAATAGGTCGAGCACAAACTATGATGTAATGACATGCATTCAGGGACATCAAATATAAAAGCTTATGTTAGTTTTATCACTATAAACTGGTTGGAGTGACAAAAAGAATGCAATTCTTCACACATTCTTTGTTTAAAACAATCATGTGATCTTGCAGTTCGTAAAGAAAGATAAACATTGAAGCAAATGTAGATTGCAGTTTTGTTTAAGAAGAAATAGTATTTTTAAACATATGTTTCGATTATTGACTATCACTAATCTTTGTTACAATAATTCTTTTCAAGACTAAGCTCATGCAACTGTTTTAAATCCCCTAACTGATGTTTTTCACTTTTCAAAAAATCATACCAAATTTACTTTTTATAACCTTTATGTAACTCTTTTCTTACATTAAAAGTCCAGAACTTGATGTTTCTACTAAAATAATTTTTAAAGCACCTTAGGTATGTTTTTCAAAATTATTTATTGAATAATGCCATGTTTTTCCTATTTTGAAGAATTTTTACGCAAACTAGTAAGGAAAAAATTATATCATAACATTTATCATTTAAACCTTCCTAGCATATCATATATAAAATAAAAATTATAAAACCAAAATTCATATGTGTATAAAAAAGGATTTATAGTGCTAGTATATGCTACAAACTGAAATAAGTTGTCTTGAAAACTAGTATTTAGTTGTGTAGATCGATGGCTTCTCACATAGAGAACAGCTCCATACATCAATTACAGAAAATAAAAAATAAAAATCATTAGAATTAAACACAACTAGCAACTAGTAACACCAATGGAAATAAAATAAATTGTATTGGTTGATACTGAAGTCAGAAAACGAGTAGCATACAACAAAACGTATTTAGAATCCCAGCACCGTATCTCATCTGGTTGCCGACTAACCAACTAAAATTCACACCGTATCTCATCTGGTTGCCGACTAACCAACTAAAATTCACACCGTATTACATATGGCTGTCGACTGGAAAGTAATAGTAATTTTTTGTTTTTTTGTAATTTTTAATAAATGATATTTTTTACACCACACAATAACTTAACTCAATTTTTCTTCAATATATTTTTTGTTAAGTTTTTTCTTATACATCTTTTAAATGACAATTTCTAACAATAAGGTAGTAAGCTTTTATTTTTTTGGATAATTTCTATAAATTTTGATTCTTTTATAAGAAAATTTCTACATATTTGATTTTTTTTGTTCATTGTTTGCATGTTTTGAAAATCTTAATTTTACAGATATACATTTACTTTTTTTTTTTTTTTATTTTCATCTTTTTATTTATTTAATTAATTATTAACCCATTTACCACTATAACTTTTGTTATATGATAAACACATATGATAAACTTTTTTAATCATTCCAATTATCTGGATTCAGCCTTTAAATGGTCAATCTGGATAACTTGTTTCATGGTAGTATTTGTTTAACTGACATCAGCCTATTCAAATGCTGCTATTGTATATTATATTAGTTTTAAGAAATCAATAGTTACATTTGATAACATATTTTCATTAAATTACAACTATACTAAGCATTTAAGGATAGACCTCTTTATTATTTGTCAAATATATTATCACATGGCAAAAATATTTTATAAAAATTGTTTATTTCATACATTTTTAAAGTATAGTGACAGATCAAAAAGAATAAAAGTAATTGGTTATTTGGTAGTATTGGAAGGTTGATTTTGCTTAATAGACACTTCTATTAACTATGTTGTGCCTATAACTATGTTGTCCTACAGCCAATAAGTCTAACAACGCTAGTTGTCTCCCAAACAGGAAAACGAGACGTCAGACACAGACATAAGAACCAAAATTTACCATACAAGAGTTAGCCCACGTGCATGTATTTTTTTCAAGAACCAGGGATGGCATACACAGTGTGAATTATTTTTTATAAGTAGGTATGTGTTAATAGTTTTACCATAAATAATATTAATGGTAATATACCAGTAACCTAATGCAATTTTGATTCAAAAATGCTTATAAAATTTACCCAAACTGAAATTTATTTATCATCAGAGTTATTTGAAGCCAAAAAATGAATTTAAAAAAAAATCTGTTTTCAAAAATTCATAAAAATTTAGGGATAAGTATACCATTATTATTATTATTAATGGTAAAACTGCTAACGTATACCTAGATATAAAAACATAATTCAAACTATGTATGCCATCCCTGCCTCTTGAAAAAATTTACCAAAAGTGAAATTTCACAGTTTTTCATGTTCAACTTTATTGGTATTTTCTTATAGAAAGAAGAGAGAAAGGCAAATAAACCACTGAACCAATCTTTTATCTTGAGAAAATATTAATTAATTGCTTTTTGTTTCATCCTTCCAGTACCAATATAATTTTTTAGTTATGATTTTTTCTATAAACCCCTACAATCACAAAAATAGGTGTGCACACTGTAACAAAAATGGCAGCCACAGGTAAACTGCTTAAATAAAAAATTAAAAAAAAAAATAGTTTTAAGGTCCTGAGACATGTAGGAAACAAGTGGGTAAGTTTCAATTTTTTTTTGAATCGTCAAGCAACCACCACTTCAAATGGATTGACCCCTAACATATTAAAAAAACTGGGCTCAAAACCTATTTCCAGTTCATCTACTGGGCAGATTGGGCTGATTATTTTTTATTCTGCTCGAAATGACCCGCATATTTGTCATCTAGTGTCATCAAGAGACCCAAAACTTGAGTCTCCTCTAAGAAATCCTAAAAAAATCCTTGTTTGTTCCTTAACTGAAAAACTTTCTGCGATTATTACTCACAGGTAAATCATTCCAAAGGTCTGTCAATGCTTGATGACATACCTGTGGACCATTTTGAGCAGAATAAAAAAACAGTTAGTGAAATCCACCCAGTAGAATGTTTGGATTGACTGGAAATAGGTCTTCAGCATACATTTTACTAGTGGTAGGAAACAAAGGAAAAAAGCAAGGGGGTTTGTGGTGAGACATGTTATAAATGGAATAGGTTTTTAGCAGATTTTTCAAAAATATATAACATTACTTTGTAATAATGCTGTGGAACAGCAAAGGGGCCACTAATTTAAAATCTTTAAAAAAATGGAAAAATATATATATATATATATATTTTCAGCTATTCTTGATAAAACACTAAAATTTAGGAGCAGGCTTCTAGAATTAATATACAGCAAGATTAATTGTAGTTCAGTGCTTATACAAAATGTGAAAAAAGCAATCTACACTTAATCAAAGCGTAAAAAGGTTGTTACCTTCATCGAGTAAAAGAAGAACAGGCCCACAGATTCATGTTCTTAAAAAACAACAGTTCAGATAAAGGAACACATCTTCTTAACAAATCCACCAAAATTCTTTTCACTAACAAAAGTTTTCTCTTAAATACTTCACTCATGAGAAAGAAAAACTAAACATCCTTAGAACTTTCCTCCATATACTAAAAATTAATTTAATTAAAAAATAGTTCTCAAATAAAAGATAAATATCTTCTAAATACTTATAGTTCTTCAAGAACTTAAAAAATTTAGAAAAAATAATAATAATAATTACCGGTCGTAAAGGAATGAAAACAGGAACTCCACCTCCAGCAACAACCATTGGTTCATAACAATCAAAAAATGGTTCAATAATAATCACTTCATCTCCAGGTTTGGTATGACCTTGTATACAACTAAATAAAGCTTCATAAGCTCCACTGGTGATCAAAACTTCAGTGAGAGGATTTATTTCTCTATTTACCAGTTGGGAATATAATTTACTAATTGCTTGAACCAATCTTGGATGTCCCTGAAACACGTAACAAGATATTTATTTTTTTTAAAAAATTTCTCTTTAACAATTTAAAATCCTAATGCATCATATCACAAAATATATTAAGGCTTGAACTAATTAAATCAAAGATATTTAAAGTAAAATTCCATTATCTGAGTTTTGATGATTTAATAGCCACATCTTAAAATTATTTATAAAATAAAATGTATCTTGAAAAGCCTTTTTTGATGTATTGAGCACCGCATGTGATTCAGCTTGAATTTTCTCTATCATATCAAATCATCTCTTGATTTTGAATTTGAGAGAAAAAGAACCAAGCTGGGTGAATACAGTGGATGAAGAACAACAGCATTTTGTTTTTTACCAAAAAGTGCTAAATGATGAAAACAGTATATAGCTTGCATCATCTTATGGTTAACTGAAACCCAACCACCAAAGAATACCAGTATTCACAATCTAACACTCATAACCGTATAAATGTAACTGCCTTTATTACGATCTGAACCTTAGAACTCTCGACTTCGAAATCAGCTGATTTGCAATGACTAGTTCACAATTAGACCAACCCGGCGGGTTATATCTGTGTCACTTATCTGTACATTTTCTTCTCATATCCTCCCTTCGTCTCCTTAGGTCAACACAATAGAATTTTCCATTAATCATCTGACCAAGAGGTACAGACTTTTGGCAGACAATCACATACTACAAGGGTCAATTCAAATATAAACAGTAATATTTTTTTTTGTAAACTTATTGATTAATAATATACACAATTCATACCTTCATCATTTCTCTATATAGTCTCCTGAATGATCTGGACATTTTTATCCAAGCTACCAATCTTGGAAGCTTGAATATTCCTTGTTTATAAAAGGTTTGAAGACAAGTGGTCAACCATTTTAGATGCGCTCCTCGATGTTTCCACTGTTTTCGAATCATTCCCTTCCAAGCGATTCTTTCAAGGGCACAAACCAAAATAATCACAGGGGAACAAATCTGGACTGTAGGAAGGGTGGTTGAGGGTTTCCCAGTGCATTTTACCAATTTATCTCTTGTTAAGATCATGGTGTGCAGCCTAGTGGTGCCATGAGAAGGATGACATCTCTGATGGGGATAACCCATCTTTTGTTTCAGTAGGCGACTTTTGTTGACTGTAGCAGCTTGCAACAGTAGGCCACATTCACTGTTCGTTGATTGTGGAGAGAATCAATGAGTAAAACTCTCCTAGATTCTAAAAAAAATTGTTGCAAGAACTTTTCCGGCTGACAGATGGGTTTCGGCCTTCATTGGGCAGCCCTTATCCTTCCTTCACCACTTCTTACTCGCCATTTTTGACTCCGGAGTGTAATAATGGACCCATGTCTCATCATACATGATGATGCACTTCAAAAAAATTGTCCCATTGAGCACTTCCATACTGATACCAACTTCTGAAACAATTTCTTCAACAGTGAACCAGCAATCACCTTCAATAAGCTTACGGATGTTATCAGCTGTGAGACTTGACCTTGGGAATCGATCATGACTTTCATTTTCTACACTTTCTCACCTTCCCTTAAAATTGTCTGGCCCATGTATACACTTGGTTCTGAGATAGTATGGTGTCCCCAAACTGTACCTTCAAACGAGTTAAAATTTCTGCAGATTTAATGCTTTCATTAGTTAAAAATTTTATGATTATATGTTGTGGAACAGATGACGAAACTTGCTCACTTGTGGTGTATTGATAACCGAACAGAGCAGAGGAGCTAACCAAGCATTAACACCCCACTCTGCCATCCAGCTCAGAACTGCTTGCTGCCTAGAGTAGCAAAATGTTGCTTTCATCAATTGTGATGACCTTAAAAAGAAGATACCTCACTTCAAAGTATTTTTTTTTTAGGTTATTGCAGAACTTTTTTCCAATAAGATTTTTGTACATCACTTTGCACTCATGCTATGAATTTTGCAGCAGTCCTTCACATATTCACTTCTAGTGACAACATTTTGTGACATATAATAATCCCAAAATATTATAGATATAATGATTGTCTGTCTACAATCTTCCATAATCGCATTTCAAAACACAATTACATTTTCTGGTATAACCCAATAGGTGGTTTGTTCCTAACATTCACCATCAACAGACTTTTGGCCATTTTAAAAAGGTTTTGACCAGTCATAAGTCTGTGTTTAGGTAAAATGTCATTACTAAAGACTTACACAATATTTTCTGCATTTCAGCAGATATTTTACCAAGTTTAAAACATAAATTGATATAAATATTTTGTTGTCTCAGATAAATAACTGAAAAATTACAATATAAGCAAGCATGGCAATGAAAACTTGCCAATAATAACAAATTGCTTAAATTGAAGTGGTTCAAGACGAATATATTCACTCCTGCTTGCAGTGTTTTGTAGTATTAATATTTACAAATTTCAATAAATTTTGGGTAGCTCCTCACAGCTATCTTCCAATTAATTTTTTTAAAAAAATAACTTATATGTCAAGTCAAAACAATCAAATGATACCTAAATCATTAAGATTGTAGCCAGTATAAAGCAACAAAGGACTGAACAAAATATCAGCTTAGCATATTACTCTCCTTTTGGCTTAATAAATAAAACAGGAATTAACGTAATAAAACAATTATGATTACAAACTTGACTTAAATAAAAATTAAAATAATGTTCAAGAATGCATAAATTATTATACAGAATACATCACAAAGTTCTTCCAGAACTATCATAACCTATTCTAGTTGTGAAAATACAGAAAAAGTACATATAAACATATGTCCTAGAATGCTTAGTTGACGACTTATAGCTAGTGAAAGATTTCACTTGGATTTCAGGTTACCGCAGTGAAATGAGGTCATACTGAAATTTTTAGGACGTTAATTAAGGGACAGAATTAGAGACATCTTATGGATTTTTACCTGTAAAATTAAATAAAATAGGTTCCAGAACTGCAGTATTTTTTTAGAAATCTGAGATGAGAAAACCAATAAATTGGGGTAAAAACCCTGTTCTTTTATATTTGATATACAATAACTTTATTAAATGGGTAATAAACTCATAAAATTTTTAAACAAAACTTGTAGAGAATTTAATTCTAAACAAAATAGTGTAAGACAAGTTGAATAGAACAAGAAAAATTGAAAAACTCTAATTTTATTTCAAAATAATGCATTACATCAAAGTGCACTAGACCAAAAATAAGAGAAGGCCAAAAAGAAGAAGAAGAAAGAAGCCCTCTGGCCAATCCAATATGGGACATCCAAGCAGATACTGATATCTCCACTCGAGCAGCAGACTTGGCTGGCCTCACATGGCCGGCCAGTGAGGATGGAGCTGGAGAAGCGCCACTCTGGGGCCGGCCTCCGTGGTACGAGTGGTAGCATCTCAACCTTTAATCCAGAGGTCCCAGGTTCGAATCCCAAGTCCCGGGTTAGGCATGGCATTTTCACACATGCTACAAATCATTCATCTCATCCTCTGAAAAATTCCTAATAGTGGATCCGGAGGTAAAAAAAAAAAAAAGCGCCACTCAGGGGAGAATCTCCTTAGCCACACTTGTGGAAGACAACCAACACAGACCCAACATTGCAGATCTATCGGGGCCACCTCTATCAAACTGTAATGGGAACCCAACTGCCATCTGAGGAAAAGGTCAGTCCGATTCCAATGGACGAACCACAACTCCCAAACTAGAGCCAAGCCAAAATCACCAGAGACCAGTGACCAGACACAACAGCCTTTCTCAATGCTACCTTATCAGACACACAAATGGCTCTTTTCAAGATTCTAAGGTGCCACATGCCATTACAGACATTTGGCGACATACACTTAAGTTTACAGTAGCATTTGGGTTATAACGTGAAAAATCACCATAACCCAAGCATGTCTTTAATCAAATTAAACTCTACAATATGCAGTACTTTTAATATAAAAATACAATCATGGAAAATAAATTTAGGTACTTACAAAACCTCTTGTATACTGATGTAAAAGTGCATTATCACTTAATGCAATATCTGCTAATGCTTTCGTTACGTACTCAGGGGCAGCAAAATCAGGAAATCCTTGTCCTAAATTTAAAGGTTTATGTTCAACAGCAAGTTTAATAAATTCATTCCTAAAAAAAGGAAAACAAATTATGAATAGAAATGAATTAACATTTAACTAAATAAGTTGATTTCATGATGCTATTTATTACCTTCATTGCTGAAATTTCTTGCAGGATTGTTATTAGTGGTACCTGTCTAAAACAATAATAAACAATGTTAAAATACATTGTTTATTCAGTTAATATGTCATTTTGTCAAATTTTGTGAATTTATAAACTTCATACCACTGACCTTTGTTAAGATCATGATTTTTATATATTACATATAAGTTTGCAGGTTGTCTTGTCTTTTTCTATAAGATGGTTTATAAAAATTAATTCTTTATGTAATATTTGGTAGGTTTTACTTGCATTTGTAGGTGAATCTGCACATCCAATCTGTATGTACATTACTTGGTTGCTTCGTTTACTACTTTTCTGTAATATTTTTTTTTTTTTTTTGTCTTCAGTCATTTGACTGCTTTGATGCAGCTTCCAAGATTCCCTATCTAGTGTTAGTCGTTTCATTTCAGTATACCCTCTACATTCTACATCCTTAACAATTTGTTTTACATATTCCAAACGTGGCCTGCCTACACAATTTTTCCCTTCTACCTGTCCTTCCAATATTAAAGCGACTATTCCAGGATGCCTTAGTTTGTGGCCTATAAGTCTGTCTCTTCTTTTAACTATATTTTTCCAAATGCTTCTTTCTTCATCTATTTGCCGCAATACCTCTTCATTTGTCACTTTATCCACCCGTCTGATTTTTAATATTCTCCTATAGCACCGCATTTCAAAAGCTTCTAATCTTTTCTTCTCAGATACCCCGATCGTCCAAGTTTCACTTCCATATAAAGCGACACTCCAAACATACACTTTCAAAAATCTTTTCCTGACATTTAAATTAATTTTTGATGTAAACAAATTATATTTCTTACTGAAGGCTCGTTTAGCTTGTGCTATTCGGCATTTTATATCGCTCCTGCTTCGTCCATCTTTAGTAATTCTACTTCCCAAATAACAAAATTCTTCTACCTCCATAATCTTTTCTCCTCCTATTTTCACATTCAGTGGTCCATCTTTGTTATTTCTACTACATTTCATTACTTTTGTTTTCTTCTTGTTTATTTTCATGCGATAGTTCTTGCATAGGACTTCATCTATGCCGTTCATTGTTTCTTCTAAATCCTTTTTACACTCGGCTAGAATTACTATATCATCAGCAAATCGTAGCATCTTTATCTTTTCACCTTGTACTGTTACTCCGAATCTAAGTTGTTCTTTAACATCATTAACTGCTAGTTCCATATAAAGATTAAAAAGTAACGGAGATAGGGAACATCCTTGTCGGACTCCCTTTCTTATTACGGCTTCTTTCTTATGTTCTTCAATTGTTACTGTTGCTGTTTGGTTCCTGTACATGTTAGCAATTGTTCTTCTATCTCCGTATTTGAACCCTAATTTTTTTTAAATGTTGAACATTTTATTCCAGTCTACGTTATCGAATGCCTTTTTTAGGTCTATAAACGCCAAGTATGTTGGTTTGTTTTTCTTTAATCTTCCTTCTACTATTAACCTGAGGCCTAAAATTGCTTCCCTTGTCCCTATACTTTTCCTGAAACCAAATTGGTCTTCTACTAACACTTCTTCCACTCTCCTCTCAATTCTTCTGTATAGAATTCTAGTTAAGATTTTTTATGCATGACTAGTTAAACTAATTGTTCTGTATTCTTCACATTTATCTGCCCCTGCTTTCTTTGGTATCATTACTATAACACTTTTTTTGAAGTCTGACGGAAATTCTCCTTTTTCATAAATATTACACACCAGTTTGTATAATCTATCAATCGCTTCCTCACCTGCATTGCGCAGTAATTCTACAGGTATTCCGTCTATTCCAGGAGCCTTTCTGCCATTTAAATGTAATATTTTATATTTTTTTATTTTGCTTTTTAAAAATAACCTCCTTTCCTGAAAATTTTATTTCATTTGACTATTGGTCAATACACATTAGTGTTACTGCATGACTAGATTAACAATCCATAAGGATTTGTTTGACACAGCTATGATAAACACCAATCTACAGTACAACCAACCTCAAAGACTTGAAGTTGTACACAAAATTGTAATTAAATAGATATAATAGTAATTTGATTCACTATCAGGCTCAATTTATAAAATTTACAAAAAATTAGCAAGTTCAATGGACCTGCTAATTTTAACTGCACTTCTTTTGATAAGAAATTGAGAATAACTCAACTGATGATAATAACACTCATAATAATCTTTAACTTAACCACAAAGGGAGGTTTAAATTTTAAACTGCAAATGCCAGTATAATGCAAGAATATACTATCAATCCACATTTTTTAACTTTTCTAATATTCTTCATTGATAATAACTACACTTCTTCTATTGCTGATAGTGACCTCCTTTGGATCTCGTAAAATAACATTTGTGATTTCTTCTTCACTTCCTTTCTCATCCTCCAGTATTCTTTCACTATTCACTAAACCGTTTATTTCTCCTGAACAGGTGTTTTTGGTCTTTTTCTTTTCTACATTCTGGAGACCATAAATTTCTTCAACTTTTCTCTAAAAGTTTTCCTTACCATTTTTTTTCTTTAAAGCTCATTTTTTTTCTTAAACTTCTACATATTATTTAATTTATTTTAGGGGTATTCCATTTTAATTCAACAAATGATCAGTGCATCACTATTTTTGATTTTGATATTTGTTATATGATAATTACCCACCTTTTAGTGGCCAAAAAATATTTTTTTATATTTAAAAAAAATTTTTAAGAGTTTGAGACCCTGCCACATCAAGTTGCTTTTTTACACTTAAAATATTATTCATTTATTTAATTCTACTGCTCACCTGTGATGTCACAACGTAGCAGAAAACTACAACAGCATTTTTTTTGGGAAGGGGTGTGATTTTGGAAAACATTTTTTTTCTGATATTACTATTTTTTTAATTTTTAACAAATGTGCCTAAGAAAAATATGACCTAATTAGGTGATATCTCAAGGGTGACCTTGCTGTATAGCTCCACTTCCTTGACTTTTTAAGTTGAAAATTTAATGGCATTAATGCCCCATATACAGAGGTAATCTGACCAAATTTGGTCAAAATCTGTTCATTAATTCTAGAGATATAAGGTGATTTAGAGGCTAATACTGAAACACATATATAATATGTAAAAATTATGTGTGCTGCATATACGATGGCAAGTGGTGTTTAGGCGAAGTCATGGAAGTCAAATATGGAATTGAAGAGGATTATCAAATACACTTTTTCCATTCACAGGGTCTTCATTCAAGAAATCATTGAAGGATAATCAAACATGGCTACAACTGGAAAATATTTTAAAGATTCTCATGCCTTCAGAGCTTTTTCTATTGACTACTGGAAGAGGACCCAATATTACACCAAAGATGAATGAGGACTTATCAGTTCTACTCAAAAATATGGCAGGAGCACTAAGCTTCCATTAGCAGAAGTAAAATAAGATAAAAGTGAATTGAACAACTTGTTAATGTATTTGAATTATCATTTTGTAATTATTATATATCATTCTGTAATTGACTATTTATTAATTATCAGTTTATTCATTCTAATGAGTTTAGTTATAAATTTTATAATCTGAAAAAATACATATCATCACTATTTTTGGATAAATTGTTTATGGTTAGAAGGAATGCTGTTTTTAGCGGTTTTTTTGGCTTCATTACTTGTCGACAAAAATTTATTTTGAGTAACAAAATAAATTTTATATAGTTTTAAGTAAATATAAAATTACTTACTGCTGTAATTATTTCAGAGTTTTGCCACCTGTTTAAAGGTAAAAAATAAACGCCTTTTACCCTAAGCCCTTCATTATTTATTTTAGGCTCAAAATTTAAAAAAAAAAACAACAATTTTTAAACGTAACTTTAGTAAATATTACAAGATTTTGTTATGTAACAAAATAAATTTTTAAGATAAAGTTCCAGCTTTACTCTTTCCAAAAAGCCCTTTTTTATCTCTGTATGATATAAAATAAGAATGCTTCAGCTCATGGAAAAAGTGATGAAAATTTAGTTACATAGAAAATAGTCTATTACTCAACAAAAATTTTTTTTTTTTAATATTTTTTGGCCATTACAAGGTGGGAAGTTATACCAAATCATCAAAATCAAAAATAGTAATACAATAAAATATTTGAAAATTTGTTAATTAATATGGAATATCCATTTATTCATTTACAGACCAATTTACAATCAGAGTTGAAATGTCTAATATTTTCTTAATTAATCTGTTCTCATGCATCTGAAATAAACATTCCATTAAACATTACTCTTCTTTTTCTAATTGTGTCATAGTCTTTTATTTTCCAAATAAATTTCTTTGTACTTTTTTCTATATCCTCTTCTTTGTTTTTCGGTTCCCAAGATCTTTTAAAGGATTTTCCTTTCTTTCTTTCCCAATTCTCTATTTTTCTCCTTTCCTCATTAAGAAAAAATACTGAGCTGCATGTAGGCGTTCTGGTTTATAAGAACTGCACTGTAATGTCTAATTTTTTTTTAATACACTTTTTTTTTACTATTCATATCCTTTTTACTTTTCTGTCTAGATAGAAGGGAAAGTATTGTAATCAAGTCCAGTTTGGGCATATGCGGTTTTCGCCCAAAATAATGTTTTAACATCTAAGGAACCCAAAAAACCAGATGGAAATTTTCCAGCTGTTAATGTTTGTATATATGTTTCAGTGTTAGCCTCTGAATCACCTTATATCTCAAGAACTACTGAACCGATTTTAACCAAACTTGGTCAGATTATCTCGGCCTATGGGGCATTAATGCCATTAAATTTTCAACTTAAAAGGTCAAGGAAGTGAGGCTATACAGCAAAGTCCCCCTCAGTATCTTGAGATATCACCTAATTAGGTCATATTTTTCTTAGGCACATTTGTTAACAATTAAAAAATAACAATATCAGAAAAACAATTTTTTTCAAAATCACACCCCTTCCCCAAAAATGCTGTTGTAGTTGTCTGCTATGTTGTGACGTCACAGGTGAGCAGTAGAATTAAATAAATGAATAATATTTAAATTGTAAAAAAGCAACTCGATGTGGCAGGGTCTCAAATTCGATCGACTCAGTATTGGTGTGTAAGCCTCTTGGCTACACCAGTCTTCTGACCATACAAGCAAAATTTTTTCTTTCTAAGTTGTGGAATTACATTAGCTTAGTTAGTACCAACCGTCACCGTCAGTACCACCATATCTGCGTGAATTAAATACAGTGTGCCTTGGTTTAAATAGAATCATTGAATTAAATAAACAAAAACATATTACATTTTAATAAAATAATAAATATTTTAAATCAAATTATGTGTGTAAACCATGCATCAGAAACAACCCACAGCTGTAGAACGTTTCTGGAATGCAACTTTACCCATGTGACAGAAAGTCATACAACTGTTTTATAATTGAAACGCTAGTTCCATTTTATCTAGCTCTGACTTTGTTAGCTTCTTTGTCCGGTCTGATTTTCTGGATTATTTCCTTTAGATATTTGAAGCTTTTTGCTCTATTGATCTTTCCATATTTTGCATCGGTAAGGTTTTTATATTGGTCATCAATTTAGTTTTCTTAAATGATCTTTGCAAGCTAGTTTTCATCCTATTTCTTTTAGTTTATTTAATCTGTTGGTTTACTACAGTTTCTGAAAAAATTGCTAAATTATCTACAAACTCCAAATAATTGATCCCTAGATTTTTATTTTATATTTATTTATTCACATACAGAACAACAAATTGCAGATACTTTTTCTTTTTTTTTTATTAACCTGAAAAGTATGGATGGTGAATAAATAACTCACGCGTGCGCGCGCATGTGCATACATACACACCTACATGTACAGAAAAATTTATCTTTAACACTAAAAATCAATTAAAAATAATAAATAAATAAACAGATTGAAAATTATTTACCAAACACTACTTCCAAATCCACAATAACGTTGAGGTAGAGAAAACTTGTCTTTACTCATTTCACCTGTTGTTTTTAATTGAGACTGTTTTACACCTAAAACTGTATTGGTTGAAAAGGACTGACTACTTAACAGCGGCAAAGTTTCTTCTAAAATCGGTTTAACACTGTGATATAATGTGTTCAATGACTTCACACTATGAACAACACTCAGCATCTACAAAATAATTAATAACATGTTACTTAAATAGATAATATGTAATTGGTACGTAGAAGATTAAAAGTAATAAAGAAGAAGATTAAAAGTAATAAGAATTGTAGCTGCATAATTAACTTTACTGATAACAGGTTTTCATGACTACAACATATAAAAGAAGTAAATTAATAAATATAGTTAGTAAATTAGGAACTACAAAAAAAAATTTTTTGTGGATCTAAAACAAATAAATATTAAGATAAAAGAGTCGATAAAATAAAATATAATTCAAGTTATTTACATATTTTCACTAGAGATACAGTAAACTAAAATCTAACCATGATAAGATTAAGAATTTCTTCTTTTTTTTTATTCTTAAAAAACAAGAATGAAATTTTAAAACAGTTACATATACTTATAAAACAATATTTATCAGCTTATGTCAACTTATCAAAAATATATTTAAAATGAATACTTTTCTATCGGTTTCTTGATTGAATTTTTGCACTTCTACAGCATTATGTTTCAATTTCAGCATATTTTTACTATGTATTTTCAATTATTCACTTAACTTTTTCATTCTTTTGTTCAACTTACAGCTTTAACATCCTATTCGTCCTTCCATTAATAAACTAATTTTGGAGACCTTAACACTCTAATTCCTTGAAATAAAAAAATCACTTCAACTCGCTATACTAATTCCTACAATTAAACTTAACCTACTTTCTTTTATTAAATTATGAGTCTTATTCTTTTTTTAAAAATTACGTACTCCATTCTCTATCTAAACCTATACTATTTTTAATAAATTATCTTAAGCGTCCTCCCCTAAACCGGTAATTTTATTCAGAGGAATCTTTCAACTTCAAAATATTTTAACAGAAAGGGCACCAACTATAATTTTCATGCAACTACAAGATATTTTCTTGGAAACTACAGCAGTAATTTCTATCATTAACCAGTGGCATCTGCTACTACTAAAATGGATTTTGATCCCTTTCAGGATCACCAAAGCCATATGCTTCTCAGCAAGATTACTTTAAAAAATCATATCTAAAATAATGTAAAATCATTATACATATTTTTCAGCGCAATGACATGGTTACACCTTAAAATCCTAAAATCAGAAAAAAATTGGAGTTTTCATTAAAATAAATAAAATACCAGAGCCAATGACAGCATGAAATATTTTAAAGGTACAACATACATGAGTCTACAGCCGATGATCCAGAAAAAAAATGGGGCCATTATAAAATAAAATAATTTCCTAAACTGAACACTCTACCCCAATCCAAGTAAAGTTACTTCACATCACAATATAAGGATTAACCCACCGAGTTGATCTAGTGGTGAACACATCTTTGCAAATCAGCTGATTTCGAAATCGAGAGTTCCAGCGTTCAAATCCTAGAAAAGGAACTTGTATATGGATTTGAATACTAGATTGTGGATACCGGTTCAATTAACCACACATCTCAGAAATGGCTGACCAGAGACTGTACAAGACTACACTTCATTTACACTCGTACATATCATCCTCATTCATCCTCTGAAGTAATACCTGACGGTGATTCCCGAAGGCTAAACAGGAAAAAAGTATATAAGGATTGCAATATTCAAAAGTTATGAGTAGATGGTATAAGTAAAATTATATAATCAAATTATAAGGCTTACACTCGATTACTGAATTATCAAAATTGGACCGTTTGGTGTAGAGGAAGGCTTGAACACACATAAATGGATAGAACTGAAAACTTAATCCTTTCTGAATTTTGATAAAATAATATTCTTATTCGTTATTTTTTCCTCAAGCAAATAAAGCATCCTACATGGAATTTACATTTTATAATTAATTTAAGTTTGTACTAACATTTAAATATTTAATTCAAAATTAACATTTTAATACGTAAAATTTTTATTCATATACGTATGTATACCTGCAAGTTAGCTCATCCATGGTTTGTAAATTAAATAAAATCACTCTTTTTATCTTTTAAATGAAATAAATCACTGTATATTTAACTAAAAGACAAATACTAATATTAAATTAAAATAACTAGTATATATTTAGTTAAAAATTTCACCAAGAGCTTATAGTACCGATGTAACTGTATTTACGATTCTATTGAAAACTGTCAAATCACACATATGATAATCAATATATAGAGAAAAAATAACGATGATGTAAATTAAACATGATATGACATTTTTAATTGTGATATCAACTGATAAGAAAAAATCAATCATTAATTTTGCATCGTAACACTGTAGAATAAACTCAAATACTAATTACCAGTGTTATTTAATTATTACCAATTATTAAATACCATTATTTTAACACCAAATTATTCTATTTATCTAAGCAATAAAAACATATTTTCAATAAAATCCTTTACAATGTTAACCAAGAAATAAGTTAAACAATTTTAAAATGCAAGTCATGATTAAATAATTAATTATATTAAAATATATAGAGTGCTTTTATCAAAACCTAAAACAAATGTATCATCACAGATTTATTATGAAATAAAGATACGATTAAAGGTAGGAAAAAAAACGTATATTTACTTTTATATGTAAACTTATCTTCATGAGTGTTTGAACTACAAACGATTAGTTAAGAAATATAGATAAGCAGATAGTCCTCATTTCTGCAGACACCAGCTGACATACATTATACATTAACTTATATAAATAAACTTATGGCATACATCACAACTATCATAAGACATCGTCCTCGATAGCGTCTTTGAAAAATACTTCACTCCCTAATTTATTCCAGGCATGAAAGATACATAATAATCATCAAGAATGAAAAGTACATTTTTTCAACTTTTTCAGCAGCATTACTGTCAAGCAATAACCACCTTAAATTATCATTTGACTACATAAGAAACACAAGTGTAACTGAAAGTAATCTATGAACAAAATCCTTTTTTTACAAATACTCTAAAATTCTAATATAAAATGTTATCTACATAATTCCACTTTTGTTTATAACCTAAGATATCTGTGATTTTTCATGAACAAATGAAGTTATTTTTTATTGAAAAATGAGAAAAAACTAAATAAATATAACTGTTTTTAATTTTACTTTAAATAAAAAAAAATTATTATTCCCCTTTTTTATTTCATCATATGTAAATACACGCGCACGTATTCATAAGCACACACACAGAATCAATAAAGTACAAGTAAATAACTTTTGAACAGTTAAAACCTAAAAGTAAAAATTTTAGCAAATGTTACTACCTTAAAATAGTTTGTTTTGAGGTATGACCTACCACAACCCCAAGCCCCCATGGAGAATAAATATAAATTTTAAATAGAAAAGGCAAGGTTGTGTGACCCATAGTTGTAAATAATCATGATAAAATAAAATTATGAAAAACTTCAAATTATGAAAACCCTAACCAAAATAGCATCCATTTATAATATTTTTCACAGCTATTTTCAAAAGTGATTAATAGAACCGCTTAAATAACTATGAAAGACTACAAAAAAAATTATAAATGCTTTTTTTGAGGTAGAAACAGTCAGTACTACTTGGAATGTACTGTAGATCACTTTTTAGTTAAAAAGCACTTTGATTGGGTTGTCATAGCCTAACAGTTTTTTTACGTAAAATTAATTTTTTTTTTCTTTCACTGCCCTTTAATATGATGTGTCACAATCCTACTCTTTCCATTTAAACTGTTTGAGTTTGCTCTCCTATGGCTGCTTTGGGTTAAGCGGTTTTATACTGAAAAGTAAATTGTTTCTAGATAGATTTGCTGAACTTAATTTTTTTGTTCGACTATTATAAGGATTCCCATACCTTATTAACACCTAATTATATTTGTACATATCAACAATCGCACTAAGTAACTGTTTTATTGACTTTTTATTTTATTTTTGTCTCTGATTACAGCATTGCAAAAAATATATATGACACACACTTTATCAACACAGAGAAGCATCTCAAGGCCTGCAGGCAATGACTCTTAATCAAACACCAGTATATTCTAAAGATCAGTAAAAAATCTGTACATGCCAACTTATTGCAAGTTGCAAACTGCCTACATAGATCTATAGTGAAAAAATCAATGTCAATGGTCAGTTCTCTCCCGCATTTTGTCCAGTGAAGATCGGATGAATTCAACTTTCTGGAACTTATATTTACAACCTACATACTTTTTCAAAGATAAATATAAGCTTCATTGATAACAAAGAGATAAAGGACTGTTAGCCAACCTGAGATCAAAAATAATTTAAAATTAAATTTAATTGTTTTCCTTCATATTAAGAAAAGTGATATCCTAACCGTTCTTTTCATAACTTCTAAACTCAATTGCATTGGTAATATGTAGAGTCTCCTTGCTCTTTCCTACTACCAATAATAAAAATCTGAATTACCTCAGAATTAGCATAATATTAATAACATTTGAGATTAGAATATATAAAAAAATATAAATAATCTTATCAATATAGTCTTTTTGTCTTTATGTTTAAAAAAAAACTTACGTAAACCATTAGCTATTTATTACGTAAACCATTAGCTATTTATTATCGGTTACTTTTTTCATTACATAATAACATTATAGATTTTAATAAGATTTGCATGGGAAATTAATATGAACCAAGATCAAAACATATTCAAACTTTTCATATGAAATAAAATAAAGCTTTTATTCAGATCGGTCCATTAAATCATCCAGAATGGATACATACGATACTAAATGAATAAAAAAAGACTGAATCGGCACTTGCCTGGATGGATAGAAGGATAACTCGGTAAAACTTCAATTACAGCGGCAACATAAAATACACAATTAGTGGTTAGTCTAGCGGTTAAACTTATTGCAAAATCAGTTGATTTTCAAAGTCTAGAGTTCTACGGTTTGAGTCCTTGTAAAAGCAGTTGTTTTTATATGGATTTGAATATTAGATCGTGGATACCGGTGTTCTTTGGCGGTTGGGTTTCAATTAACCACACATCTCAGGAATGGTCGGCCTGAGTCTATTCAAGACTACACATTTACTGGTACACTTACACACCAGACTGCGAACAGATGCCTTGGCATTTCTGGAGAGTACTGTTGACATCATGTTCTGTGCTGTTACTATGTAACCTGGTATTACATAAATAAATTATAAAATAAAAAAAATATGCGATTGAAATTCATATTATTATTTGAACTACATACACATGAAAAAATATTAAATGCTTAAAGATAGTAAACATAAAAAAGTAACAACAAACTAATCACAATTCAGGGTTTTTATAATTTTTTTTTTTTGTTAGCATTGTTTTAAAATGTACCAATAAAGAAAGAAAAGAATAAATATGGGGAGAAAATACTAAAAATTCATAAACAGAATAGTAAAAAATTAAAAGAAAATATTTTAATTATTATACTTTAAATATATTGGTAGGAAGATTTTTTAAACGGTACAGTAATTTATTAAAATTGGCAACAACAGAAAGAAGCACAATAAGACCTTTTTTGTAAGCCAAAGAATTATATTGAGTTACATGAAAACAATTCTGTTGTCCCGATTTATTAGAGGTGGTGGATATTGTTATTTTTAAGAATAAGTGACCATTCTTTTTAGCAAGGATTATACATTCATAAATATAGACACAAAATAAGTTAAAATGATATATTTATGGAAAGGAACTATTCCCTTATCCGATAATTTTTAAGTGATCCCACCTTTAGATTAAAAACGTTTTAATTTTTTTTTTTTATCTATTTGTATTACAATTTTTTTCTAAAAACAATACTTATTATATGAATGATGACAATAAATTATCACCACTATAGGACAAAAAAATACATACAAAAATACACATTTTTTATATATCTGAAAATAGCTAGTACATTTATAGTGTCTATTATACACTATGTCAGATTGTCTGGCTTGCATAATTATGAATCATGTAGTCTAATATTTAGAAATTAAAAATGTTAACTTACCTCAAAGAGTAATCACTTATTCTTAAAAAATAATAACATTCACCTATAACAAATAGGACAGTTGAACTGTTTTCTTTTAACTCAACATTATACACTTCAGCGTAAGATAAAAGGTCTTTTTTATACTTCTGTTTTTATTTTTAATAAATCACAGACATTTTTTTTATAAATTTACCGCTAATTTATTTTAAATAAAAGTAAAAGATTTTGTTTTATAAAAACAATATTACCTTCTCAATGAATTTTCAAACACCCCGAATTTTCTACATTCCATTTGATGTGTACATTTGTGTTTAAAAATTTTCATTCCTTCTTCTGAATTGTGAATTATCTTACAGTTATCTTATATACTTAGTATTTTCACACATCTACCTTAATATTATTTCACATGTTTATATTTTAAATAATAATTGTTTTTAATAATATGTATTATCTATTTTATAACTGTACATTTTGTGATATTGCTGCGATCAAAATTTTACGGGTCTCCTTTGATCTATCCAGGCAAATGCTGGGAAAAGTTCCTTTCTATTATCTATGGAATAGCACATCTACCCGTTCATGAAATGATCTATAAAATGTATGAAAATAAAGGATTTATTTATTCACATTTATTAATATTCCAAACAATTTGACTGTAAATTTCTATATTTCTAAACGTGTTCATGCTCTTGAAAAAGTTTTTATTTTAAAATTAACAATGGTTGTATCACTAAGTGAGCTAGTTTTACCTACACAAAAAAAGTATAGGTTTTATTATATTATATTTTAGAATTAAAATATACAATTTATTTTACTTAAAATATTATCTTTTAAAATCACACACGTGCGCACGTAAATACACGACCCTATAGTGATTAAATTAGTTTAACCTAAACTGTTGGGTTTCGTGAAAGTTAACACATTCAATAATATAACAATATACAGCGGTTTTGAACAACCTATGTTTAAAGAAAATTAAATCTACAATTTAAATTTAGTTGAATAAAAATGTTTACATTATTGTTGCTATTTCATCTTATTCTGTCTTAATTAATATTAGTACTTTCTGGGCAGAATAAGATTGATTTCAGAAATATAGTTTACTGTATAGAATTACTTTGCTTCATCTATTCCAAAAAGATATTTAAATCAATGTAAAAGATACTCTCAAATAATTTGAAAATTGACTAATCAGATAAGTCAAAACAAAAGATGTTTCAACACACACCTGTTATGTATATAACTAAACGCATATAGAGTGGTGCAAATTAATATAATCCATTTCATATTAATTCTATTCATCTCAATATTTTATTACAAAAATTGCATGGATTAGATTTTAGAAGCAATGCACATACGCTGCTTAAAAACTACTTCTCTAACAGAACACAGAAAACAAGAATCGGTAAAAATTTCAGCATTGAAATGGCAGTATACTGGGCCCACTTTTATTTACACTATTTTTCTATGATTTTTATGATGACTGTGGTGATTGTGAAGTAATTTCTTACGCCGATGACAAAGCTATCTTTCTTGAGGCTAATAACCGGAACAAGCTACTTGAAAAAACTCAAAACAAATTTCAAAAGAATCAGTTCAAAGGCAATAAATTTTCAGTAAATGTCAACAAGTTCATATACATGCAGTTTGGATGCTATGAAGATACAATTACGGGCATCACTAGACGTTAGAATAAACATCAATAACAACACATTGAGCTTACGGAAAAGAGAAATGCGCAAAATATCTAGGAAGTTTTGTTGACAGCCACTTGAAACTGAATCATCAAATACAATATTTGACAAAAAGACTATAATAACTGTACTATTTAATTTAAAAAACTCAGGAATATCATCAATGGGAAACAAGCATTACCAGTATATTATGAAATAGTTTATTATATTTTCCAATATAGCATTGTTGCCTGGGGAGACAATGTTCTCTCATCTATGAATGTAATTCACAAGCAAATCATTAAAAGTGTTTAAAACCGACTGCACTTTCCTGACAAGACAATTATACAACAGAAGCGGGTTGATCAGCATAAAGATTATATACTGTCTTGTGATAGTAAAGCACAATGTCTGCAATAATATGTATGGGAAAATTATTCAAAGCCATTACACTACAAATATAAAAGATGATATAGTACAGTTCCCAAGGTGCGATAAGGAAATTTTCAGAAGAAATTTACCAAATTAACAAGTTTGAATACCCTGAACTCTAGAATAAGGCAAGATCTACTAAGCAAATTTAGTCCAAATGTATTGAAGACCAAGGAATTTCTATTCAAATATATGATGAAGAAATAGATATTTAATCTTCAAACTAGAGGAATGAATATAGTGTACACTATCATGGTGTGTGTATCTAGTATAAGTATTGTAAATTATTTTATCATATAAATATTTTAATTTTAGTCAACGGGTCATAAGCAAGTACTAATGGTACTTGTGCAAAACCTATGTATTGTAAATTATGTTATTATCTTATCATGTGTTTTATAAAATAAAACATTTAAGTACGATACAAAACATTCTATTTACATCGTAAAAATAAAGATAATATTTTATAAATCAATAGTATTTTTTTATCTATCGTAAAAAAAAATCTATTTAAGAGTAAAATTCAAGATCAAAAATAATTTGGATCATCAGATTCACTACTTATCTATAATATTATATAAAGAGAAAAAGGGTTTTTGTTTGTTCAGGATAAACAAAAAAACTACTCTATCAATTGCAACCAAATTTTTACTCATGTTTCCTGGCATAACTGAGGTTTTTAGATATATTTCATCTCGAAAAATCCCTAAGAAAAAACCATACATATATGCAGTAATGGAGATTTGCCAGCTAAAGCACTAACTTTAATGAACTGAATTAATGATCTGTGAGCCTCTATCACTGTGTGAACTGAATTATTAGAATCAACTGAATGAATATTACAAAAATAATAGAATTAATTTTACATTAAATAAATTAAAAAAATTTCTGTTTAACAATAATGGGCTTCCCATGGGGACAGCATGTGAGGCTAGAGGAATGGGTTATGAGAGCACCTCATGGGAGGCTAGATCAATCAACACCATTAACTAGTAACAAACGGGTGCCCCAGGAGCACTGTTTTAAGAGATGCAATGGGGTGCTTTTATAATATATCTGCAAATAATCGTATGATTTTCAAAATTCAAACAGGGTATTTGTTAGTAGGTTGAAGGCTAACTTTTGCATGCATCAGGTACACGTCCAATCTAATAGATCGCAGTTATTCAGAAGTGTATATGTGTGTGTGAGTAGACTCCTCTAAGTAGATGGGAATGATGACTGAAGCAAGCTCTGCGGGGTGTCTGGTCCCTGTGGAAAATTGTTGGGAATGGCAAGCAAAGCAAGCTCTGCAGCTATGGGGACCCAAGGAGCCCCACCGTAGGCTCCAGGATTTGCCTGCACTGACCTGAGCCCCAAGGATTCAGGTTCAGACTCAACAGGCCAGCTAGTGTGAGTGTGTGTGTGTGTGTATGTATGTATGTATATATATATATATATATAAATAAATAAATAAGGAATAATACCAAATGTAAAATTAAAAATAATAATAAATACAAGTCAATGTAAATAAAATGTTTGAACTTAAATAATGTAAAATTTTAATATGACAAGAAAATCAAATATTTTGTTTAAAAATAATTGTTAATTAAAAATAAATAAATGAAATTTGAATTAATGTAAAAAAAGAATAAAATGGAAAAGATTATGAATAGTTACTACTGCACGTTAAATTTCATAATGAATTTTAAATTAATGGATTCATCTGTGTTTAGTAGGCAATCAATTCTTTGTTTACGTTATGTAAAAAAAAAAAAAAAACAATTAATAAAATTATAAATTAATACCTTTGCATTAAAACAGTTACAAAAATAATATTTTTTAATCTAATTGGTCTTATAATTTTTCTAAAAACAATAGTTACTCCGATGAATGAAAACAATAAATTATCACTAGTCATGCATAAAAAATACTTATTTCCATAAAAAATACAAATATCGTAGCAACAGAATCGTTTTCATATAACTAAATATAGTACTTCAGCTTACAAGAAAAGGCCTTATTATGTTTCTGTTGCCATTTTTACTCCCTTGTACACAGTAAAGCAAGTTGTAATCGCGAAAAATTTTAGTTTTCAGATTTCAACAAAAATATCCATTTCGACCATCCCTGAATCCACTTTGACTAGTTTTGGCGTGACATATGTAACTTGCATAACTCAAAAATGATTAGCCGTAGAATGTTGAAATTTTGTATTCAGGACTGTTGTAACATCTAGTTGTGCACCACCCTTTTGATTGCAATCAACAGGGCCAAAAATGTGTATACAGTTAGACCTCAAAATAAAGCATGGTTTCAATTTTGAAACATTTGGATTTTGGACTTGTTGAGAGCTTTTCAATGATATATCATAAGTGGTATTTATTTTGATTGGTTCCAGAATTATAACCAAATAAAATTTTAATTAATGAAATATTTGGATCTTAGAAGGCGAAGAAGGTACATCCATTCAAATCCGACTTCATATACATATAATTTTTTAACTTTTTTTTTTATAATTTAAATTAATTGATTTATTAATAATTATTGAAAATAAGATTGTAAAAAATTTTTTTAACAATAAATAATAATTCAATAATAACAATACAAAAAAAAACCGGAAATTATCAGAGAAATAAAATTTTATGTACTTTTCATTTTACTTCAAACATTTTTACAATCAGAGGTTAATAATTATTAATAAATCAATATATTTAAACCTAAAAAAAAAAAATTTTTTTTAAATATATGTATATGAAGTTGGATTCGAGCAGATTTGCGCATGGTTACGATTCCAAAACGTTCTCACTTACACCACACATCTACTTCAGAGATGTGAAACAAAATTAATATATAAATAATATAAAATGCTAAGGAAATTTTGGTCCATTTTTCTTGATTACAATTGAATTTTGGGTGTTTGTATTTTGTGATGACACGTAAACAGTAATAAAGGGACTTTACTCTATCCTAATATTTTAGATAAGATTGTTGAATTAATAATTGTGTAAATATTTAATGTTAATAAAAACCAATATTTTAGTAATTGTGTAACTGTCCACTTTATTAAAGAATTGGAGGATCGTATCTCACTTTCAAATGAAATACATTTAAATGAAGTACAGCAAAAATGTGTATATGTAATTTAATAGGCATATAAGGAAGTCATGTAGTGTCCACAATAAACTTTTAATAAATTATCAAACAACTTCCCACCTATTTATTAAAAATACAATTAAAATATTTGTTTTACAAGAACAATACTATTGTGTGAATGAATTTCTAAGTAATACTAATAAAAAATAAAATTTTAAAAAAGCACTGAATTTTTTGCATTCCATTTAATGTACACATAAATGCGTGCTCAAATAATTTTCATTAACACCATCCATCCAGGCAAATTCTCTTTCCATTATCCATGGAATTTATGTAATGTATTACTTGAATTGAATACCACATAGAATAAAGGATTTATTTATTCATTTTTATTTATGCTGTGAATAGTTTGGCAACAAAGTTCCTTATTTGTAGATATGCTTATGCTCTTGAAAATTCTTCTTTTTGTAAAATTAACAGTAGTAGAAACATTACATTTAAAAGATGAAGAAATTACATAATTTCAACAGCAAACTTCTATATTTATGATCATTTAAAAATTATAAGATAAGGGAGTGCCCCTCTATAAATATTTCATATTAACTTATCCTTGTAATGAATACAATCTTATATTTATGAATGTACAATTTTTGCTATAACAAATAGTTACTTATTCTTAAAATAATAAATAAATGTATAAAAATAACAATATCCTCCTCTATCAAACCAGACAAAATAACTGTTTAATGAAACACAAAACAAAATTTTGGATTAAAGAAAGAATCTTATACTTCTGTTGCCATTTGTAATAAATTACACTGAACCATTCAAAAAACTCTTCCCACTAATTATTTAAAATACAATTCAAATACTTTTTTTTTTAAATCACATTATTACTCTATATAAATTTTTCAGTCTAATACTAATTTTAAAATCCCATAATTTTCTGCATCTCAATTCAATTTTTATATAAAATGTCCATGAATAATTTTCATTACCAGTTTCTAAATTGTAAAGTATTTTACAGTAATTTAATGTATTTTACCTTATACATGTTAATATTTTAAATAATTAATAGCCCTTTATATTATTCAGACCTTCATTTTACTTTATAACTAATTGTGCATTTTGTGACACTGTTCTGTTCAGGTTTTAACAATAGTTTTCCATGAGTCATAAGGAAAATGTTGGGGCAGTTCCTTTTTTTATCTGTGGAGTAGCATAACTATCCATTTTTAACTTGAAATAATATTAAATGCATTCAGATACTAAATTTAAAAAATAACTATAAAAATCATTCACAAATCACAGTTTTAAAGATTATTTGATTAGTAGACTCATCAACAGGTGAATCTGTATAATATATTATTATATATTGATCAGAAAAAAATGTGTTTAATATAAAATTGGCATAATTGAATTTATATGCATATAAGCAATATATAAATTTTTCCATTTTCATTCTATACACAGACGCAATATAATAAATTACACAATCACATTTTATCAATCATTATTATAGATTAAAAATACATAATAATGAAAAATATAATATGATTAGCACTGAAAAAAAAATTTGAAAAACTTTATGCAACATCTTTTTAAAATATATAATCAGTATTGTAATGACAAAATTACAATTGGGGACATTTTGGCTTAGTTTATTTCAATTCATGGAATGAATGAATTTAAAGCTTTTAATCACCAATCAGACAATAAAAATGTTATTTACTTTATAAAATCCTTTTTTCACATCAAAGATAGAATAGAAAAAAATTATGTTTTCACATATGTATAAAAATATGATCACTTAAATATGTCAAGATTAAGTAGTTTACATAACCTTTATAACTAAATTAACACTGTAAAATAAATTTGTTAACTAAACACATAAATATTGCTAAGTCACAATCATGTAGCAAATAACGATTACGTTATTAAAAACAATTACAGATAAAATTTTAATATATTTTGAAGGTCGCCTGTGAGAAAGATTATAGAAAAAATATATAATTAAAATAAAGATAATTCTATATATTATTTAATACTACTTCATTTATTTACATAAAATGGTTAATAAAATGATAGTACACAACTGTATAATGTTTACAGCTTAAAAAAAACTTGATTGTTTATATTAACTCAAACGTAACCGTTATTACATAATATTTACAATAACCTAAATAACTGCATAGGAAATGTTTAATTCTTACTGTTTTTTAATATCTTTGAACATTAACGGACCTTACATTACAAATAACAAATAATACGTACGCTGATATAATAAAACCCAAAAACTTACTCTTTTGAAGACAATATCGATATCCAAGATAACCTGAATCAAACAAACAATATGTTTAACTGGCCGTACACCTTTTAAGCAATTGAATGCATAGATATGATTATATTATAAATAGTTAGGCTACTTACATATATGAGTTCGAAAGGGCAACTATTATAACCATAAAACGCGTCGAATAATTAAAAAAATTGACTACCACAAACAAATCGTATGTAAAAATAACCTGAAAATACTACAGCTGACACTTAATTGCGAACATCAGTTTAGATTTTAGTTACCTGAAAATCCGTTAGATGGCACTTTATTCCTTATGTAACAATTCAGGGGTAAATTGTATTTATTCCGTATGCCTCAATACTGCTGAGAAAATTTTACACTAAAATGTGAGGATTATTTTCTATTTCGTTTGCGCTTTTCCATTTCACGAAAATAAGTTTGGTTTTCAGAATTAAGAATAATTTTTATAGAAATTATTAAAATTCACTTAACACATTACAGAAAATAAATTATTGAATTCACTTGCTATTCGCAGCATCAACACATTGTTTTAATATTATCTCTTCGGACCAGTGTATTACTAAAACGGAAAAGTGAGTCTTGTCTGTAAATCGATCTGGGAAAAAACTGTTTATTGTTTTTCGCAAATATTCGCACTTCAAATACATACACTCAACAGATCATGTCATTGTGATGTGTCACAAATTTAATGTAATGTACAGAGTGAGCAACATAAAACCGAACACATAATGAAACTGCTACCAACACTATTTATGAAAAACTCTCACACAACTAGCGCGACTAGTGAATTTATATGTTACTACTGATCGTTGCTGCTATTGACACGTAACTACGTGCCAATTTAGTATACACTTTGTTGCAGTGCAGTATTGCGAGTACAGTTGTGGCTATTTTTACACGGACTTGAATACTAGATCGAGGATACCGGTGTTCTTTGGTGGTTGGGTTTCAATTAACCACACATCTCAGGTACGGTCGAACTGAGAATGTACAAGACTACACTTCATTCACACTCCTACATATCATCTTTTGAAGTATTATCTAAACGGTAGTTACCGGAGGCTAAACAGGAAAAAGAAAGAAGTTGTGTTTGTGTAAAATGCTTCGTCAATCCAGGAGGGGATAGCTATAATTGAGGCCTATAATTTTTCTGGATTGTTTGAAGAATTACGTCAAGCATTCGTAGAAAAATTTCGGAATGCCTGTATCCCAACGAAGAGTAGCATACACGATTCAGTTAAAAATTGACGTACAACAGATTCGGTTTCAAATGCAAATTAAATAGGCAACCTTTCATTAGTACTCCACAGGCCATCGCCGATATTGAAAGGAGAATTACTGCCAGTGGAAAAAAATCACTACACAAGTTATCCCAACAGTCCGGTCTTAAATACACTTCTTGTAAAATTCTTCACGAATTAAAATTGAAACCATATCGCGTTACAACTGCGCAACAACTGAAGGAGACAGACAAACCGAAATTACTTGATTATTGTAACCGGCTTCTCGAAAGCATTGTTGGTGGACAGATAAACCCGATATCGTATTTCATGTCAGACAAGGCATGGTTTCATTTATCAGTCCATGTTAATTTGCAGAACACCAGGTATTGGATGGCTAGGGATCCTCATGAGAAATTCGAGCGCCCACTTCACGATGAGAAGATTGGTGTTTGGTGTGCCGTTTCCGGTAATCGTATTCTGGGAACAATATTTTTTGACCGTACTGTTAATACACAAGTTTCCCTCACAATTTTCGAAGACTTCTATGCGTAATTAACAGATAATAAAAAAGAATACAGATCTTCCAACAAGACGGAGCAACTTGTCACACATCAAACGTTTCATGAATCGCGTTCATGCAACTTTCACAAATGAACGAGCTAACAGCAGAGGACGGTGGCTTCAACGTTATTTAGAGTTGTCTAGTAACGATTTTTTTCTTTGGAACAACTTAAAGGAGAGAGTTTATGCATGTAATCCCCATAATATTGATGAACTGAAAGTGAACATTCTATGAGAAATCAACGCAATTGACAAAAACGTTTTGCGTCAGATGACTCTCAATATGATCAGTCGAGCACAAAAGTTCATCGATGCCCAGGGTGGTCATTCTGAACATATTTTGTAACAACAAGGTAAATAAATGCAACATTTTATATGTTTTTCTTACTTAATTTATCCGTATCATTCATAAAATTTCATTCCAACATAACCGACCGATTCTGCAGCGATTACGTTATGGGTTCGGTTTTATGTTGCTCATTCTGTACAATGATCTGTAATGTATGCATTACATGATATGCAATGACAAATGCGATTTTAATGAAATTTAAAATGAATTCACATTTAACATACAAGTCTAAAATAATATTTAATCGATTCCATTTTTTGCTATTTATATGATCAGGATGCATTTACCAACATACAACTCACTTCATACGGGCAAAAATTAAATAAGATAGCTTTTTATTAATTAAATCATTCAAATTTTGCCCTGGTTTCTGCACCTTCGGTAAAAACTAAACCAGAATATTTTTTTGGACCCAAATTAAGAAGTTTTATGTGAAATCTGAATTGAAAAATAGAAAAAAGTCCCAGAAATCTATTTTTTTATAGTTTTCGAGAAATCTGGCGTAAAAGATAAAATATCGGGGTCGATATACACATAATATTAAGTTTGGCGTAAAATAACTTTATTAAATGGGTAATAAATACAAAAAAGTTGTTAAAACTTGTAGAGAATTTTATTCTGAGTAAATATATTATTTCGATTAAAGTCCACAGAAACTAAATACAAATATAAGAATTTCGAAGTTATTAAAAACAAAGGTACTTTTTTTGTTATTCTCCCCTCAAATTTTTTTAATATGTTTCGTTATGAATCGTTGGGAAAATGCTTAAAATATGATATTCATTTCATTTTGGGATATCATCATGGGATATATCATTTTTTATATTTGGTGGAATCGCAGAAAAGATCTCAGCATTGTTTAGTAATACGGATTACTGTACAGTTACGATTCGAAATACGAGGGTAAGTCAATTATTATCCGCAATTTAGTTATATTTTGGTTTATTTTTGATAGTTCTATCGTGTTGCGTAGATGACGCATGCGTGGTTTAATTGTTGTTTCGTCTGTGCATCTGATTGGGTTAGTTCCATTATCGCTGCCCTGCCGTTAACCATGGTTGCTTCCCTTTCTGTTTGCATCAAAGAAGAACAACGTTCAACGATCCGTTTTTGTGGTCGGAAGTTGTATCAGGGGCCGAAATTCATCGAAGACTTTCGGTACAGTACGGCAACAGCGTGTTGCCGTAACGGAGTGGCTACGAACGGATTGAAAAATTCAAAAAAGGTCGCACAAGTGTTAGGCACGACGAAGCAGCCGGACGACCGTTTACTGACACAAATGAGGAAAAAATTGAGAGTATACGCGATATGGTTTTCTTAGACAGACGAGTAGCTATCGATGAAGTGACACATCGTCTGCAAATTAGTCACGGTTATGCCTACGAAATCATCCGCAACAGACTTGGGTTTCATAAAGTCCGTGCAAGATGGGCCCCAAAACAACTCACACAGTCGCATAAACAAACGCGCTTGGACATCTGCTAAAAACCATTTGGATCGCTATTGTAACGAACTTAGACAAAATCATCACCGGTGACGAAACACGGATCCATCATTACGAGCTGGAGAGTAAACGGCAGAGTATGGAATGGAAACATCCAAATTCGTCCTGCAAAAAAAGGTTCAAGACCTAACCACCCGCAGGAAAACTGATGCTTACGGTTGTTTGGGACTCACAAGGCCCAATACTGGAACATTATGATGAAAGGGGCACGAAAATAAACAGTGCGCGTTACAGTGAGATGCTTACTGTCAAGCTGAAGCCTGCGATTCGAAGCAAACGCCAAGGACTGCTGTCGAAACGTGTTTTGTTGTTGCACGACAATGCCCGTCCACATACTGCTGCCCGCACTGCTGAAACGCTCCAGAAACTCGACTTTGAAGTACTGGCTCGTCCTCCGTATAGTCCTGATCTTGCCCTTTTTGACTACCGCTTGTTTGGTCCACTCAAACAGGCATTAAGGGGCCGTCGATTTACCTCGGACGAAACAGTGAAAGAAGCGGTGCATTCCTGGCTCGCAGCTCAACCGAAAACCTTCTTTTATGAGGGCATCAGGAAGCTTGTGCAACGATGGACGAAGTGCGTTTAAATGCAAGGGAACTATTTTGAAAATGATGTACACGTAAGTTTCCTATTTGTATTGCGATTAAATTTATAACTACATTGCGGATGATAATTGACTTATCCTCGTATTAAAACATCGATTACTTATATCAGTGTTATCGATTAGTCCACATTATGTCGTCTCAAGTGACAATCGTTTCTCTTATTATAAACGTCGATGCGAAAGAAAAAGCGATCCGATTTCTTCAAAATAGAGGAATCATTCATAAAACCAGAATATGTAAGATGAAACAAGAAATTTCTACGAAAATTCGTGAAAAAAATGATAGTTGGGAATGTAAAACGAAAGTTCCGTGAAGAAAAACGGATCAGAAAGGGAACTTGGTTGGAAGGTAATAAATTGTCGTTCGAGAGGATTATTTTATTCATTTATACTTGGTGTTAGGAATACGTTACCACCCATTTTACTGAAAGAGAATTTTAAATGAGCTGTGATGCCATTACAGACTGGAAGAACTATCTGCGTGAAGTTTGTGCCGATTCGTTATTGAAAAATCCTCACAAAATAGGTGGTGAAGGAAAAACGGTGGAAATCGATGAATCGTGGGAAATTGTATCTTCACCATTGGGTTTTCGGAGAAATTTATTACGAAGATGAGTGCTTTTTGTACGCCGTCCCAAATCGAAAAAAGGAAATTATTAAATATAGTTACCGCACGGATTGAAAAAGGTACAACAATAACGTCGGATAAATGGAAGTTATACGATGATATACCGAAAATAGAAGGCATGAACTTTAAAACTTTCACTGTGGTTCATTAGCCGGAATTTCGTCGACTCGGATACTGTGCTCATACCCGACGGATTGAAAGCCTTTGGAGAAACATGAAGAGACGCACGCAACAAACGTGAATCGGTTACTCACCGTACTATGAATCATATTTGTGTGAATTCATGTGGCGTCATAGATACCGGTATGAGAAGTATTTCGATAAAATTTTGAAAGGCATCGTTTCGTCATTGAGTGACTGAGTTGTTTTTGAAAATGAATTATTTGTGTGGGTTTTTCACTCGTTACTAAAAGTTTATTTTCTTATTTCTTTTGTATTGCGATTAATAAAGAATGTTTATAGTTTGTGTTGAGTCTTTCAGTAACTATTGCAATTATTTAAATAATCAAAACAATACTGTTAATTAGTCAATGTTAGCGAACTTAAATTAAGTTTGGTTAGATTATATTTATAAAATAAATAAATACTTATAAAACGGTAATATAAATTGTTATATCGGATTATTGGGCTATTTCTCCATCTTGGTTATTATTATTATTATAAATATTTCCTGCTACTTTGAGTTATTTTCAAGTGAAAAACTTGCAAACTTGTGGGGGGGGTGAGAAACGAAAAAGTATCTGTTTTTCTGATCGAAAGTTGATTTCTACAGTTAAATATGCGTTTCTCCACTGAAATTGACATTGACAATTAAATTTCATGCAAATATGAATGAATTATATAAAAAAGTGGCGGGGGGGGGGGGAAATCACAGAAAAGACCCAAAACAAAACATACCAAATTGTGGCAGATTTTAACTACGTATTAAACGAAACAAATTTTCAATATTACAAAACAAAATAATTAAATATTTTAGAAGAATAAGCAATCAATATATATATTTTTTTAATGAAAAAGCAACATATCAAGAAATTTACAAGTAGACATCTTTATAAAATCAATTAAAAATTAATTTTATCTAAATCTATTTGAAATAGTCTATTTCATAAGTTGGCAATACTAACAGTTGATTTCAACTATTAAGTTTTTTGTATTACATTTGAACAGCAATAAACATTTTAAAAAAGTGAACGGAATAGTGCGTGTTCTACTATTTGAATAAAATTATGACTCACGGTGACCACATCTCCACATTCCCTGGACTGATTGTAACTAAATTTCCAGGGCATAAATGACATATTCAGAATTCATTCTACAAAATTTCATAATCCAGTTTGAGGATATTAAGCATAAAAATAACTGATGTGAAAAAGCAAAAAAAGTAGGTTTATTATTCCCCTACCCTTGAACGGTATTTCCCAAATACATAACCAGAGTGATAGATTAATGTAACAGAATCATCGAATTAGTACAAGAATGTGGCTTTGAGCCCAAAAAAATACAAAAAAATAAATGTTTTTTGCTACCACCCTTTATGCGGGTTTGAGTAAGACTGAACACTATCAGAAAGTATATTAGCTACCTAAGTTGCATTAACTTCCGTGAAAAAACATCCCTTGGGGAACGATTAGTTCCCCTTTTGACAGACTGTAACCAAAATTAAATAGCAGTAATCCCTCATATACAAAAATCATGTTGCCAAATTTCATCCAAATCAGCTCATCCATCGGGAAGATTTCAAGCAAAAAAACGTTTGTTTAGAGCGGCTCATAAAAAGTCAAGATCTCGGAAAATCCCTCGTGGAAAATTTGACCCGATTAGCGTAGTTTACCTTATACCGGGTGATATTTAAGTACGGAAACAGTTTTATATTACATATCTGAGAGGTATTTGGAGGCAGAAAGAAATGGGAGAACATAGTTGTAAAAATCTCCATTACGGTGGGTTTTTAATTTTTGTTCGCCAACTTGGATCCGCCATATTGAATCAAACTTAATTTTTTTTAAATAGGAAGATATACATATGACACGTGATTTTGATTTAAAATTTTACAAGAAAAATAATTGTGAAACCCGTTTTTGTGTTAACGCCTTCGTTATCAAGTTATAACCATTCAAAGTTGCAATGATGGAAAAATCGTGTTAACAATAAAACGTCCTGCATGAACAATTTTATTACATTTTACATTCATTGTGCATACAATAACGAACTTCAAACAGCGCTATAATATTAATAATAATAAACAATAACTAACAACGGGGGCGTCACCTGATTATTATCTAAGAGCACGGAAAATTTTAAATGAACAATTTCCAAATCGCTGGATAGGTCAAAAAGAAGCCACAGAATGGTCTGCTAGATACTCGGACTTGTCTCTTCCGGCTTACTTTTTTTAGAGGTATATAAACATAACGTTTATAAAACAAAACATGCAGAATTTTGACGAATTGAAAAAAGAATAATTGACGAAACTGCTCGTGTATTGCCAGATGATACACGTTCTAAACGAATATTAATTGAGGTTAGCGCACTACCAAGCTGAACAGGGGAAGCATTTTGAATATTTATTGTAGAACGGTATGCTTTCAAAATTTATTTCGTTAGCAATTGATCGAAAACATTTATTTAAAATTTTAAAATAAATATTGTAATATTTAAAGTAAATAATGGGTGAATAACGGCTGATATAGCCGTTTAATTTTTTGTCGTGTTGTTAATTATTAGTTATTATTTCATATTACCAATATTACACCGCCGTTTAAAGTTCGTTGTATGCACTATGAATTTAAAATGCATAGAATTGTACATTCACCACCGCGTTTTAATGTTAACATGATTTTTCCAACATTGCAAATCTGAATGCTTTTATTCAATTGCGAAGGCATTAACATTTTTTTTGTAAAAATTTAAATCGAAATCACGTGTCATATGTCCTCCTTCCTATTTAAAAAAAATTAAGTTTGATTCAATATGGGGGTTCCAATGGCGGAAAAAATTAATAACTCCCGTGATGCAGATTTTTGTTTTTAACTATGTATAACCCCGTTTCTTTCTGCCTCTAAATATCGCTCAGATATGCAATCCAAAGCTGTTTCAAGACTTAAAATATCACTCGGTACAGTACAAGTATATTATACAGCTGTTCACTTTAACTATGTAGTCGGAAATGTAAGTATACCGATAATAAAAAGTAGAAAAATAATCATTTGAAGAACTGTAAACATTTTGAAGTCTGTAGGGGTCCGTACATGTGACCACATGTTTAAGCGTGTGTGTGTGTTTTTCTACTCGCTGGATAAATTATAACTATATAATGATAAATATGAGTAAAACATTGCACTGTACTACTCAGATAGATGTAATATTGCTGATCGCGTGGATAAAATTCCCTTTAATGATAACGGTAATATTTTTCAATTAACCACGATGTGAAATTTTGTGGGTGCTTTAGTAGATCACAAATTCTCGTGGGATGATCAAATTGTTTTCGTTAATAATACGTTTTAAAAGTGTTTTTGAAAACACTTTCAAAAAGTTTGAAAGTGTTTTTAAGACACAAAAGATCGTTATCTGGCGCCTATAAATATGAATCCTGTGGACCTGTATTTAGAAAATTAAGTGTTAAGCTACCTTATGTTTATATTTATGAATGTGCCATCTTTGCTAAAAAGAATGATCCTTAGTTTTAGACAAAAAAGAAAAAGAAACAATATCTACCTTTTTCAAACGGGACAACGGCACTGTTTTTTTTTATAACACAACACAATATTTCGGGTTACGAAAAAGGCCCTTAATACGAGGTGTGTGAAAAAAGTAATGATATTGGTAACAGCGAGCGATCTGGCAACGCTGTGTCTACCGGTCTGTGCTAGACCGGTTTGTTCATCCCTTCCACATGCTCAGTACGAGTTTCAACTCCGTTCAGGCAACACATTATTTTTGACAGCGCCATCAGTGAAGTTGTGTTTTTGTTGTGGTTACGAAAATGGAGCATCGGAATTTAGAGCGACGTTGTGCAATAAAGATATGTGTTAAACTTGGGGAATCCGCGAATCGCGTGTTATGTGACCTTTGAAAAGTAGAAACAGAACTATGGGGAACATTACTTATCAAGAGTACAAGTTTTCCGTCGGCACAAATCTTTTTTGGAAGGCCAAGAACACGTTGAAGATCAATCTCACTCAGGGAGACCTTCAACTTTAAAATCTGACGAACACGTTGAGGGTGTGAGGGTTCTTGTGAGATCAAATCGTCGTTTAACAATAACGATGATGAGTGAACAGTTACATTTTCACCGTACATAAAAATTTTGACAGACGATTTGGACATGCGAAAAGTTTGTGCGAAATTGGTGCCGAAAAACCTCACGACGGAACAGAACGACAATCGAAGAAACGTGTGCGTTGATCTTCTTGAGAGGATTGACAACGACCAAGAATTCTTCAATCGTGTGATCTCAGGTGATGAATCCTGGATATTTTGAGTACGATCCTGAAACAAAGCGGTAAAGCGAAGAGTGGCACACTCCGTCATCTCCTCGACCGAAAAAATGTCGAATAAGCAAATTAATGATCAAAACCGTGCTGATTTGCTATTTTGACAGTAGGGGTATCGTGCATAAAGAATTTTTTCCTCCAGGACAAACTGTCAACCAAGTGTTTTAGACAGGTGTCCTTGAAAGACTCAGGAAGAGAGTGATTCGCGTAAGACGAGATATTGCAAACAAGTGGATGCTTCATCATGACAATGACCCGTGTCACACGGCCATTTCCGTCAAGGGAATTTTTTACCACAAAACTCATTCCTACGGTTCTTCAACCCTATTCACCTGATTTTAGTTGTTGTGACTTTTTCCTTTTCCAGAAATTGAAACGTGTCTTAAAAGGACGTCATTTTGGAACTCTGGAGAACATTCAAAAGACTGTGACCGACCAGTTAAAATTCCTACCAGTTGAAGCCTTCCAGCGCTGCTACCAGGAGTGGGAACATCGACTCCGCCGGTTTATAGCTGCCCAAGGGAACTACTTTGAAGGGGATAATATTGTTGTTTGAAAAAAATAAAAACTTTGGTAAGTAAAAAGTCAGTCTCATTACTTTCCTCATACACCTCGTATGTTCCGGTTGCCATTTTTAATAAATTGCGGAACCGTTTGTAAAATCTTCTCACCGATTTATTTAAAATACAATTAAAAGTTTTTCTTTTTCGGAAACAATATTACTGTGTTATGAATTTTTAAATAATATTAGTTAAAAAAAACAAAAACAAAATGTATCTATATCCAGTTCACTTATTCGTAAATATGTGCTCAAAATAGTTTTCAATATCGGCTTCTGAATTGTGAATTATTTTGTAGTATTCTTTTATATTTATTGCATTTACCTTTGATTATTTCATACGTTTGTATTTAAATAATTTATATGGACTTTAAACTCAGGTATTTATTTTTTTTTTAATATAATTAGTTTTTATATTTATAATTTACTTTTTAAAGACGTTATCTATATTTTCATGTTCTAATCAGGGTATGATATATTTATTTTTCATATTATATACATACACATATACACGAGTATATAATAAAGAATTGAAATAAATTGAACGAAAAAAAGATTAATAATTTCCATTATATAAAACTGTGTCATTGATTTGACAAGATAATCATTGTACAATCTCAAGCTTAAATTTAAATAATAATTTTCATTTACTTGGATTTTTTATCAGTAAGAATATCGATTCATTTTAAAAATATTCAGATAATAATTTAATTTTAAACTTACTCGGAATATTATAGTTTAAAAGACTTAAAAAGAAACAAATTAAATCGGGGTAAACAATATGTATATTAATAACCGGTCCTACTTTTCTACATTTTATTATGCCAATTTAAACCGCCGACTTTAATTTTCTATGGATTACAAAGTTGAACTTTTTATAAAGTCGGGGAAGGCGTAAGTAACTTAGCTTCATTCATTATTAAAGTCTGACAAGTTGAAATAAAGGTGAGCTAAAATTTAGAATTCACTATTAAGTCGTAAAAAAGCTTTCACCTCTACTCTTTTATGCGCCGTTGTAGTGAAATGTCTCCTTCATAAGATGTAATGTACTTTAAAGATAAAATAAAAAGCATACAGTGTTTTATATTAACTCCTTTAATAATAAGGTAATTAAACAACGTACATACACGCTCCTGCGTAAATATGCACGCCAGATAAATTGCACTTAGGTTTGAAAATATTATTATGATCCCAGAAAAAGATTTTAACATTTTTCGGACTTACAATATAATAGACACAAATTGCCCTAATTATTAATAATATCATTACAATTTTGTCTTTCCCGGCTACGTACGAGTACGAGATATTGTATAGCAGGGAATCGTCTTGTTATCGTATACATGCACTTAAGGCAGTAAATTAAAAAAAAAAAATTTAATTTACTATGAAAAAAAACCAAGAGGCTCAGTTAATGTCAGCCGTTCACCAACTATACGAGGTGTATGAGAAAAGTAATGAGACTGACTTTTTACATACCAAAGTTTTTATTTTTTCAAACAACAATATTATCCCTTTCAAAGTAGTTCCCTTGGGCAGCTATAAACCGGCGGAGTCGATTTTCCCACTTCTGGTAGCAGCGCTGGAAGGCTTCAACTGGTAGGGCTTTTAACTGGTCGGTCAGACTTTTGAATGTTCTCCAGAGTTCCAAAATGCCGTCCTTTTAAGACACGTTCCAATTTCAGGAAAAGAAAAAAGTCACAAGGACTCAAATCAGGTGAATAGGGGGGATTGAAGAACCGTAGGAATGCGTTTTGAGGTCAAAAATTCCCTGATGGAAATGGCCGTCTGACACTGGGCATTGTCACGATGAAGCATCCACTTATCTGCAATGTCTGGCTGGTCTCACGCGAATCACACTTTTTCAGAGCCTTTCAAGGACACTTTTGTAAAACACATGATTGAAAGTTTGTCCTAGAGGGACAAATTCGTTATGCACAATATCCCTACCGTCAAAAAAGCAAATCGGCATAGTTTTGATCTTTGATTTGCTCATTCGACATTTTTTCGGTCGAGGAGATGACGGAGTGCACCACTTTTCGCTTTGCCGCTTTGTTTCAGGATCGTACTCGAATATCCAGGATTCATCACCTGTGATCACACGATTGAAGAATTCTTGGTCATTGACGATACTCTCAAGAAGATCAACGCACACGTTTCTTCGATTGTCCTTCTCTTCCGTTGTGAGGTTTTTCAGCACCAATTTTGCACAAACCTTTCGCGTGTCCAAATCGTCTGACAAAATTTGATGTACGGTGAAAGTGTTTAAATTTAACCGTTCACTTATCATCCTTACTGTTAAATAACGATCTGATTTCACAAGAACCCTCACACCCTCAACGTTTTCATCAGATTTTGAAGTTGAAGGTCTCCCTGAGCGAGGTTGATTTTCAACGTGTTCTTGGCCTTCCAAAAAAGATTTGTGCCGACGGAAAACTTGTACTCTTGATAAGCAATGTTCCCCATAGTTCTGTTTCTACTTTTCAAAGGTCACATAACACGCGATTCGCGGATTCCCCAAGTTTAACACATAACTTTGTTGCACAACGTCGCTCTAAATTCCGATGCTCCATTTTCGTAACCACAACAAAAACACAACTTCAGTGATGGCGCTGTCAAAAATAATGTGTTGGCTGAACGGAGATGAAACTCGTACTGAGCATGTGGAAGGGATGAACAAACCGGTCTAGCACAGACCAGTAGACACAGAGTGCCAGATCGCTGGCAGTATTACCAATCTCATTACTTTTCTCACACACCTCGTATTATAAGAGACTATTAATTAAATAAACAATGGAATTCTAATTAAAATCAGATACTTTTAATGAGAAATCTATAAATATTTATAATTTTATTTTTGTTCAGAGTTCGGATTAAAAATGTCTTCAGTTAGAGCAGTAGTTTCAAAACTTTTCCTAGTCGCTGCGCCCTTTTTCAATTAAAGTTTTTCCATGGCGCCCTACCCTAAGTTAAAGTATAACTACTTGTAAGTAAGAGATAAAAATAAATAAAACTCTTGTATCTTCATTATTTATTTTACTTTATTAACATTAAATTAATAATTATAAATGTTTTGGTTCAATTAATTATGATGCTTTTACAATATTCTGCGGCGCCCCTTTGAAGAGGCCGTGGCTCCCCGGGGCACCTTGGCTCACAGTTTGGGAATTACTGAGTTAGAGCCTAAAATCAATACAACCTAGAGTCAACCGAATAATATATATAAAATTTAAAAAATTATTGCTCATTTTACGCAAGACCGATTTTTTGTTATTTTATTTTGTATACTTCTTTTGCGCAAGAAATATACAAAACATAAATTAAATAAGAAAATTAAAATATGTTTTTTTAATTTAATATTTAATTTACTTTCCGTTTACAAGGTAATTCGATTATTAAATAATTATATAATTACTCTAAAAAAAGGATGGTGCGTGAGTTTGTTTGTTTGGTTGCTGAATGTGGTGACATTTTAATTTTAGCTGTAATTGGCGCAGAGCGGACCAATGGTGGTGCACCGGGCGGCTGCGCACGGTGCTCTGTCTCCCGATTCTCTCCCGCTAGAAGCAGTCCGTTGTCAATTAATTTACAGAATATTTAATTTTAATTTTTTTATTTTTTAAATTATCCCGATTCTCTCTTTGGAAATCTTCTCCGATAAGAGAGGCCAACTCGCTAAGCTTAAATTTAGAGTATTCGGTCTTCAGGAAGAGTAGGAGGGGCAGGGGCGGCTCAATAAATTTAAAAGGGATATACGGTCATGTGATAACTTGTTTTAAAGGGCTTTATGAGACTAGCAGAACGGTATCAAAAAATTAAATTATGACTATTTAAACCAAATTGGCCACCATAAAAGTCATTACAAAGTAATTAAAAATTGAAAATAAGTAAAATTTTCCAAATACTTATTTTAATCAAACTTAATTCTTGAATTTAAAAATAATTAAATAATTATTAAACGATATAATTATTTTATTAGCCTCTTGCCCAGAGTCGAACCATAGACCGACTGATCTAAAAGCCAGCTCTGTCACCACTGTTCTGACTGGTTGATTAGAATCCATTAAAACATTTTTACGAACGTGAATTTTACAAGTTCATCCTTTTTACGTGTGCCAAAGATTAGTTGTGTTTTTAGTGTATTTTATTATCTATTCTGCAGAGTGTGACAATAAATACGGACTTATAACAATGAGTTGGATTACTGTACTTGTATAAAACAAAATAGTCTTATCTTCATGTATTGTACTCGTGTAAGCAATTTAGAGTAGAATTAATTATGTCTAGTCGGTAATTACGGAAGCTGTTTAACAGCACTAGTTGCGTTATATATTTGGCAACGTGTTTGAAACTTAATAACACGCTTCGAAATAATGTTTTAAAATAAGAAAACGGATCTTAGTTTATCCCGGATACCCTGCTCCTAGCTTATGCAATTTTATAAAAATACTGAAATTTAGCCTGCAAAATTAAAAAAAAAAAAAAAATTATTAAAGAAAAGTACTAATTTAAAAAATTTTTTAATGCAATATATTTAACCTTCCTCTCTCTCGATATTATCAACTCTCAGATCGACTTGTAGCATATCTCCACGACTTCTCTATCCAAAGATTTCACAATACCTTAGCAGCTAACATCAGTCATAGTTTATTTTATACCGTATGTATCGGCCTGCTTACTGTACGGGTTTTCCCTCTATTTTTCCTTAGATAATGATTTTTGACAGTCCATCGTATCTTAAAACGTGATTGATTAACACGGTTTCCAGAACAACCACTTTCCATGTGGTTGTTCATATAATTAAAAATCAATTTCTCATTAACTTCATAAAATTTGTGTATTTTTCGACCGATCTTATTAAATTTATCTATTTTAGTTATTTTTTAGATAACAGCAATTTTTGACAGGAACGGTTATTTAAAAAATTAGAATTACTAAGTAGGTTCATTTTCATAAGCTAGTGAAAAACTGCTTTCTCTGGGAAAATTATGCAACTACCAATAGCAATCAAAATTAATTGCTGTCAATGACATATATTCAGAAGCGATGAAAAAATATTTAATAAAAATCGGTTAATCAAACTGAAAATATCAAGCAAAAAGAGAAATGAAGGAAAAAAGAAAAAAATTATAATTCCCTACTTCGGAATGAAATTAATCAAATACATAACCAAAGTAACATACTAAAACTTAACGGAATGATATAATTAGCTGAAGAATACTAGCTGCAGGGCGTGCCATATTCTGGCCTCCACATCTGGGCCCTCCGGGCGGGTTGCTCTGGTGGGCGGCGTCTCGGAATGAGATTATTAGGTGTCTAAAACTGATTACTTCTTGTGTAAAAATATATATATATTTTTTTTTATCGATGATAATTGATAAAACGAAAGTTAAACCTTACTTGTAAAGAAACCTTTTCATATGTATCCATGAAACGGCGCAACTCTGCGCATTTGACCGGGCATTTAAACTTAATTTATCGAATATCACATATATTTTAGTAGTTGACGGGGTGCACCTACCCGTTTTAGAATATATGACAAGTGAGCGGTAAGACACGAAGCAAGTGGTTTGTGGCACCGTGCTTATTTCGCTCACGCGATTAGGTTAGCTCTAGGAGCTAGTTAGGACACTGGTCGCTAAACTGATTCGAGGCTCAGTAGACGTTTGTGGCACAGACATTCGGTCTTACGCTTTAGGGTGACAGAGTGAGGTGGTGGCGGGAGAAATGCCATGTAAATCAAATCAAATAACGAAAGTTAAATTAGAAATTTAACTCTAGAAATTTATACTAACAAATCGGGATTCTCCGCCGGTGATCGGTACATTCCGGTGCCTCCTTTTTGGTTATAATCCATTATTTTATGAAGAAAAACAATCGCATAAATAAATAAAAAATATGTAAAACAAATTTAAAACGCCACTCTTAAATTAAACGCACTAAAGGTAAAAATAATTTTAGGACGGTATCTCAGAATGGATCTGAAAACAAGCTTTGATGATGATATCTAAGATTATGTGAAAATCATAGCTCCAAATTAAAAATTTGATGTTTTTGCCAATTTTTTCATATGCGTGATGAATGGCCTAAAGAGTGGGGTGCTGAAAACTGGAAAAAAATCAAATTTTTAATAGCTCCAAATTAAAAATTTGATGTTTTTGCCAATTTTTTCATATGCGTGATGAATGGCCTAAAGAGTGGGGTGCTGAAAACTGGAAAAAAATCAAATTTTTAATTTGAAGTTATGACTCACAAAATCTTAAATATAACCGTCAAAGCTTTTTGTCAAATCCATTCTGATATATCGTCCTAAAATTATATTTTACCTTTTTTGCATTTAATAAGAGTGGTTTTTAAAAAGGTTTTTTATATAGTTTTTATTTTCTACTTTTTAGTCTTCATAAATTTACACTTTAGAGCTGCGCTAGCGCACAGGTTTGGGCGTATTTAGCGAAAGATCGGATCGGTATGTTTTACGGTGGGTGAGTGTAATAAAAAAACAGGGCTAAAGGATTTAATTTCCGGATAACCAAGATCCGATCGATCAAGAGTGTACCAATGCCTTAAACAGTTAGCGCCCGACCTACTAATACATACACCGTTTGAATCGTAAAAATCGGACTAGCGGTTGCCGAGATATTACGGCGGCACCCCATCACACCCCCTCCCCAATTTCCGAACGGCGCCCCGGGGGCACTTGAAAATATTATCATCCGACGGGTATCACTTAGATCGGGTGGGGTATCACTGAGGGGGGTCGAAAGAATTTTGCAGAACACTAGGGTCGACCGTTATCGAAATATTTGCGATTTTCGTCCGAATATTCAGATCCGGTTAAAAAGTACTAAATTTTCCCAAAACTTCGATAGATACATAATAATATAACAATTATACACGTGACCACCACGAGACGTGTACTAACGAATCGGGATTTTCCGCTAGCGATCGGTACATTCCGGCGCTAAGCTAAGGGTAACGCACACACAGACACACGTACAAATGCCGTTTATTAGGGTAGGATGACTTCCTAGTAAAGCCAGTTATTTTTACATCGATTTGAATACTAGATCGTGGATACCGGTGTTCTTTGGTGGTTGGGTTTCAATTAACCACACATCTCAGGAACGGTCGAACTGAGAATGTACAATATTACACTTCATTCACACTCATACATATCATCCTCATTTATCCTCTGAAGAATTATCTAAACGGTAGTTACCGGAGGCTAAACAGGAAAAAGAGAGAGAGAGTGTAGGATAACTAAATCCAAAAATCACAAAAAATCCGCAACCTATTAAATATGTATTTGAACCTATAAATATTATTTGAATATGACCAAATATTATCAGAAAGCATCTTATCAACGTAAGAGGCAATAATTACGTGAAAACTTTAACATACAAGACTCATCAGGTCAGAATTTCCTGCCTGCTTCAGCGATTTTGAACAAAACTAAGTGTTATCGTTGCTCCATATACAGTAATTATCGTGCAAAATTTCCTCCGAATCGTTCATTAAACGTCAAAATCTGGAAAAACCCCAACGTGGAAAAATTGATCCTATTAGCCTACATTCTCTTACATAATATATTGTACGGCTATATATTGTACAGCAGAAATGGTAAAAATGTGTACAACGATAATTATAAATAACTAATTAAACGGGAATGAAGTAGTAGAGGTGTTTGAAAAAATATTCAAGTACTTTTATAATAACGTCTAAATTAAGCGCTGCATAGAGGAGGGAGTTATAACGATCGTATAATAATAACATACACTACTAGGTGCTATCAAGGATATTAATCTGCTGCTGATTAAACAATTCGTAGCCTAATTGTTTTCTTGTGTGGTTATCGTACATCCACCCACATTTATCCAAATAATTTAATCACTTTTTTTGCAAATATTACTAAACCCGCCACTTAATGGCCGATTTACATTTTTATAAATATATTTTCTAAGTAAGTTTTCCAAAACGAAAATAACGGCTTTTATTTTCTTTCTTTTTTATTTCTTTCTTTAAATAGAATTTTAATTTTAAGATTTTTGTCTAATTAGCTATTATTTGACAATATCATTCACAATACTAAACACAAAATTTTTACCTATGATGTTAGAAAACTTTTCTCGCTATAATTTGGGTGCTGATTTCAAATATGTTATGGAAATTGTGATACCGCGAAAAGATTTTACGTAAATCGTAAATTTGTAAAATCGTTTTATAATAAACTCATTTTGATCAACTACTGGTTACGATTAAGAATTGTTTCTGTATTTTTACTTTTAAATAATATGCAGACACTCTTAATAAAGAAAAATTAATAAGTATAAATACTGTATCATGAGAAGTAGACATTTACAAATACGTCTGTATTTATTTATTTAGCGTCCGGCGTCAAAACACAACACCAATTGCAGTCAAAAGTTACAAACAAAGATTTAACAAATTAATATATGCTACTGATTCTGGAGTCGCCGTCAGGAAATCTTCAGGATTCCCTTCATAAGCTGTCCTAGAGCAAACTTCTGTGATGTGTTTAAGTTTGATTTTCACCACACTCGCAAAGAGGGGTAGGTGTTTTACCCCATTTATACAGGAAGTAGGCGCACCTACCGTGCTGAGCTCGTATTATGTTTAGCGTTGACCATGTGTTACGTGGCAAGTCAAAACCCGGCGGCCTTTGAGTAATACATGGGATTTGGTTATTCTGCTTTGTGGTCCATTCTCGACGCCAGGCGTCAGCTAGGTTGAATCCTTTCTCTGTGGCAGCAATTGCTGATTTGATAGATGGGTTTCTAGATCGAAGGTGACCACGATTGGCATCCTCGATGTCTTGGTGTATCGGTAGATTTCGATCGTCCATAATCTTCTTGTACTCTCTTACAAGAGCGTTCATACGTTGCAGGTTTGGAGATCCGGGAGCCATTCCACGAGAGTAGACCTGATAACCCCGGCAATCATTCTCATAGTGTTATTAGGTTGAACATCAATTCTATGAACATAAGGACTGTTAAGCCATACTGGCGCACAATATTTAGCAGCCGAGAAGACCAAGCTCAGAGCTGATGTACGCAAAATGTAAGCCGATGCTCCCCACGTTGTTTCACAGAGCTTATGTATAATGTTGTTTCTCGCTTTCAATTTCTCCGCAATTTTCATTAGGTGCTCCTTAAATGAAAGCGTTCTATCAAGTGTCACGCCTAAGTATTTTGGTTTCTTATTATGAAAGAGCCATGCATTCTCGACTAGAATTTTAAGCTCCCTATTAGCGAACTTTTTACTCAGATGGAAGCATGACATGTCTGTACGATGATATCATACAGACATCTGTTGTTGCCTACTACAGAGGCTAAATTCTTATTCGGATTAGATTCACTTGCCTATACTGTGTGTTATGATCACAACATACAGTTATTACTGAGTTATTAGTGTTTTTTTTTTTAATATTTTCATCGATTCTTCATATTACAAAATCATTTTTCTCGTTTTTATTTGCTGTAACATGGTCATGGATGCAAATGTTCGTGGATGTTCAAATCATCCAGAGAATTTGTGTTATATCTGCGGTAAATTTACGCCTAAATCTGAAAAAAAGATTATTCTGAATCGATAAAAACAGCTTATAAATTTTATTTTGACTGTTCAGTCGGGGATTAAGATAAAATTTGGGCAGGTCCTGTTATTTACTTATCGTACTCAGTAATTCTAAGTAAATGTTTGAAGGGGAAACGACGAGCCGTGCCGTTTGCTTTCGATGGTTTGGCGTGATCCTAACGAGCTCTTCGCCGACTGCTACTTTTATATGGCATATATATTTGGATTTATGTTCATATATTTATAATAGAAATTTATAAAATATGCAGATGCAGATATATCCTTAGCACTAAAGCCGATACCGCACCGAGAGGAGTTATCTGTATCAGTACCGCCATCTAACGACACTGCTAGAATAACAATCTGAAAATAAAGCAGATTATGAAGAATTTCTTACTGTATCTGATGAAAAATCGTCTCATTTAATTTAAAAACGTTAACGTAATTGTTTAGTTCGCGATTTAAAATTTTCAAAGAAACAAGCTGAACTTCTGGGGTCTAGACTGCAACAGTGGAATCTTTTGGAGAAAAAAACAAAAATTTCTTCGTTTAGAACACAAAAGAAAACTCTTTTAACTTATTTTACTATGAAAAATTAATTATGCGTTTGTACTGATGTCGATGGTCCGATGAACGAGATCGGATTACAGCATATCCTGAATAATAGCGTCTTTTTATTGACTCTTCTAAAGTTACCATGAAAACAGTTTTATTGCATAGCGGTAAGAAACAGCCATTCATTCCATTAGCTCACGCAGTCGACATGAAAGAAACGTATGAAACTACGGCATCGCTGTTGGAAGTAATAAATTACAAATAGAACTGGCCATTGCGGAAAAACTTTGTGGCTGGTAAAAAAGAATGTAAAGCATTTATCATTAATTGAGAGTAGAAAATCATACTGCCGCAACTTCACATAAAACTTGGACTCGTCAAAAACTTTGTAAAGACACTAGAAAAAGACGGACCAGGATTTAATCATTTTAAGATAAGTTTTCCTAAATTGAGTGATGGTAAGTTCAAGAAGGGTATATTTATCGGTCCGCAAATTAAGAAACTGCTTAATGACTCAACGATTCACGATAAACTTAGCGAATGTGAACTAGCTGGATTGAAGGCCTTCGAAGATGTTTTTGGCGGTTTTTTAGGGAACAGAAAATATGAAAACTATGTGGTTTTTATTAATAAAAAAGATTTTTTTTTTGTTGACTAGTGATAATCGGAATATCGTACATAAAAAACTATCCTAACCGGATATATGAGCTCCTTTCATTACTCGACAGAATACATATGCACCGGATAACAGAGTTCATCTCGCAACTTTAACCAGCATGCCTAGAGAATAATGGAAGAGATATCTGCATCAGTCCTGTGTTTCAAATCGGGTAGATGGCTATTTGGCGGAAGCATATACATCCTTTTAAAACTCCGAAGGAAAATCAACACGTTGGGTCAGATGGGGTGATCTTGAAGGGTAGCTCAAACAAAGCTGTCATCGAATCCATACCAGCCGATCCAACGATCGAGGAAAACGTCAACGACCGTGCAGACTTAAGCCTACGAGAAGACACACCATCTTGTTACCAAATAAAATTCTTTGGACCATCTGGTAGTTTAGGAAAGAATCGTGTTCGCAGTTTTCTAAAAATGTCTATTTCCTTTTTTTTATTATCTTTTTTATTCTCATTTAAAAAAACTTTCCTAGTTTTGCCCTTATAGATTTTAATTTCCAAATACATCATAAGGAATTTAAATATTAATAACAGAGATAGAAGAACAATTGCTAACATGTACAGGAACCAAACAGCAACAATAACAATTGAAGAACATAAGAAAGAAGCCCTAATAAGAAAGGGAGTCCGACAAGGATGTTCCCTATCTCCGTTACTTTTTAATCTTTACATGGAACTAGCAGTTAATGATGTTAAAGAACAATTTAGATTCGGAGTAACAGTACAAGGTGATAAGATAAAGATGCTACGATTTGCCGATGATATAGTAATTCTAGCCGAGAGTAAAAAGGATTTAGAAGAAACAATGAACGGCATAGATGAAGTCCTACGCAAAAACTATCGCATGAAAATAAACAAGAACAAAATAAAAGTAATGAAATGTAGTAGAAATAACAAAGATGGACCACTGAATGTGAAAATAGGAGGAGAAAAGATTATGGAGGTAGAAGAATTTTGTTATTTGGGAAGTAAAATTACTAAAGATGGACGAAGCAGGAGCGATATAAAATGCCGAATAGCACAAGCTAAACGAGCCTTCAGTAAGAAATATAATTTGTTTACATCAAAAATTAATTTAAATGTCAGGAAAAGATTTTTGAAAGTGTATGTTTGGAGTGTCGCTTTATATGGAAGTGAAACTTGGACAATCGGAGTATCTGAGAAGAAAAGATTAGAAGCTTTTGAAATGCGGTGCTATAGGAGAATGTTAAAAATCAGACGGGTGGATAAAGTGACAAATGAAGAGGTATTGCGGCAAATAGATGAAGAAAGTAGCATTTGGAAAAATATAGTTAAAAGAAGAGACATACTTATAGGCCACATACTAAGGCATCCTGGAATAGTCGCTTTAATATTGGAAGGTCAGGTAGAAGGGAAAAATTGTGTAGGCAGGCCACGTTTGGAATATGTAAAACAAATTGTTGGGGATGTAGGATGTAGAGGGTATACTGAAATGAAACGACTAGCACTAGATAGGGAATCTTGGAGAGCTGCATCAAACCAGTTAAATGACTGAAGACAAAAAAAAAAAAAAAATATTACTGAAACTCTGAAAACTATATTGAGTTAATTACGTTAACATTTGATATGCAAAAGAATACGATACTTAGTATGGCGGCAATATATCACTGGTGTTCCCCAAATGTTTAGATGTTTGAAATAATAAAGAAACCTTCATCAAAAGTTTAAAACGATTGTCATATAAAAAAAAAAAATCTCATTACAGTAAGCAGATCTTGAGAGTTATATCTTTCATATGGAAAAATGTTGCAGAACCGCAATAGGGAAAAATGGAACGATAATTAATGAGAGACGAGAACACAGATAGAGTTGTCAAAAAAAAAAAAAAAAAAATTGAGCATATGTTTATGTACACTTAACGGATGCATATTACCGTCCTTTCTCGTAAGCCGAAATATTTTGTTGAGTTACACGGAAGAAGTTCTTTTGTCTGGTTTGGTAAAGGTGCATTCGTTTTTTTTTTTTTTAATGACTATTTTTTATAGTTACGTCGAATTAATAACAATATTATTCGCATTTATTATTACTGATATTAACACTAATTTTACTGAATCTTTTGAGTAATAATAATAAATTAATTTCATAATTTAGTTTTATAAAAGATAAATATTTCAAAAGTTTTAATTTCCTGTTAATATGACAAAAGTATACTACAAAAAATATGCTCAATTTTCTTTCCTTGAGCACAACCGTCATGGTTTTTTAGGAAAGTAATTTCTAGCAATATTTGCAATGAAAATATAGAAATGGTTGGGTTTATTTTGTTATTTTTTTATTATTAATATTAAATTTTCTTTGGTTTTTATTATTTCAGTTTTCATTCTTTTGCTTTAGTAGATCAATATTTTTTAAGTTTTTTTTTAATTTAACTTTCGTTATTTATTTGTGGAAATAAAAAATAAAAGTTATCATTTATTTTTTCATATACATTTTTTCAATATTTTTTTAATAACTGTAACGTAAAAGATTTTTCTTTGCAGAAGAAATATTAAAATTTTGTAGGTAGAATTTTTAAATAATTAAAAATCTGTTAAAAACTGAATTTTCTGTGTCCTGTGAACATAAATACGTGTTCAAGTAATTTTCTTTTTTTTCAGTTGCGAATTGAAAAATCGGTCTTCTGCAGAAACCATCGAAGTTGTACGAAAAGCTGTTTCTCCTGAGTCTGTGGCCAATCTTGCAGCAAGAGGAGTTTATACCAGATCATCAATTTAGCTACATAAGTGAACACTTCCGTAGAACAGACTCATACAGCTGTGGACAGACCCATCATAGCCAGGTGCTTATAGGAGAAGTACTGCTTACCAGCGTTTTTGGATGTTCAGCAGGTTTTTGAAAATTTCTGGCTGCCTGGTCTACTGCATTAATTAAAACGACCCTCACTCAGCTATTTTATTTAGTCTTGTAGAGTTACCGGAAAGTTTCCAGGTTTTCCCGGGTTAAATTCAATCAGGAATTGTCTGAGTTTTTCGATACAAAGTCGGGAGTCTTCAGGGCTATGATCTGTATTTCATTTTCAAATCAGACCTTCGTGCTCGTGATTATCCCATTGTTTGCAAACGACACGGCGATGCTAGCGGCTGAAGATCCGAATCAATCCTCTGCTAAACTACAATCAGATTTAGATGAGATTGGCAAGTGGCTGACGAAATGGAAAATTAGGGCGAATCAGAAGAAATCGAGCCATGTGACATTTATGATGAGAAGGGGTGATTGTTCACGGGTCCACCTGAACATCCCTCACACGGTCAGGGTACGGTACCTTGGCCTACACTTGGATCTGACGTGGAAGAGCCACGTGGCAGAAAAGAGGAAACAGCTTAACATCAAGTGCAAGGAACTAAACCGGTTGCTAGGTAGAAAGTCACAGTTTTCATCTAATAAACTTTAGATCTTACAAATTATCCTTAAACCTATCTGGACGTATGGCATCCAGCTACGTAACAGCAATATTGAGATAACTCAAAGATTCCAAAATAAATTGGTGAGAACAGATTATAAATACATTGGTGGTCATAACAGAGGCGCCGTGGTTTATTGGGAGTAGAGAAATTCATGACGATCTAGGATTAATTTCTGTTTACGAAAGATCGAAAAATTCGCTCGTGGTACAAACAGAGATTAGACAAACATGTAAATTATTATCTGGCAGTAAATCTATTGGACGTGATGATATCAGGCGACTGAAACGTTTCCATGTGCTGGACCTTTAAGATGTAACCAGAAGAGTGACCTGGAGAAGGAACGTAGAAGTGGGAACACAGGATGACTCTGTCACTGTGTAGTGAACGTCACTTAGTCTATGAATTACAGCTATTTATATTTGCCGAGGAATATATGTTTTTTTCTATAGTGTTGTTTTCATATACTGGTATTGATGAGATTGTTTTTATTATTTTGTTTCTTTCTGTGATTTATTTTTAGTGCTATGTTAAATATTGAACTTTACTTGAATTACTTACACAAGTTCTATTCTTACATATGAGGTATTGAATCTTTGTATGCTTTAATGAGGGATTTCGACGGCGACCTCTTTACACTTGATTATCATGAATCCAGTATATTTATGGTTCCCTACGAGGTACCGATTGTAAATTCTAACAGGTAGACAAAAAAATAATTGTGAATTGTTTTATAATTTTTACTTTCTCGTCTAGAACTATAGCAGAGTTATAGCTCTAGAAGGAAAAGTATTGTAATCGGTCTAATTTGGGGATATGCGGTTTTCACCGGAACTTGATGTTTTTACACCTAAAGAACCCACAAAACCGGATGGAAATTTTTCGGATGTCCGTATGTACATATACATGTGTTTGGTGTCGCCTCCTAAATCACCTTATATCTCCAAAAGTACTGGACCGATTTTGACCAAATTTGGTCAGATTACTTCTACATATATGGGACATTGATGCCATAAATTTTCAATTTAAAAGATCAAGAGTGCGAGGCTGTAGAGCAAGGTCACCGTCAGTATCTCGAGATTTCGTCTAATGAAGGTCATATTTTACTTCGACACATTTGTTAAAAAAAACAATATTTGAAATTTTTTTTTTACAAAATTGCACCACCAACCCAAAAAATGCTCTAAACTAGAATAAAAAAGTAACTTGTATGGCTAGGTCCCGAACTCGATCGCCCGTGACTGACTCGGTATCTAGTGCGTTAAGCCTTACGGCTACACCTGTCTGCCGCCCGCCGAAGAGAAATTTGTTCTATATAAGTTGTAAAATTACATTAGTTTAGTTAGTGCCGACCGTCACACCCGCTAGTACCGCTAGTACCGCCACACCCGCGCGAATTAAATACAGTATACGCGCGCGCTTTAGTTAGAATGATTGAATTAAATAAACGAAAAAATATTATATTTATATAAAATGATAAATATTTTAAATTAAGTTGTATTGTAAGCCGTTCATCAAAAACAACCCACAGTGGCACGACTTTCCCGGAGAGCGGCTTTAGCCACGTGACAGGAAAGTCTTACAACAGTGCTGTCAATTTTTTTTTAAACATATTTAGTATCTTTTCATACCTTAATATACTTTAGTATCTTGTTTTGCCTTAATATTATTTCATGTGTTTATATTCTAAAGAAGTTTTTTCCTTGTGTAGCCTCCGGGGAATTACTGTTCAGGTATTACTTCAGAGGATGAATGAGGATGATATGTATGAGTGTAAATGAAGTGTAGTCTTATACAGTCACAGTTCGACCGTTCCGGAGATGTGTGGTTGATTGAAACCCAGCCATCAAAGAACACCGGTATTCACGATCTAGTATTTAAATCCGTATAAAAGTAACTGCCTTTACTAGCACTTGAACGCTGGAATTCTCGACTTCTAAATCAGCCGATTTGGGAAGGCGCGTTCACCACTAGACCAACCCGGTAGGTTACATACAAAAGAATTAATATTGACTTTTTTTCACGGTTTTTTATTTATTATATAACAATTAACTGTGCATCTTGTGATAATGCTCTGATTAAGTACGGTTTTCCTTGATATAGCAAATCAAATTGGAAAGTATTTTGTTTTTATCAAAAGTGTAGGATATCTACATCCTGATATGATTTATATAATATATTATTATATACCGATCACAGTAAAATTTTTATTTATTTTACATTTTTCAAATGATTTGAAAGATTTTAAAAAAAAAGCATGTAGTCTGGAAATTTAGCGGAAAATATGACGCTGTTGGATGATCTAGTATTTTAAAAATTTTCCTCATTACTCGCTTAATACCAAACTCAATATTCGCAGAATACCCACTTCATGACGCTTCGTTTTCTTATATATACACAATGGCCTTTATTTTGTAAAGAGTAATTTGTTATAATTTTAAAAGCGGTTAATAAATATTCTACGAGTTACAAAATAAAAGGTTTTTAAAAAAAATTATTTTTCGAAATTCAAAAATTAATATTAACCTTTAAATCAGACTAATAGTTCTGTCATCCTGGTATAATTATAACTATAAATACACGTGTGCGTATATATGTAGTTATAATTATGTACATAGTGTTTAAACAACATCCGGATATACATGTATCGCAATGGTCCGTAGTTATTGTGTACTCTGATAGATCTGTTGAAGCAGAAACATTGTCGGAGTAATATGAGGGAACCCTGTCCAATTACTGTAACATGAATGCTAACATCGGCTTAAAAGCATTAAGGTAACTCTTCCATCATACTGAAATTGAACTGTAGTACTGCTTCGTGTCACAGCTTACTACCGTGAAAACAGTTCACTGTAATAAAATGTTCCAGGCACTGTGTACCGTATATAAATATTATTAGTTTTATAGGTCGATCACCAAAGACAATATTTTAAATTAAAAAAAGGAAAGTATTATTCGATTGTGGGGAGTTCAGAAGATAAAAATACTGGAAATTTTTGTATATTAAGGTGCTACTTAAAAAGATTGTATTATTTTTTAGACTGAAATATTATATTAATATTAATTGTCGAAATGTAATTAAAATTGTTGATACGCCTATGTTAAAATTTATTTAATCATTAATTAGTCAGTCGATTTATTTTATCTTATTCATTTCTTTCTTTTTCTAATCTTTTAACCTCAACTTATAATGGATCCGTAAAATAATAGTGGGGGATTAAAACAGTCACACTTTTGGAACAAAGTATGATACAGATGTGAAGTATAGATCAAAATGAAGAAAAACTCTTACCGGTTTAATAAAATTTTATGTGCGCTCCTTTAGATGCATTGCAGACATCAGGACGGTATTTAACCTCTTGTCATACACGATTGAACAAAATCGTATAAGACAAGGTTTTGGTATATCAAAATATCTCAATAATTCGTCCTTTAAATACTCCAGATTTCTTACCTAAACAGAGAGCACTTGTTTCTTTGCATAACCGTACAAATCAAAATCTACAGGGATAAGAACTGGAGACTGTAGAGAGTAGGTTATCCACCCTTCTCGTCCGCCTCATCCCCGAGGTGAATGTGGTAAAATGCAAGGAGCTCTGTCTAACTGGAGAACAGAATTCTATGATATTTGGGGTATTGAACATTCTTTTAATATATCCAAGATGATTTTTCCCTTTATACGTTTTTCACCACAAAAGAAGTGACCGATAGTTTTATCTCGTTTTTCAACAAATATTTTACCAGTTTTTATCGAAGACAAACCTAGACGCAGTAGTATTCACAGATGGATCGAAACACAGTGACATGGTTGGATGCGCTTTTGTTGTGAATGACAGAATGAATATATTTGGTATTACAAGTATCTGCAATGCTGAACTGTACGCCATCGATAAGGTTTTGAATATCATTAACCTAAAATACCGTCATATTCTCATTTATAGCGATTCATGCAGTGCATTCCTTCCTTTAGAAGATTTGATATTTCTAAACATCCTATCGTCACCGAAATTCATAATCCAATCGCCGAGTTAAACCGTCGCAACACACAAGTGAGTTTCTGCTTGATCCCTAACCCGTGGTAATCCCTGATAATGAACGTACAGATTTAGCTGCTAAAGACGCATATAGCCGACCGTCTTTCACCATTCCTGTTACTTTTAGAAATTTTGTTAATTCTGTTAAACGCACTGTTCGAGGAAATTGGCAAGGCGAATAGACTACTACAGTAGATAATAAACTCGACACATCAAGGGTACTGTGCTGCCATAGAGCTCTTCAATCTAGAATAACCGTACAGAGGAAGGTATTATTTGCCGTTTACGAATAGAACATACAAATTTTACACGTGGACACGTAATGAGTTCAACTGATGCCTGATGTACCCGTTTGTGTTCGCTGCAACTGCTGACTAACGGAAAATCTACATCCTTGTGGACTATCTGTGTCATGCATCAACGCGTCGTAAATTTAAAGTAGGAGCTAACATCCAAGATATTCTAGAAAAAAATGCGATGATGGTATCGAATAACTTGTTTCTTAAGGCCGTGAATCTGCATTCGACTATTAGATAATTATTTAAATGTTTTATTTTGTAATATTATGTTATGTTTGTTCCGGGTAATGATAACGCAAAAGCGTTCTTTGCCTTCCCAAAAAAAAAGAAGAAAAAATCGTCCGATTAAAACATTGATGTTTCACAATAACATGTGAAGGTTCTGTATTCGAACATAGAAGGGAGCCACCGTGATCTAACCTATCCAGAATGTCTGTAGTGAATTTAAATTATCTAATTTCATTATGATTATTTTTATTTCAGTATGACTAAAACGGATCTTTCTTTCGTGCCTTCTGCCAAAACTGAAACTATTGATGATATTACCGATTAAGCTTCAGGCTTGTGCGTGGGATATGTAAATGGAAATTTGTAGTGAATAAAAATTGCTATGCCAGACTGGGATTCAAACCTGGGATCTCCGGATGAAAGGTCCTTTGAAACCTTCTTTTTTGCGGATACGCTGAACTTAATAACAATCTACATATTCAATTATGAGTTATGTAAATTAAATTTTTTTTGCCTTCTTTTACATTTTTTATTTCTTACACCTCCCTGCATCACCAAATGAACTAAACCGGGTGATTTTTAAATGGACAAACGACTTAGTTCATCTGTTTATAAGATTTTTCTACAAATTTCTCTTTCGTACAACTTAAGAAATCTTTATGTTAAATTACTTCAACCGACATAATTTTCGACATCCTCTTATAACACTACATTTCAAATTCTTTTCGTTCTGTGCTGTCGGCCATATTTTACTACCGTAAAGCATTTTGCAACAAATACGTATTTGAAAAAGATTCTTCTGAATTCTTAGATTTAAATTTGATACAGATATTTTTTTATGAAAGGTCTCTGTTTTTTCCAGCTTGCTGTTGCATCACTTTGTCCATCCTTTTAAATTTTGTACACTATGAATGAAATATTATTTATTATTCGTGCTTGTTTTTCTGACTAGGTCTCTACCTAGCCGACTTCCCTCATCCGATTATTCTATTTTTTTTTTTTTTTGTATCATCAGTTGTTTGACAGATTTGATGATATTCACCATTGTTTTTTTCTTCTGTTTAATTTCTTAACCTCAAAATATTTACATTATGAATTCTCGGTAATATGTTTCATCTACTCCAATCTTTGTCTTCCTCTCTAGAATGCCCCTCCATCGTCAAATTAACTGGTCTCGGATGTCTTACTACATCATCAACCAACCTGTTTTATCACGTATTTTTCTCCTTTTATGTACATCTTCACTTCGACTTATATCCATTCGTATAATTTTCAATATCTTTCTGAAAAATTACATTTCAAAGATCTTACTCTTTTCCTACTAGTCATGTTTCTCTACTATAAATCGCTACAATCACACAAATATCTTCCAAAATTTATCTTCACTTTTTAAACCTATTTTTTATATCAGAGGATTTCTTTTCTTTTTGAAAATTCTGCTCGGTTTACGCCAGTTTGCTTTTGACGTTTAAATCATCCATCCATCCTTATAATACTGTCTTCTTCATAACCAAAATTCTCTCGCTTGTGATACATTGTGTCTCCGTATATTAATATTTAAATCCTCATAATCATACTTTTTGTCACATTTCATTACATTTTTCCACGTAAAGAACCATGAACCTATTTACTTAAGTTTAATCTATTTCTCTTAATGTTTTCCACATTTTTTTCCGTTCTTTGAAGTGTTTTTCTCCTTTTTTTATTGTGTCCATTTTCCTCAAACATTTTTTTGAGAGGGGATTTGTTTCGGAATCCTTTCATATTTTTGATCATTTTTCTAAATTTTTCCCTATTTTTAATATCTTCTACTGTTAACTGTTTTTATTTTACATCTTTACAGGTTTCTGCAAAAAACGTTTAGTTCAACTTTATTATTTGCGAAGAGGTGGAATATTTTCTTTGTTAATTATTTATACATGGCCATCCTTCATTTTATAAGGATGGCCGTCCTTATATTTTCCTTTTAAATGTACAAGAGAACTTTTCGGTTTTTTTTCATATAGTTTTTCATCGGGTTAGTAATGAGTCAATATTATATATTATATGCCGAGTCCATTCCCCAGTAGGCGAAGCATTCCAAGTATCTTGCCAGTCTCTCAGCAGTGTACGCCTAGCTTCAGCTTTAGGAATTCCATTGTATACCCGAAAGATCATTTGGGCCCTCAAAAAACTGGAGGAACAACCGCAACGACTTTAACCACACTACGAATGACCGTGCGGTATGCTGTAACAATACTAATTGCCGCTCGTCGCTGGATCGACGACAGCCTGGATCGACGACATTCTTTTTTTAATCAAATGCCTTAATCCAGCGAGGGACAATGTAAAAAATAATGGAAAAAGCCAATTGGAGAATAAGACGCCTCTTATAAGCCGGGTGTCCTCGGTCCCCGGTGATTTCTCATAATCTGGCCCAGCTTAAGCACAAGAGTCTCAGCACGTTCAGCAATCTTTGCAATGTAAGTATTGAAGCATCGGTTCTTAACAATCCACATCTTATCTTCATTGACTTGGAAAAGGCTTCCGACCGAATACCACGCAGGCTCATATGTCAAGCACTAAAGGCCCAACTGATACCAGAGCAATAAATCAATATCGAGCAATACATCAACATCATACAAGACATGTACAATAACCTAACATCACGAGTGGTGTCACCAGCGGGTACAAGCGATAGTTTTGAGGTCAAGGTGGGGGTCCACCAAGGGTTTGCTCTGAACCCGTGCTTTTCAACACTCTTGGACTACAAAATATCTCCAAAAATCGACTTCATGGATCCTTTTATATGCAGACGATGTGGAAATGCGAAGAGCAAAAAATGCATTTTACGGAGATGAAAATTCTGCGATGGGCAGGTGGTGTTACAAAACTTGGAAAGATCCAAAACAAATACATCCGCGGGATCTGTAAAGTAGCCAAAATATGGAAAAAAATGCGAGAAAGCCGTTTACATTGGTTTTTTGGACACGTAATGCGTAGAACTGAAGGTCATTTGACCCGACAGGTTTTAGCCATACAGGAAGGCAAGAAGGGCAGATGTCGCCCACCGACTACCTGGACGCGAACCATCCATAATAATATGATGACGATAGGATTAACGCCAGAAATGACACAAAATCGCCAAGGGCGGCGGAAAAGTATTAGGAGGGCTAACCCGAAACAGTGAACAAGACAGGGGATCGATTGATTTAATTCATTTTAATTTTGGATCGGTTACAAGTTTTGTCTTTGTAGGAAAAAGGGATTAAGGTTACAGGTATTCGTACATAATTTTAACGGGTTTACATACATAATTATATGTATTTAAACCCACATACATTCATTTATTCGAAGTGAAAATGATTTCGATTTAATTAATTTTTTACATCTTTTTTTTGGAAATAATTATTTTATTTTTTAATTAAAGAAGTTTTTTTTATTTTTTACCTCAACAGTTTTAGATCATTTGTTCGTAGAAGAACACGGGAAAGTTCTTACAAGGTTACAAAAAAGTTTGCTGTCATCCGTCGTGTTGTAAACTTGTTCGACATATAACTTATAATTAACAATATAAAACATTATTTCATTGTCGTTAGATATAAGCCGGAAAAAATATTTTTTTTTATTTTCAAAAGTCTAGAGTAAATTTTATCGTATTATTTATAATTTTATTTCAATAATTCAAATTATTTTCAGTTTAATCCGGTAAAAAGGTTTTAAAGAAAATGTAATCTAATTTGATTGAAGAAACCATCTTTTTAAATAATAACAGCAAAAATTATGCCGGTTCATTTATAAATAATTTAAATCTCTACGAATAAGACAATTATTTAAATAATGCGAACAGCAGTTTGAATTTGATCGTTGTATATTAGAAAATGATTGTTAAGATAGATGTAATGCTGTGTCTGTGGAAGAAGGAAATTCAAAACGATGAAAGATCGGAAAGAGAAGAGGAATACGATAAAAGGAAGAGAAGAACGTTGAGCGGGTAGATCAGACGGTGGAGAGCCCATTAGGAAGGATCAACAAAATGGAGAGAACAAATTATTGAGGAGTACACTGTGAATTTGAATGAGAGAGTCTCCTTGCCCGTTAAGTGTATCGTCAGAGTAGCGTACAAGATCGACTTTCAGTGAAAATTCATGTCTTAATATAAGTTTGCAACGCTTCACAAACATCTTTGACGTTTTTAGATATGCAAATACAAATATAGAGCATTATCACCGCGTATATTAAGTAAATTCCAAGATTGAAAAAATAAAACCCTCGATTAAATCTAAAGGAATTTATAAGTAATTAAAATTAAAAAAAAAAAAAAATAATAATGAATGGAATAAAACAATACTTAACACCACAATAAAATATTTCAGCTCGATTTTCATCACCGTTACAAATCGATCGATACCCAATTATCTGTTAAATTAATGAACTGAACTGTTTCAAGTCTGGAAGTATTTTTCAATGTACGTATAAATAATAATAATCATATTCCGAAAATATTCAGTGGTTTCTTTAATTCACACCATTTCTACACTTTGTTTAATTTATGTTCACTTACTGCTGTATATTTTTTTTATATAACTTAATTGGTATATCAACAAAGGTTGTTGTCAGGTTGTACAAAAAAAAAGTCTGTTAAAAAATTTGATTATTAATAAAAGCATACTGCAATGAAATTTCAAAAATCCAAAGGGCAATTAAATTGGAGAAGAATATTTATATCCCAAAAACCTGTTTAAACAAAATTTGTAAAATCTAATCCTACATTTAGGTTTAAATTCTAAACCTAAAATTTAACAATCTCCATTGTTAAATAGTCACTATCAGTAAACACTTCGGAAATATATATATATATATATATTTTTTTTTTTATTAGCATTTATTTTTATTTTATCGTATGGTGTGCATATATATTTTATATTTTTTACTAAGAATATATATATATATAATTTCTATTATCGTCTTACCACATACCTGTAATGTAGGAATTTCCTACATGTTTCGCTTAAATTACAGATTGCATCTGTATCATCAGGGAATGAAAATTATCCATCATCACTTTTCGTTAGTCTTACATACAAAAATAGATAACATAACATCACACCACAATTTTACTTATTAAAGTATATATTTACAAGAACAAGCAAGCAAAATTGCCGTGTTATCCGGTGTAAGTTTATGCCAATAACAAAGTAAGTTTATGCCAAACCGATTAAAATTCAATTAATGTTTATCTTTATTTGTTTCGGCAGGAAAATGTTATCAGATTCAAAATTTATTTCTTCATTTATAGGTTTTGAACCGAGCCATTTTTAATTTTTGTATATTTTTAAACTTTCCACGAATTCTATTAAAGCCTTTATCTTCATTTTTTTATCAATTATATTATATTTATGCCCCGTTTTCAAAATATGATTTGAAAAATATGATTTTTCCGACTGATTAAATCTTGTAGCAGTTATATGTTGTTTGTGCGAGTACCTATTTTTAAAATTTATTGTTTATACGATGTGTGTGAGAAAAGTAATGAGATTGGTAACACTGCCAGCGATCTGGCAACGCTGTGTTACCGGTCTGTGCTAGACCGGTTTGTTCATCCCTTCCACATGCTCAGTACGAGTTTCAACTCCGTTCAGCCTACTCATTATTTTTGACAGCGCCATCAGTGAAGTTGTGTTTTTGTTGTGGTTACGAAAATGGAGCATCGGAATTTAGAGCGACGTTGTGCAATAAAGTTATGTGTTAAACTTGGGGAATCCGCGAATCGCGTGTTATGTGACCTTTGAAAAGTAGAAACAGAACTATGGGGAACATTGCTTATCAAGAGTACGAGTTTTCCACCGGCACAAATCATTTTTGGAAAGCCGAGAACACGTTGAAGATCAACTTCGCTCAGGGAGACCTTTAACTTCAAAATCTGACGAAAACGTTGAGCATATGAGGGTTCTTGTGAGATCAAACCGTCGTTTAACAGTAAGGACGATGAGTGGACAGTTACATTTTCACCGTACATCAAATTTTGACGGACGATTTGGACACGCGAAAGGTTTGTCCAAAATTGGTGCTGAAAAACCTCACAACGGAACAGAAGGACAATCGAAGAAACGTGTGCGTTGATTTTCTTGAGAAGATTGACAATGACCAAGAATTCTTCAATCGTGTCACAGGTGATGAATCCTGGATGTTTGAGGACGATCCTGAAACAAAGCGGCAAAGCGAAGAGTGGCACAGTCCGTCATATCTTCGACCACAAAAATTTCGAATGAGCAAATCAAATATCAAAACCATGTTGATTTGCTTTTTTGACAGTAGCGGTATCGTGCGTAAAGAATTTGTTTCTCCAGGACAAACTGTCAACCATGTGTTTTACAAAGGTAACCTTGAAAGACTCAGGAAAAGAGTGATTTTCGTAAGACCAGACATTGAAGACAAGTGGATGCTTCATCATGACAATGCCCCGTGTCACACGACCATTTCCATCAGGGAATTTTCGATCTCAAAACGCATTCCTATGGTTCCTCAACCCCCCTATTCACCTGATTTTAGTAGTTGTGAATTTTTCCTTTTCCCGAAATTGAAACATGTCTTAATAGGACGACATTTTGGAACTCTGGAGAACATTCAAAAGACTGTGACCGAGCAGTTAAAAGCCCTACCAGTTGAAGCCTTCCAGCGCTGCTACCAGGAGTGGGAACAACGACTCCGCCGGTGTATAGTTGCCCAAGGGAACTAATTTGAAGGGGATAATATTGTTGTTTGAAAAAATAAAAACTTAGGTAAGTAAAAAGTCGGTCTCTTTACTTTTCTCACACATCTCGTATATACCATGACACTATTCGCAAGTCTTTTTTTACTCACCAGAACCGTTATTCTTATTTATTTGTGTTAATTTTAATTTCTAAATTATTACTAGTTTTAGACACTATTTGTGTACCGATTCTTTATCTCAATAAATTTGTGATTTTATAAAAGTCAGAGTCTGTAGAATTAAATTGCATATATTTTTTGTACCTTAATTACTATTCTGCGAACATAATTGTGTATATTTATATACGCTTAATTGATAATTCAATTATAAATAAGTTCAACGGTTCTGTTATGTATAAAATGTCGTGTGAATCGTGTCACAATAAATAAATTGGTAAAACAATAAATTTTAAAAATAGGTAAAAAAATCCGTATAGCTGCTGTAAGATTGAATCGGCAAGAAAAATAAAATTATGTAAGTCATATTTTGTACACGAGACATGAAGCAATAAAATTCGTTTTAGCAATTTGAAAGAGTTATCAGCTGCTTTTCCTGGGTACCCAGGAAATTCGTCACCTCGACAACGATCGTCTCCCGACAGGAATCCAGAAGCTGCCAGACCGTTGATGCGAGGGAGGCATATTTAAAGTGCTCTATACTTGATTTGGTGTATAAATAAATTTTGTTTGAATCCTGATGAATTGTGCGTTATTTTTGGGACAAGACTAATATGTATGTTCAGCATGTTTATATTTTTACTAACTATGTACATAAATTTGTTGGTCAATATAATCCACCCTTATTGGTAAGAGAATAAAACTGTGTTAGAACCCCTTCTTCAGATGAAATGAGATAATTTTTTAAGTAAGAATGAGTTTTGTTGGCATAAAATTTGCGTTTTGATGTGTGAAATTTTTGAGTATCTTGTTAGGTGATAAATTTTCGTGAGATGACCAAGTTGATATTATATTCTATAAACCAGATCGAATTGATTTCCAATGAAGCATTTCAATATTACAGTTATCTTTATATCATTTTTAAAATTTTGTAACGTTTTTGAATATCTTAAAAAGTGAAATGAATCGTCAGGATATAAAATTTGCTCTCAGATCACTGTTTATTGCTTTTAATTAAAAAGCATGTAAGCTGATATTTAGTAAATTACAAATGCGCTAATATTTTAAGATAAATAATAAAAAAAGGTGACATATACAGAGTGCGTTGCGAAGTTCTATTGAGACTTTCATAACCTATTCTACCCGTGAAAATAATGGAAAATGTTCGTATAAAATATATGTCGCCCTAAAATGCTTCGTTTGCGAATTACGGCAAGTAAAACATTTCGCTCGGATTTCAGCGACCCATGAAATGAGGTCGTACTGAAAGTTTTAGGACGTTAATATACGGTGGGGGGGGGGAAGAATCTTAATATAGGGGTTTCTTGTGGTTTTTAATCAGAAAAATTGAATAAAATAGATCTCAGAGCCGCCGTATCTGCAATAGGTTTTGAAAATCTGAGATGAAAACCATTAAATTAGGGTACAACCCTGTTTTATTTATTTGATGTTCAGTAACTTTGTTAAATGGGTAATAAACACGTAATTTAAAAAAAAAAAAATCTTGTAGAGAATTTAATTCTAAACAAAATGGTGATAAAACAACGAAAAATTGGAATTTTATTTAGGAAGAGTACATTAGTACAGTTGTCGGGAAAATGTTTCATTAATGTAAAAAAAAAACTAAATTCTTTTTTGGCGATGTGAAAAATGTTTAAAAACAAAATTTTCCGTTAACAAATTAAAAAAAAACTGGAAATTATAAACAATTGTAAAAGAGAGAGAGATAAATAAATAAAAATTATTAGATTATCATTTTTTTATTAATCCCGAAATACAATAAATTATTTGAAAGATTATTATTCAAAGTTGACGATAAAATAGCACCGGCTGAGCAACAACGCGCAATATTGTATTAGTATTTAATCATTCTGTAAGGAGCATTAAGTATATCGGTTACTGTGAATTACTGCTGTCGTTAGCGAAGGCTTTCTGTGAATTTTAGTCTGGACGTGATCGGTTTGCCACTGACGTAATCCCGTACTTATTTACAATGGATGAAAATGCTGATTTGGTATTCATCTTGGGTGTGTGTAATAGTAGTGCTACAGCTGCTGCAATATAATATGAAATACGTTTTCCGAATCGCAGATCCTAAAACAATTAAAGCGACTTTTCGCAATCTTCGGGAAACGGATTCACTACCTAATACCTTGGTGTCAGCTGCGAACGATCTCTCTAACACAACGCTGATATTGATGAAATTAACGATGCAATTCAGCGCAGTCCAGGTATCAGTGCACGATGGCTTTCTAAGCGGATCGAAGTTTCGCATTCGACGGTTTGGAGGACACTTAAACAAAACAAGTTTTATCCTCATCATAAACAGCCAGTTCAATACAACCAGGACACGGTCCGCTTCGCTCGGAGTTCTGCAACTGGTGGAATACATATCGACAATTCTACAAGTATCTTTTGTTTACCTACGAAGCAAATTTCACTAGAGATGGCGTCAAAAAGTTACATAATGATCATACATTCGACTTATCTTACACCATTTTGTTCAAAATTAAATTATCTACAAATTTGTTTAAAAGTTTTACGGGTGTATTACCCATTTAACAAAATTATTGTTCGTCAAACATAACAAAAAAAAAAACAGGACTTTCATCCCAGACTTCTCAAAAACTACTGCAGATTTAGCGACCTATTTTATTCGATTTTTCAGGTCAACAAACAAAAAAAATCACTAATTCTGTCCCTTAATTAACATCATACAAATTTCAGTACCACCTCATTTCACCAGGGTAGCTGAAATCAGAGCGAAATCTTTCACTGGCCGTAACTTTAAAACCAGAGTATTTTTTTACAACATATGTTAATCAACATATTTCTTTATTTTCTCGAGTAGAGTAGGTTATGAAAGTCACAGAAATTCGTTATACACTCTGTATATTATCTAATCTGATTTACTTAATAATAAATCAATACATAATACATATTTTCGTAGCTCAATAATTTAGTTTACAAGGAAGCTGATTTAAGAAAGTATATATCCACAATGGAATTATTTTGAAGTCAACTCAGCCTCTTAAAATTTTCTTGGGACTCTGTATTATATATTATACAGTATTACATATTTGCAGTAGATTACCTGGCGATGAGTTGTAATACTTGAACGATTACATGTAAAGGAAAATATCCAAAAATAAGTATATATTAAAATTTCTCATATGTGTTGAACCGAAATTGTTATAAAATTGGAAGTAATTTTTTTTAATGAAGCTGCCCGCTACATTAGAAAAAGATTTCCATCTAAACAAAGTTCTTAATAATTTTTCTTTTTTCTAAGATCCCATTGATGGCACAATTAAAATTAAACTTCAGTATATTAAAATAAACAATATTTTTTTTGAATTTTATTTCAACGTAAATTAAAATTCTATAATCAGAATGTAATTTATTTCACAATACGTTCTATTAAAATGTAACTTTTATTACAGTTATTAATTTATCGCACATCTTGACACGTTAATAATCTTTTCGAATGAGACAAACTAAAAAGAAAAACAAGATATTAAACTGTAAGAACGCAAATATATCTACTTTAAAATTGAAGTCACCTTGTAACATCGTAATGACAATTATTTATCTATCAGTCCAGTCCATCGATAGCATGAATAATATCTAAGACATATAATCAATAATTGAACTGTACTACAATACTGTTCGATTATTTTTTAACAAAATGAACGTCATGCAAATAAGAAATCGATAATTCTGAATTATTCAAACGGTTTTAACTATTCCATGATGTCATTCGCGTGGGTGCAACATCTGCATTTTTAATCAAAGAAATTTTGTTTTATTTATTTTTATTATTATTTTTTCACGTATATATATCTTTATGCTAACAAAAGGAAATAATATTCGTTCATACAACTACCACATTAAAGCTATTTTTAGTTTATAAATAGTTGTTATACTATTTAATTTTAAAAAAAATGTTTTTTCTTCAAAATAGACGTATATAGGAATTCTAAAGCTATATTACTGAACAACTAGTTCTAATAATAAAATGATTATTTAGTAATTTCTAATTTTAACAAAATTACACTAGTTTTTTTTGTCTTCAGTCATTTGACTGATGCAGCTCTCCAAGATTCCCTATATAGTTCCAGTCATTTCATTTCGGTATATCCCCTACATCCAACATCCCTAACAATTTGTTTTACATATTCCAAACTTGGACTGCCTGCAAAATTTTTTCCTTCTACCTGTCTCTCCAATATTAAAGCGACTATTCCAGGATGCTGTAATATGTGGCCTATAAGTCTATCTTTTCTTTTAACTATATTTTTTCCAGATTCTTCTTTCTTCATCAATTTGCCGCAACACCTCTTCATTTTTTAGTTTATCCATCCATCTGATTTTTAACATTCTCCAGTAGCACCGCATTTCAAAATGTTTTCTTCTCAGGTACTCCGATCGTCCAAGTTTCACTTCCATATAAAGATACGCTCCAAACTTATACTTTCAAAAATGTTTTCCTGGCGTTTAAATTAATTTTTGATGTAAAGAAATTAGATTTCTGACCGAAATCTCGTTTTGCCTGTGCTATTCGGCATTTTATATCCCCTCCTGCTTCGTTCATTTTTAGGAATTCTACTTCCCAAATAAACAAATTCTTCTACCTCCGTAATCTCTTCTCTTCCTATTTTTATATTCAGTGATCCATCTACATTATTTTTACTAAATTTCATTACACTATTATTATTTTCTTTTTGCAATAAAACTTGGCTCTAAAATTAATAAAAACAAGTTTACTTGAACAAAAACCCTGGTTTCGATTTGAGTGTTATTTTCTGCCCTTCCTAGAATTGTCCCTCTGACATAACTAGTTGAATGAAGAGTTTCCAGTACCTCCATTCTTTAAACTATTTTTAGCACCAAGTCTTCCTGAGTTGGGATCGTTGAATTAATAGCGATGTTAAGCTGTTTTGTGAACATTTTAAACCTGATTTAATTTCCTATTTTTGTCCAATAATAAAAATACATTACTTTTAATTTCCCTGCAAGTTGGCAAGGAGGCATCAACGGTACTCATATTTTAAAATATTTTTTATTTTTAAATATTTCCAGATCTAGCTCCATTTTTGCTGTTTCAATATAGCTATAAATGACTTCGATTAATACATCCAGACTGGTTTAACATACATTTTTCAAAATAGGCTCATAAAATGTCTCTCTTTCCTTCTCGCAGTTTATCACTCTCTCTCTCTCTCTCTCTATATATATATATATATATATATATATATATAGAGAGAGAGAGAGAGAGAGAGAGACAGTGTTATATTATGGGAACAATGCCCAATAATTTATATATATATATATATATATTATGGGGCATTGATGGTATTAAATTTTGGACAAAATTAAAAGAAGGGCCACAGATAGTTTTATTTTGAATTTCTTGCTTTTGTTGTGTATTGGCCGTAGAAAATTAAGTTTTATAAAAGTATAATATAAGATATTACAAAAATCTTATTAAGTTATTTAGCATTCCTAAGTTTTAAGATGATAGGATTTAGGGATTGGGGAAAATTTAACATTATTTCTAAGTAGTTTTTACCTGTATCTCGAAAAGTAAAAAAGTTTGAATTTGTCCAAAAAAGTTCAAATCTGGCAAAAAAGCTTTGTAGCAAAATATAAATACACCAGTTTTGATGTGATTTTCGCCCCGCTGGAATATAGAACATGCTGTTGCATCTTTTTTTTTGGTAAGCTATAATTTTTTCCCCTAGATGAACAACAATGCACCAAATCGAGCCGATTTAATGAACTTACAAACCCTAAAGACAAGAGTTGAGTCGGACTCGTGCTTAAAATATTAAATGTTTTATCTATATTTTTCAAGATTGAAAAGAAATTTGCCTAGATTAAAGTAGTAAACTAAATTTTTTTATTAAATTTGGATTCCATAAAAATAATCACTCAACTTTGTTGTGTTTTTTCAGCAATTATACTTTAAATATTGGTTAACGGGCATTTCTCCCGCCACCACCCCATTCGGTCCCCCTAGAGCATAGACCAGTGCCAAGATACGGCTATTGTGCCTCTAAAACTTTTAGCGACCTCGTTACCTAAAAGCTCCTAGTGAGCTACCTATCAGCGTGAGCGGATTAAGCAGGGTGCTATACCACCCGCTTATGTGTCCCAACCGCTCACTTGTCAAACTAAATCTAGATCGGGGAGGCGCACCCCTTGTTACTAATTACTAAAAGTCATTAAAGTTAATAAAATAAAAGACAACAATTTAGGCTGTCACGCCTCGGTCGTTGTACCCCAGCTAGTGCCTGTCCACCATTTAAAGCGCTTGGAGCTTGTATCTGGCTGGTGGCCAGCTATTATCTCAGGAAAAACTTCCCACAGCAGCGCTATAGGAATCAGTATAACCCAGATTAAATAAAAAAAAGAGTTCGCAGCCTCATCGAGGAACTCCCACACGGTCCGACAATACGGCTCTCGCCACACTGACTCGCCGTTTATGAGCGGCCAGTTTTCCCCCTGACCTCTAAGTTCCAGTATGGCCCGATCTCTGGCCCCCCAAGAGCAGGGCATTCGAACATCATATGCTTGTTCGACTGGACCTCCCCGCAGACACACAACTCATCAGCCGCTAGGCGAAACCGGAACAGATATTGCTTCAAATCCACACGGTTGGTGAGCACCTTGGCACCCGCTGCCCTTAAAAATGAATTTCAGGCATACCATCCCCCCAGATCCTGTATAAACCTATACAAGGATCTTCCCTTAGTCGTGGTGTGCCATTCAAGCTACCGTGCTTGCATCGCGAGGCTCCATAGCCTCTTCCGCAGGCGGGAAATGGGCAACTGAACGAAATTTAGATCCGGTGCATTGTGATCGCCGTTCCGCTCCGGTTCTAGTCTGGCTCGAAACCGCATGCCAAGTGCCTCGGCTTCCCGACCTCTTCGCAACTTCCACATGGCTGGCAAACTTTCACCACTAAATCGATTGGGAGAACCTTTCCCAATACGGTGGTAGCTTCGTACAAACACCTTGATACTTATGAACCCTTGCTCGGCTGATTACACAGCCTTTATACTTAATGTGGGGGTTACGACTGCTTGATAATTTGCCTGTAGCCTTCAGATGCATAAACTTCGTCTTGGGCACAGAAATCTTTAAATTTTGCATGTCCATCCAGCCCTCGGCGGTTGACAAAGCCGCCTGCGTCCTATTCTTTATCTGCGGTCGTGAATTACCACGAACTAAAAGGAGACAGTCATCGGCGAAATCCTGGGCCGTGACACCTTCTGGGAATGTCAAACCTCGAAATCCATCAAACACCAGGTTCCACAGCAGAAGACCGAGAACAGAACCCTGCGGGCTTCCCCTGGTAACGGATTTTTCCACAACTAGGTGCGCATCCTTAAACAGAGCCGTGAGGTTAGACAAATAGTCTCTTACCACGGCCTGCAGGGCTTCGGGAACATTACGGCGTTCCAATTCATAGAGTACAGAACTCCAACTCAAGGAAGGAAATGCTGCCTCTATGTCAATAAAAATTTCCCAAAACATATTTGCAGTCGGCGCTTTCCACATCGGCAAGAGCATTTAAGATTCAATTCTCGGTGCCAACCGCTTTCATGAAGCCATATTGGCCTCGATTTAGAAAACAGTTCATATCGATGTTTTCCCTGAGCCGTTCTACAACCAGCCTTTCCAGCAACTTGTCGAGGACCGGCAAGAGGCTGATGGGCCGATAACTGCTGATCTCACGAGGATCCTTTCCAAGTTTTAAGAGCACCCTCACCAAAGCCACCTTCCAGCAAGCCGGAAAGCAGCCACAGCTTAGGCACCCCGAGAACAGTCTGCCAAGCGGCTCTCTTATGACAGGCAGCAGATGGTAAAAAATATCCGGGTCAAGTTGGTCAATCCCTGATGCTTTCTTCAATGCCATTCGAGAAAGCACTCGGTCTATATCTTCGGGTTCCACGGTCCGAACGACAGGGAATGGTGTTTCACCCGCCCTAACGCCGATTTCCGCTTCACCCTCCGGAACATCTGGAAACAGAGTATCCAGGAACGCCTGGTAGGTCGCCACAGATGTTAATGTGTGGTCACGACCACCAAACCCGCACCGAACACTAGACAACACGTGCAATGGCTTCGGTTTGTAACAAGTCTTTGCAAGGTGCCAGGGATCGCGTTGCAACTCACGCATGGAGTCCTTCCAAAACTTGAGTTTGGCTTCCTTGATGGCGTGAACGTATTCATTATGGGCACGCCGGTACTTTAAATATAGTACTTTATTTTATTATAATACTTTATTTTATTTACTTTAAATTATAGTACTTTAAATATAGTATAATCTGTATGTTAAAAAGTCATATTCCTAAGATCAACTGAGATCCAACAAATGTTACTAAGAATTTGATTTTTTCGCAATTGTACTCTAAATATTGCACAATAATTAAGCCATTAATGTTGAAAACTGTATGGTGTATTTTAAATAAAAAATTGTCAAGGGCGTAACCGGGAAAGTTATGGAACCCTTTGCCCTTACTTAAACCTTACTCGAATTATTACCGTAGAACAAAAATAATTAAAATATTTCTTGGATGAGGTATAAATTATTAATTTAAGGTAGAATCAACGAGCAAATGATTTTTGAACTACTGGAATAGGGAACATCAAGTTGCGTAATTTTTAGAAAACTCTAATTATTTAGCACTTTTCTTCTTTTTTCCGTAGGAGGAGGAAAAAGCTCTGTCAGCCGCCGCCAGGCACGCTCTGACGGCAAGTGCGGGGCTCTCATCCGCTAAAAAACCTCCCCTTCTAGTCTCGCAGGGGAGAGACCTAATCCACATGGTATGTACACAGCCTCTGCGCAACCACCAGGGCGCTCTTGTAACCGAATTAGAATACCTAGAACGACGTCCCCAGGGGATCATCGGCGAACGACGACTCCGAGGAACCCCTGCCGCCCACCCCTTAAGGCTTGCCGCCAATAGCCGTCCGACACCGGTCTCTCCGCCTTAGGTCAACTGCAGTCTTCCAGTCTGCCTGCCCCTCTCCACCACAGCCTTATTTCTAAATATGACTGACACCCCAGTCGTCACTCTTGTCCAAGCATCTCTGTCACCCAACATCACACTTATTACATGATCCACGTTTACTGCGCCTTGGCTCATAATGGCAGCCCTCAAGTCTCTCCACTACGTGCATGAAAACACTACGTGTTCTGCCGTATCCTACTTCCCACAATCATAGCAGCATCTCGTGGTACTCCTAATCATACGGTACAGGAATTTTT